>NC_140646.1:26138715-26739397 GCF_978046115.1 Saccoglossus kowalevskii
ACACCTGTACAAAATACTTGGACAAAAGCCAGCTAAGATTTTTTGTTATCTTGCATGTTTTATGAATCTATTCACGTCTAAATGCAGCACTTTTTTTTTGCGATGAAGCATTTGTTTTTATACTAAAATATCTGAATTACTTTGAATAAAGCTGGAAATTATGTCCCTTAAAATAATTAAACAAATAAGGCACCAATGTTTTTGTAAGATATTTACATCTTTTAAGGACATTCGGTAGACTGATTCCCCACTGTTGGTTCAACCCCAAAACTTGTTTGTATTCAAAATTAATTATGACAATGCATATTTATATTGAAACAAACTATGATAAAGGGAATTATATTATATAACAAAGGGCAAGGTCACCAGAGTTCAACTATGTTTTATTTTTTGGAAAAAAAACACCATCCAGATTTAGAATAATCAACCCCTAATTAAGATAATTAAGATAATCTTTTGCTGCTGCTGTATTTTCTGTAAAAAATTCACTGCACATGCTGAGTGTCAAGGTCGTAACAATCTAGGAGAGCGCTTTTTTTCAAATTTACCTAACTTATAACGCCCTCGAATCACTGTAGAATAATTCCTAAGTGCTGCATGTTAATTACTATTTTATGATAATTTGCATGCAAAATAATATGCTGGATGCAGTTACATGAACGGAATGAATCTGAAAATGACAATAACAATCTAGAGTATGCTGTACGTATCAATGTCTGGGTATTGCAATCACAAATGCCATACGTAGACATATTGGTCACAAATACCTGCATCATAGGGGCTGCTCATTTGAAAACTAGTAGGGGGACATGCAGGAGGAAGGGTACGCTGCAAAAAAAAAAGAAATTTGCCCAAACTTTCATTTCAATCAACGTCTAAATTGTTTTTCTTTTCTCTCGTTCCACAACTGTTTTACCTGAAATCCTCCAGTCCACTTTGTTTTCAAATTGGTAACCCAGAATAAATACATTTGATATATATATATATATATATTTATAATTGTATAGACACACAAGTGCAGACTTGTTTGTAGTTAAGACATGAAGTACAAGTTAATATGTTTAGACATTCCTATAGATTTGACCACACCTAAACAGGTGCTTTTGTGTGCGAGTTTTTTGATCACATGACTGATTTAAATGTACATAGTTGCTTCAGATTGCATGGATTGAATCTCTCCATTTGGCATTTAATGCTATAGATATAGTTTATGATACCAGCTTTTGTTACAGACTGGTGTTTTAAAGGTCAGTTTTGTTATTGTTAATTTTAATTGTACTAGGTGCCATAGGGCCTGAAAAATAATTGTATATTTGTTGATGATGCACTCTAATGTTTATTATATTTACCGCACCTGCTTTAAGAAATGCAAAACACTGGTGTTTTTAATAGTACATTAGATTTAGATTTAATGTTGGTATACGTGGTGTTTATAACCATTTTAAAAATGGGAATGTTTAAACAGCATGATCACAGATTTGAGCATGTTTTTTTTAGTCTAACCAATTTTACATCAAAGGGGAAACCTATTTTTTAAAAACTAAATACTGTTTTTCTAGTCCATTCTTCCTAGACTTGTGTGTATAACAGACATGTCATACGTTCGTTTAACTCTTTGAGCGTCAAGGTCAACTTTTGACGTAATCTACAAATTGATTTTGTAGTCTGCTTCTTCCTACGTAAAGTGTTGATAAAAAATTGACAAACATTTTGATCAAAAAACTAAAAATACTGGGGTAATATCTGAACTTGTCTGTATGGGCCAAAATAATGTGAAAATTTTACAAAATGTAAAAATATTTGCACTAAATTTGGGATGGAAAAATATCTGGTACTCAAAGGGTTGAAACCAAACAATAATCAGTCCCTTTGGTGTTTGGTCTAAACAACAATTACTCTACTGTATTTGAAGCTGTACAACAGTATTTTTTGCATGACAAGTTTTAAAGAATTTTGCTCAATTGTAGTTTGAATGAAGTCAAAAGTTTAACTATATCTAGTCTGTCCAGTTGAGTCGTTAAGTTTTTTAAGTGATCAGATACATAGTTATAATTTATTGTCAAATGTTCTGCTTTGGATCAAAGAAGCATCGATCACATTACATAATGACTTTTCCATACTTTAATGTAATATCCTGAAATATATCCCTTTAATATAGAAATTCTTGACATATTTTCTTTTACAAATTGACCAATCAACTTTCATATAACCTGTGAAATTCATTAAGTATATTTGGTTGTCACTATAAACAGGTTGGACTGCAGTAGCAAAAAACTCTGAAATGAAAAGATTTGCCTTCTGTTTGTTTGTTTTCACAGTGAGAAAAGAAAACTTTGTCAATATATTACACTTTTCACCCCCAGCCAGTACATAGGGATGTAGGACTGCTTTTCAGTGAACAGTTGTTTTTTCTACTTCATTAATCAGAAGTAAAATAATTCAGGTTAGAGGGTATTATAGAAGACACCCTAAGTCACTACATATTTCTACTTCAATGTTTCAAAGCAATGAAAAGTAAATGACAAATGTGGTTGACATGGAAACAAAAGGTGCTCATGTACATTGTTGCATGTGATTTGATTTAAAGACATGATTTTAATTTATAGAATTTTAATAGTAAAAAACTTGCGACTCAACTTTTTGCAAGAAGTGTGAATGTACATACAGTACAAATATTTATCCCAAGATTTTTCATGAAACGGAATGTTAATTTGGTCTGTTTACAGAAAAACAGATGCATTGTAAATATTTATAGTGTAGTTATTCCCTTAAGTGATTAATTTAACCAATATTGTGATATTGATTGTATATATAAAGAAAATAGAATATTTTATAAAGGATTGTTATTTTATTGCGTTCATGTTTTTTTGACTCGTGTGTGAAGCACACATTGGGATTCTTACCCGATCTGTGTTTATGTGTTCATGTCTGTTCCACTGATATTTCAAGAACCAAACATCATCATTTTTCCATAGATGTCACGAACTAATTACCACATTCCAATGAAACTTTGTACATAGATGCCCAGGAACAATGTGCAGATCTAATTAGTTTAGCGTTGAAATTCATTCTCGAAAACTAATTCTATTTCAATTAAACCTGGAACATAGATGCTTGTGCTTGATACAATGTGCAGACCTGATTAATTTAAAGCGGGGGGATCGTCACCTGCACACGCGCTAAAATGCAAAGGCTCATGGGCAGGTGCTTGTTTGTAAACAATGACACGCAATGGCCATCTGACGCATGCGCAGGTGATGACTCCCCCGCTTTTAAGGTTGAAATCAGTGCATACTAATTACTCATTGTCAATTGTTCCACAGATATGTTCAGTACCTCATCCCTCACCGAATTTTAAAGAAATTTGGTACATATATGCTTTGTGATGTATGTACCATATTATTAGTATTCATGCATAATAATGATCTAATTTGAATAAATTAATATGATCAGCTGTTCCAAATATTTCAAAAACCATCAGATTTCAATGAAATTTGTGCTCCAAGAGGGGGGAGGGGTTGTGATTAGTGTGCATATTAATTACCTAATTTGCATAATGTATGCCTGGAATGACTGACTGGAAGATTTACAATCCAATTTATTCTGTTTGTGTTAATAAGAGTTTTCTGTTAGTATTATAAACTTCAATTGTGTGGATCTTATTGCTTCCATATCTCAATGATTAGGCGTCTTGCTTACGAGGGCTATTTTTAAATAATTTTACAAATATTCATATACCTCCTATACCTTCACCACAGGGGAGTTCTTTCCATGCTTTCTTTGATTTTATTGATGGAAAGAAACAAGCAGCGATGATTTTGTATTTTGGCATTTTGTGATCAGGACTATCGATCCTTCAGTTATGAAGTCAAAACATTTGCCATATGAATTAAATACGACTTGCTAGAGATAATCGGCTGATCACAAAAAGAAATATTTTGAAATCTGATTCGTCTGTAGCTGGCTAGCTTGTATGTCATTTGCAAGTAGAGGGTTTCGTGAGTTCAGTATGCAGCTATAGAATTGGCACAGGTCTTCGTTTACTATAATAGGCTTACGTTGCTAATTACAAAACAATTAATTTTTTAGCAATTGTGTTTGTTAATCATGGAAATGAATATAATCATACCCAGGCAAGGTTTTTTCAATTAAGGCAATAACAAAAAAACTTATGTTGCCCTGAAGTTTGAAAATTGAAAAATTGGGTCGGTCGGTCGGTTGGTTGGTCAAATTTTTTTTTTTAAACTTGTGAAAACTAAGGGTATTGTAAATAACCCGTATATGGGAAAAAAAAAAAACGCGACCCGATATTTCATATTTTTCAGTCTGCCACTGAGGCCAACAAAACAATTTTTTTTTTTTTGGCCTTATGTTATTGTGTTGTTCAACAGTCGATGCCAAGTACAGATGTCGCACACTTTCATTTTTTCTAGTGATATTTTAATATAAATATTAAATGACCTTTCATTCAGTGAAGGCCACAGAATGACCAGCATGCATTGTGGGTAGAAATCCACAGATCCCTGTTCTGGAATGGAAATGTTGTACAGTATATACCAGTCTACTGTTATAAGGAATAACATTTCATTTGTTGAATATGCGTTATACTTCATACTGCGAATAATGTTAGGAATATATAAATATGTGATTCATGTGTGGATAGCGCTGAAATATCCAAGCCAGTTTCATTTGATATATCCCAATCAGTCAAACCATTGTTCATTTATTAATGCTCATTGATCAACTGAGAACACCGCTAATGATGCGTGCATGCAACTTTTTCCTATGTTTCATTGGATTCTAAGGAATTTTGTTAGTCCATGTCTCGTATGAATATAATTCAGAGTAGATTTCTTACCTTTAAATTTCAGGAGCTTGCACTGTGGTCTTGGCATCTCATCACAAGAGTATATTCTATTACATCACCACAGAATTAGCTAACATTTTAGTTACATCTATGATGACACTGCAATCTCAATAAGTCATTTTCTTTACCTATAAAAGGTCACACATCTTTTTATCAAAAAATTATGGCTGACTATTCACAGAGGCTCCACATCGTTTGGGATGGCTTATCCAAAATTTCTTTATTTTGAAATTTTATAGAAAATTTCTATTGACCCCCCCTCCCATTATGAAGGTTGGGACTGCAAACTCTTTTTGAACTATCTTTGTTATTCAAATCAATGAGTGTTATAAACACAAAATGTCAATGAAAGAAACAAAATATCCATTCAACATGCATATTGAAAAAATAGTATGGACTTGTTGAATTACACCCAGTGTGAATGAAATCTGTATTTGAGATATCACACAAACTTTATAATGATAGTCTTTCTGGGATAAAAAAAAATTAGGTGCAGTAGAAGAAAATTTATTTGGGGTCCCAGAAAACCTGGTCCGAGACCTGCTAAAAAGTATCAATCAAAAAAATCTTAAGTATCCTCTTCTACTTTTAATGGCTACAAGACTTTGATTCTCCAAAACCATTGTGCATATTGTCACACACAATTTAAAAAAAAAAAAGTATTGATACTCTATTAGTACCACATGTCCTTACATAAATTACAATATAGTCGTAAATATTAGAAGAGGCTACATATGGCTATTTATGATAGTCACTTTATAGTTTCTATAGACAAAATAGGTAATAGTATATGATTCAGTATAAAATAAATACAATGTGCTTCTAATAGAACAAATATGGTATGTGCATTTCTAATAGGGTGTGCTTCTAATAGAACATATATGGTGTGTGCATTTCTACTAGGGTGTGCTTCTGATAGAGCAAATATGGTATATGCATTTCTACTAGGGTGCGTTTCTAATAGAGCAAATATGGTATGTGCATTTCTACTAGAGCTAATATGGTATGTGCATTTCTACTAGGGTGTGCTTCTAATTGAGTAAATATGGTACGTGCATTTCTACAAGTTTAAGGGTGTGCTTCTAATAGAGCAAATATGGTATGTGCATTTCTACTAGGGTGAGCTTCTAATTGAGTAAATATGGTACGTGCATTTCTACAAGTTTAAGGGTGTGCTTCTAATAGAGCAAATATGGTATGTGCATTTCTACTAGTGTGCTTCTAATAGAGCAAATATGGTGTGTGCATTTCTATTAGGGTGTGCTTCTAATAGAGCAAATATGGTGTGTGCATTTCTTTTAGGGTGTGCTTCTAATAGAGCAAATATGGTGTGTGCATTTTTACTAGAGTGTGCTTCTAATAGAGCAAATATGGTATGCGGATTTCTACTAGGGTGTGCTTCTAATAGAGCAAATATGGTGTGTGTATTTCTATTAGGGTGTGCTTCCAATAGAGCAAATATGGTGTGTGCATTTCAACTAGGGTGTGCTTCTAATAGAACAAATATGGTGTGTGCATTTCTACTAGGGTGTGCTTCTAATAGAGAAAATATGGTATGTGGATTTCTATTAGGGTGTGCTTCTAATTGAGCAAATATGGTATATAGAGAAGATTACTTGTTACTTTTATTTATTATTCTGTGAAATTCAAAGGTCAAAGGTCTTTCTATTCATTCGCATATCTGGAATTTGTCCAACTAAATTAATGTGTCAGTGTTGGGGTTGATGACCTCAAAACAAACAGGTGAAAATAGAACACGTTAGAGCAACGAACTGAATGGCATAGAGCCAGCTATCATGATAAAGTTGGAATGTATAAACACATGTTAAAACAACTCCTATGGTACAGTCATTTACTGATGTCTAGAGGCTTCCCGGAGTTCAATGTACCATATAACCAAATCAGAACATCCTCTAATTGTGTCACATTACCGCTGCACGTCTTATTTCCCGTCAATTTAAGTATGCCATGAACCAACTTTCTCTAAGAAGGCTAAGAATTCTGGTGAAATGTTAATAAATTTAATTGTAAGTCACATGATGTTCGTTACTTAGAGAATAAAAGATGACGCACTTCCCGCTAATGCATGATAACAGGACGATAATGTACACAATAATACAAACCCATTCTTTAGAGGGTGGTAGTCGTCTCACCACGCATGCGCAAGATATATGGGTCTCGTATAAACAAAAATAGCGACTTTGACTGTTGCGTAGATCAACAAGTACAAACTGAGACTTTTCCAAGCTTTAATTACGTAATTTTAGGTGATTGGAAGGTATCGAAAGAGTAATCAGTGATAATCAGTGCAATTCGCGCAGATGTCAACCTCAAACTTCCACTTGAAGAGCGCATTGGATTGTGGGAAAATCAATTTTTATCAACACAAATGTCGCACATGCGCAGCGAGGCAACCACCGCGCTTTAAGCAAGCATCCCCATCTCAGCCCTGTTATTTAAACAATGAATCCTTACTATCTATGACAAGATACTGTGTGACGCAAAGCCGAATCTCGTCTGGCGCTGTGAGGAGTCATTATTGTTTAAATAACAGAGCCAGGATGTGCGCAATAATAATTATTTAAGCAAACATATTGGAAGAAGAAATGGGTCTATGGCAAGATAACGTGTGAGGCAAAGATGAACCCTTCTAGATCCTTCTGTCTGAAAATTAGTAGAATGTTTCCCTAATGTCACAAAATGAACCAATCTAATAAAGGTTCACCCAAAGTACATGTACATATATACCAAGTTTTTAAGAACTCAAATAGCCTTTTCACTAAAAATGACAAAAATATTTGCTAAAATTATATCATCATGAAATCTAATAGAAGTCCACCCAATGTATCTGTATACTAAGCGATGACAACGGAGTTAAATAAAAAATTAGGTAGGTTAAATTTGTTGCAAAATTACAAATGTTAACTTTGGCATTCTAAGGGTTTAGCAGATTGCAAAATAAAATGTTATTTAAGTAGATGATGTATTGTCATTGTACCAATTAAGTTTTACTACCGCCACCGGACATAGCAGCGCAGCGCACATATCGTTCAAATACCAATACAGTGTGTGAAATTATTGTTTCTGCTCTCTTGAGAGTTGTTACCCATCTCAACTATAAAACTTCACACGGAAATGTATTTACAATATTTCAATAGACTTGGATGAACTTGTATGGGGAAAACAGTTTGTAGAAATTTCAGGATAAAATTGTAAAAGCATAAATAAAGACAGGAAACATGTGTCATACGTGTGGAACAACTATTTTTTTTTATTGTATACCAAATACACAAAAATGGCAAACTGTTCGTTATAAATGATTTTCAAAAAGCTGTGGTGGTTTCTACTTCAAAATAATGATATTTAACATGACGAGTCCAGCTGGTAAGAAAAAATCATGCAGTTGTGTTCCAATTTTAAAAGTAGGTGCCAGAAGCTTGTCTGAAACCAACTTTGTTAACTGCCAAGCAAATTTGCACACTAACACGCTACATTAATGTTTGAATGCTCTGTGCGGCGGTAGTAAATGGTATAAAACCATGGAAGTGCATGTGCAAGTCGGCCATGTTGAATCACACAAATCTTTACACAATGCCAAATTTGAAAAATCCATTTATACATGTACTTATTCAAATTACAGCTGGCTATACACTCACACACCATATAGGTTTTATTAAAAACTCATATTCAAATTACAGCTGGCTATACACTCACACACCATATAGGTTTTATTAAAAACTCATATTCAAATTACAGCTGGCTATACACTCACACACCATATAGGTTTTATTAAAAACTCATATTCAAATTACAGCTGGCTATACACTCACACACCATATAGATTTTATTAAAAACTCATATTCAAATTACAGCTGGCTATACACTCACACACCATATAGGTTTTATTAAAAACTCGTATTCAAATTACAGCTGGCTATACACTCACACACCATATAGATTTTATTAAAAACTCATATTCAAATTACAGCTGGCTATACACTCACACACCATATAGATTTTATTAAAAACTCATATTCAAATTACAGCTGGCTATACACTCACACACCATATAGATTTTATTAAAAACTCATATTCAAATTACAGCTGGCTATACACTCACACACCATATAGATTTTATTAAAAACTCATATTCAAATTACAGCTGGCTATACACTCACACACCATATAGGTTTTATTAAAAACTCATATTCAAATTACAGCTGGCTATACACTCACACACCATATAGATTTTATTAAAAACTCATATTCAAATTACAGCTGGCTATACACTCACACACCATATAGATTTTATTAAAAACTCATTCAAATTACAGCTGGCTATACACTCACACACCATATAGATTTTATTAAAAACTCATATTCAAATTACAGCTGGCTATACACTCACACACCATATAGATTTTATTAAAAACTCATATTCAAATTACAGCTGGCTATACACTCACACACCATATAGATTTTATTAAAAACTCATATTCAAATTACAGCTGGCTATACACTCACACACCATATAGATTTTATTAAAAACTCATATTCAAATTACAGCTGGCTATACACTCACACACCATATAGGTTTTATTAAAAACTCATATTCAAATTACAGCTGGCTATACACTCACACACCATATAGATTTTATTAAAAACTCATATTCAAATTACAGCTGGCTATACACTCACACACCATATAGATTTTATTAAAAACTCATTCAAATTACAGCTGGCTATACACTCACACACCATATAGATTTTATTAAAAACTCATATTCAAATTACAGCTGGCTATACACTCACACACCATATAGATTTTATTAAAAACTCATATTCAAATTACAGCTGGCTATACACTCACACACCATATAGATTTTATTAAAAACTCATATTCAAATTACAGCTGGCTATACACTCACACACCATATAGATTTTATTAAAAACTCATATTCAAATTACAGCTGGCTATACACTCACACACCATATAGATTTTATTAAAAACTCATATTCAAATTACAGCTGGCTATACACTCACACACCATATAGATTTTATTAAAAACTCATATTCAAATTACAGCTGGCTATACACTCACACACCATATAGATTTTATTAAAAACTCATTCAAATTACAGCTGGCTATACACTCACACACCATATAGATTTTATTAAAAACTCATATTCAAATTACAGCTGGCTATACACTCACACACCATAAAGATTTTATTAAAAACTCATTCAAATTACAGCTGGCTATACACTCACACACCATATAGATTTTATTAAAAACTCATATTCAAATTACAGCTGGCTATACACTCACACACCATATAGATTTTATTAAAAACTCATATTCAAATTACAGCTGGCTATACACTCACACACCATATAGATTTTATTAAAAACTCATATTCAAATTACAGCTGGCTATACACTCACACACCATATAGATTTTATTAAAAACTCATATTCAAATTACAGCTGGCTATACACTCACACACCATATAGATTTTATTAAAAACTCATATTCAAATTACAGCTGGCTATACACTCACACACCATATAGATTTTATTAAAAACTCATATTCAAATTACAGCTGGCTATACACTCACACACCATATAGATTTTATTAAAAACTCAAACAAAAAATTACTAAGACAAAGATCCTGAAGCTTACATAGATATTCAAATTAAAACAAACAAAATTGTATCATCCAATTCCCAACTGACAAGTGAGCACTTCAAAGAAGCTATAAAATAGGGATCTACCATGATTTACTGTGCCTACTAAATATGTTTTGCGAAGTCTGATTTCATGTTATAGGAGTTCAGTCAGATAAGGTCTTGTTAAGACATGTATGGACTAATTATTTACAGAATGGCAGTAGAGCTTATTCAGCATTTTTTTTTTTCATTTATCTTTATTAAAATTTATTTTGTTCTATTATTTCAATTGTCTGACCAGAGAAGCAATCACAAAAACGTAGTAAAACAGCTTGTCCATGATTTGTGATTTATACTGTGATTTATGATAAAATTTATGTCATAATGGTTACAAACACGATAAAATAACTATTAGTTTATCAATAATGTTGGGTTTATTTCTTGGGGGTTGGAGCAGGGGGTTTGTGGGGGATTCACTGGACTTTCAGTTTAGTTGAGATGTATTGGCTAAAGTTATATTATCATACCCCATTGTAGAGCAAGTCATGATACAGGATAGCCTCCTTATATATATTAAATAACTTGTATGCTCTCTAATAAACCTTGAAACAATTAATACAGAGGCATCGTTAATTTTGATCATCAAATAAACATGTGACAGGATGTGTGAAATTTGAATATGAGCAAGACGTGTCAAAAGATATACGAGTAGGGAGGGAGTAAATCTGTCCCTGATTTTGGATTCAGTCCGAATGGTATTTTACAAGCACAATGTAGTTGTAAGTAATTATTTATGAAATTAACAAGTCTTTTTGTTTCTTAGTTAACATTAAATGTACAGTATTAATCTCACAGCCCCTTATAAAATACAAAATGAATTGTATTAAAGTTCCAACCCCAGCTGCCTTCGCCTGTTTTCCCCGCTTTACTGCAAATGAAAAATAGCAATATATCTAAAAAAAAAGTTGGCGAGGCAAAAATACATGCCATGACTTGTATTTATAATTGTCTACTTTTGGCACTAAAAATTATTGACACTATTTTAAAATAAGAAAACAACATATGTGGTTACTATGCTATTTAAGTAACATATCTAGGAGAGTATAGTACTGACATTTGGTTCTCATAATCAACACTGAGTCCAAATGTCTTCATGTCTGTACTTATTTTTATGTTCAATATTTCTAATTTATGGCAGAAATGCTAGATTTTGAAAATTAAATTGGCCACCATTTGGTCATCATGCATCAAATCACACCCAAATAAATGTGCATATGTGCTTCATTATATATAGTTTGAACATGATTGGTCAACGCATGTCAAAGATATAGCTCTGGAACTACATTTGTTAAAACAAAATGGCCACTAGTTGGCCATTTTGAATCCAATCTGAAAAAATATATTGCATCCTTTAAAACAAAATGATCACCAGTCAGCCATTTTGAGCTTAATCCGATAAATAAAAATACGTGTATCAAGGTCCCACTGTGTTCAATTTGTTGCCCTATGTTTAAACCAAATCCATCTACACATGACTGAGATCTGGTTCCGGAATTGTGAAAATATGCGATTTTGATGCATTTTAGTTATTAAAATTAGCGGCATTCAACTATCTTGAATCTGATTATTAATGCATGAGCATATGTTCGATAAAATATATGGTATATGTATGAAGTTTGGCTGGATATGGACGGATGGACATAAACACGCACAAGCCTAAAAAAAAAAGAAGCAGAGCCAAATAAGATCTGATTTAAATATGATTCGGCTCAACCAGAATTAGATAAAATAAATTGTGCAGGTAAAAAAAACCTGTTGAATTCCTGTCTAGGCATAGAATGGTTTGGGTCCATAAAAAATAAGTCTTCCGGTACTGTTATACTCTTTTTAATTTCATTTCATTTTTCATTGCTATACCTTTATTGTATTTTATAATCAAAGTCCCATAGATGATACAATAATAATAAAGATCATTATTATTATTATGTGAACATGCTGTCATGATACTGTATGTATGCCATTCTTAAAATATGAAAACAAGCAACGTCTGTGTGTCCTCTATCACACACCACTGATGCCCAAAGATTTGCTGTGACACAACTTGTTATGCTAATTCACTGGTGCAACAGAAAATTATACGATGTAATCTGACTTGTTATGATTATGGAATTTGTAACATGGCAAAGAGAACTTCACATTTTCACACTGAACAACATTCACATAGTTACAACACAGATCTTATCTTTAAATATCACATGTTGTTAAATTTACAAGCAAAGCTTTGACCTTTGTTACCATAATGTTATGATATTGAAAATAATGCCACATTTAAAACTGTGCTTGCTGTAATGTATACATTTCATTTACACAAAGTATTGTATTACAAGGAAATCAGTGATGTGCTGTAACCATGGCGTTATTGAATGCCAGCTATGTAATAAAAAGAAATCAAAGAAAGCTTAGAAAGAACTCCCATGTGCTGAGAGTATTGGAGACACATTAAATATAATTCGAAATTACTTAGCTGAAAACTAATTATGCAAATCAGAAAATTAATATGAACAGATTTGAGTGTAAAACTAATGAGGTCTTCGCAATGTAACAGAAAATCTATGTTTCCAAGTTTAATTGAAATGTGATTAGAACCAAAAAATTATGAATTATTATGCTTATTAGGGAATTAATATGAACAGATTTTTAACCCAAACTAATTAGGTTTGTACATTGTCCTAGAGCATCTTTTTACTAAGTTTCATTGAAATGGAATAATTAGTACTTTAGATATCAGTGTAAAAGCTTAAAATTGGTTAATTATGCAAATTAGGTAATTAATATGTACAGATTTTTACCGGCAATTATTTAGGTCTGTCTATTGTCCTACAGCATCCATGTACATTCCTTGATATGTGATGTATAGTACCTGAGATATCAGTGTGAAAGTTGGTTAATTATGCAAATTAGGTAATTAATATGCACAAATATTTACCCAAAACTAATTAGGTCTCTGCACAGTCCTCAAGTAACCATGTACCAAGTTTCATTGAAACGTGATCATTATTACTCGAAATATCAAAACCTGAAAATTAATTAATTATGCAAATTAGGTAATTAATATGTACTTATATTACCCTAAAAACTATCAGGTCTGTGCAGTGTCATATGACATCTATGTACCAAGTTTCATTGAAATGTGATGATTAGTACTTATACCAAATGCTGAAAATTAATTAATTATGCAAAATAGGTAATTAATATGTACTGATATTACCATAAAAACTATCAGGTCTGTGCAGTGTCATATGATATCTATGTACCAAGTTTCATTGAAATGTGATGATTAGTACTTGAGATATCAGTGGAAAAACTGAAAATTGATTAAACTAATCAAATCTGCGCATATGTTCAGAGCATCTATGTACCAAGTTTCATCAAAATCCAATGAGTGGTTGTTTAGATATCAGTGGAACAATCATGGAACAGCTAAAATTCAGCTAATTATCATGCAAATTAGGTAATTAATATGCACAGATTTTTACCCAAAACTAATCAAATCTGCGCATATGTTCAGAGCATCTATGTACCAAGTTTCATCAAAATCCAATGAGTGGTTCTTTAGATATCAGTGGAACAGTCATAGAACAGCTAAAAATTAGCTAATTATCATGCAAATTAGGTAATTAACGAGCATGGATTTTTACCAAAACCTAATCAAATCTGCGCATTGGTCCAGAGCATCTATGCACCAAGTTTCATCATGTTGGGCTATATCCTGTTACTAGGATTTAATACTTTAGTCAGAGACTTAAACCACGGCTCCGGATGTATAAAAGGAAAGATGGCCACCAGTTTTCAGTATGCAAGCATGACACTCAAGCATGAAACATCTCTTCGAGGTGCTCCGCAAAACCACTCTTTTCAACAAACATCAATTTGCGATAATGACCATTATTATACTATTATATTATCTGTCACCGTAACGCCATAAGTTATAGCGTGCCATAATTTTGTGGTATTTTATGAGGTATTTTCATCCTACCATATTAGAAAATGCAAATTCCAAATATGGAATGATTACGCAAGTAAGCGCCCTCTAATAATAAAAACAAACATGGCTGCCACAAGAGTTTGACCGGATGCCAAAGAAATCTGCTGATTCTGTTATAAACATTTCGGCATTCCCATGATGTATCCTTGGAAGGAAAAGATAATAACATAATAACAAGTCATTGAAAATGACACAGTTCTCCGTTTAATTTTTGGAGGTCTCTTTGTGCTCGTCATATTGAAGCGGAGGGGTTGTCGCGTGTGTGTCCTTGAAACTTGAGTCCCAAGTGGCATATGGGTACAACAGATTATTTATTCACATCAAATTCGAACACGTGTTGCGTGACGACCCCTCCGGTTTAGGACAGCAAAGAAAAACATGTCCATGTTATCACATTTTAAACAAACAAGATATTTGATCAAATTGCAAATTGAATTTATGACATGCTAAATATCAATGTAAATGATACATGGGTGACAGAAATATACCGGTAGTAATATGGCCAAAAATAAAAACAGCTGTTATTCGGCCATCTTTGATCTGATTATAAAACAAACTGACATGTATAATGTATGTGCCAAATACTAATGAAAATGGTACATAAATCTTGAAAATATAGTAGTAAGGCCAAAAAGTCAGATGGCTGTCAATCGACCATCCTTAATCCGATTTTGAAACAAATTGTCCTGGACATGTATCCTAACATGTGTAAGGTATGAGCCAAATTTGAATGAAAATTGACAGAGCATGTCCAAGATACCCAAACATAAAAAACAAAACAAGATGCCTGCCAGTCGGCCATCTTTGATCCAATTGCAAAAGAAATTGTCATGGACATGTATCCTAACATGTATAATCTATGTACCAAATTTCAATGAAAACTGACAAAACATGTAAAAAATATGACATTTGCAAAAAACAAGTCTTCGTTTTCGGACTTTCCGAACTGGGACTTATAAGGTTATTACGAGGATATGGAATGATTACAGGCATAAGCGTTCTAAAATAATAAAAACAAACATGGCTGCCACCAGGGTTTGACTGGACTCCACACAAAGAAGTTCGCTGATTCTGTTTTGGATTTCAGTATTTCCATGATGTATCCTTGGAAGGAAAAGATGTATAAATAATAAGGTTATTACGAGGACACCTCAAAGTATGCACTCAGACAGTACGCCGCGCATCGATCTCCGCTGCGTGTCGGTCGATAACCCAGCTGTACTGTCTTCATGCATATTTTGAGGTATCCTCGTAATAACCTCATAATCACATGTACTAGGCGATGTTACTACGGTAATTAATACTAGGGTCGATGTTTGTATTCAGAATTAGAGAACAAAAGCACTGCAAATGTTGCCAAACTGAATTGTGAGTTGGGCGAAAAATTGCTCCAACGCCATTATCATTGATATGACACCCAAGAAACACAATGTGCATACGTAAATCAGAGAAATACATACATATTGTTACCAAAAACTATTGTTGACTATTTGGAAAGTCTGAGTTTGTGGACAGTTGAATCACGTGTGAATTTTTTTAATCCAGAGATAGGAAGGATGAATTCTGGAAATGTTCTTTCCAACTTTAACCTGGATGAGAGTCGAATTGTTTGACTTCTTTCGTCTTCTCTTGTCTCAAAGAACATATACACTATATTATATCTAGGATTTATTGGCAAGTAATAATGTTTATTTTCTCCCCAGTCAATCATTAAATGATATTCTGAATAATAAAAAACTATTACCAGTAATACGTTAATGAAAATATACAGCTCAATAAATCTTTGTTCAGTCACCTAGAGGGCAAACTAACAAGTTCCTTTGTTTTTATTTTCTGTGAGGGCGCTCATCACCTAAGAAATTTGTTAATGCGCTTTAGTGAACCATCATTTTATACTTCTTGTTAAATATTGCAATTGTGTAAAGCATGTCACAGTGTAACTGATTATAGTAATAATTCAGTATCAGGTATTATGTAAACTGGAAACGACAATTTTATATCACATTGAAATAAATTTAAAATCAAAAAGCTCGGAAGGAACTACCATATACTAAGGATATTCAAGACTTTTGAAGGCTTTATCTAAGGCTAACATCTGTATCCAGTGACATGATTATATTTCCATCACTAGCAAAAGTGTTTCTTATCTGACGCAAGCAAAGTTAATTGATGCAAGCAAAGTTTAAGTGATGTGAATAATCTTGAATGTGTCAATGTTGGTGATGTAGTAATTTTCAGTCCTGTTTTTTTTTTTTTTTTGTAAATAAAAATGGGTCAGAAGTGAAAACATTCAAGAAATCGTAACTTACTGAGGCATGATTTAGCAAGGGGTTACTGTATTTTATGCTAGTGACCAATACTCTCTGGGATAGAAATGTTGGTAGTAGAATACAAAGTTGGTGCATTTCTTATACCAGTACATTATAAACAAATCATCATATGAACACCCCAGTAGAGTTCTTTATTGACATAACCTAGCATAACACTGTGGTGTGTGTGTGGTTGGAGCAGTTGTTAGAGGGCGCCATTCACACATAACATTGACAGTCAACTTGGCTATTTCAGTCAATCAACTACCTTAAATCGGATCAAACATTTATTTACTTGGAAGCTGAGTTTAGCTACTATAATTCCAAGTCGAGTACATGTAATAATATTTTTGTTACCAGCTTTTATTGCACAAAATGGTAAATACCAAAAAGTGAATGTTACAAATTTTGTTTAATCTCACTTACAAATTATGATTAAGTTTAGAATAAATACAAGTATTTTGTACCATTATCTTTTTATTGTCACATCATCACCAACTTAAATTAGATTATCCATGCAGATCACACAAGTGTATGCAATTACAGTTGATGCGTAATAAACAAGTTACTGTAGATGCATTAATTAATCACTAGGTTTCAATTTCGCTATTTTCGATGATAGGTGAAATTAAATTCATGTGAATATGTATAATAACAATAAAACTCACTGTTTCTGGTAAATTCGTTAACTTAAAAAACCCAGTGAATGTGATCAAATTTAAAAATAGTTAAATTAAATACCAACAAAAAATTAATGTTTTTACAGTATATATGTAATAATGCACAGCATACTACTATATGTGAAAAATATTATTTATGGTTTCCATGATCTAAAAAAGGGAACTAAAATTTAATTTACAAACTACAAGACTTGAAATTTCAGATATTCTTTGACTTTTGTTGGTAATGGCAACCTCATAACGTCTTCCTCGGGCACAAAAGTTCGTATGATATCTCTGCAATACTCTTGAAGCATTCTCACTGATAGAAAATTATAAGAGAGAATAATGGTTATAATTGGTAAGTTCCATGTTAACAATTAACTGTGAATGCCTCTCAAATTTAATACGTACCGGTACATGAAATACACAGATCCTTTAAAGGGAAACCTTCCAAGCCCAGGGATTGCACCAAAGAATCATGGGACATTATTGTTTATGTTAGTTACAAAGTTAATCTATCTTTTGTTATCCATTGTAATTTTAATCCAGAAAGTAAATTTGTTGTGAGATTAGGCTTAACTGGAAGTGCCCCTTTAATAGGTTATTCAACAACTCGGCAGTATAGTCTCAAAATAAAAATTAGAAATTATTGACTGATTTTAATAATGAAGTGGATAAATTTAAAAAAAAAAAATTTACTGAAACATTAATTTTAAGCAAACGTAGCAATTGTCAGTTCCTCTAAGGTGTTAATTGGATAGAAGATTACAACTAATTTTACACGAAAGAGATACCCACAGTTGCATGTCTCTACTCTCTAAGGTCTATGCATTCACGCAATATTACATGTTTTTTACAACTTTAAACTCAGACAACCAACCCAAACGGACTGACAATGCCTATTGTTTAAGGTGTTAATTGACTTAATTCTATATGCTATGTGTGCCACACTCAGTTGTATTAACATAGACACCGCCAAAGTTTATCGAACACCGGATATTCTACAAACTTCTCGCTTCTTCAGAAATTGCAAGCAACAGCTGTCAGGGCAGCAACAGTGCAGTGAACGACAATTTGTTATGCGCAGTATCGCTGCGCAGTAGTTTCAGTGACGTCATCCATATAACAGCAGTGAGATGTGATAAATGTTTATGTCTTGTGTTGTATTGCGATAGTTGGTTGGAATATAAATACATCTTGCATTCTTTTGTGAGATCTAATGATAATCTCGTTGCTCCGCAATGTTTACTTGGTATGATAAGAACTGATAACCTAAACAAACGTGACATGCATTACTTCAATAGAAAACGCTGCATTGCTAGTCTGTTGGATTGGTTGTCAGAGTTCAAAACACATTAACTGAGGTCTTGTCGACAACCTTTAAGTAAAAAATGATAGATAACAATGCAGAAAACCAAAATACCGGTACATGCAAGTATTTTGGTCCTAAACAGAAAGTTAGTAGGACTCCGTACATGAGAGGGACATGCGAATAGTCATTTTGTTGAACATTTTGGCTATTCACATGTCCTGTGCAAATAGACACTCTGATTCTTTTCATCCAAATGGTCACTTACCTATTGCTAGCTGTATTACTCTGACTCGCTTTGTTGTACCATATACATCAACCACACAATAGAATGGTCTATCCAAATCAGCCTGATCCATAATTGCTGCACCTTGATCCTCTCCATTTATGAGAAAATGCATCTCTGCAACTCCATCAACAATTTCATATGTGACACCAATCCTGCTTCCATTACATGTTGCCACTAGTTCCCCACCACTTTTATCTTTCCCAACTAGCATATGTTTAGGAATATTGACCGATCCACAGCGAATATAGCCAATGAAGTCCTCAATGAAAGGTTTACGGTGTACAGGACGTAATGTTGAGGAATCCTCATTCTCTCGGTTTGCAGAAGGTACTCGATTGTGAGATTTAGTGATTGCAAAAATCCATGTTTTTCCCATGTTAGCCAGGTCTGGCATTGAATATTGCGGGATCTTGATTTGATCCGGCTTACTCGAATCATCCACATTGTTTGTCATTAAAACAGGGTTGTGTTGGGTGAGCCCACATCGGAGATGACCACTCCATCCTCTTTCCTGTCCCTCTATCTCGACGAGAAACACTTCGCCGACTTTCAGTGGTCTTTCGCTAAACGTTATTGCGTTGGCGAAGCTGCAAGTTCGCCTTGCCACAACTCCACCTTCGGACAAGACTAAGTTAGTACCGTGGTTTCCATGAAACCGCGTCAAAGGCATATTAGAAACTACGATTCAGTGGTACGAGTGGTATTCCAAACTGAAGTTTAATATACAGAGTATCTTCGAACTTGCACAAATAAGAATCACTTCTCACGCCGGCGTCACACGGTCGAATCTTTTATTTTTCGTCTCAATTATAAAGCAACGGGTTTGCGAGTCAAAATTAAAATTCACTGCTCAATCGCTTACCTTTCACGTGTAAAAAATGTTTCACAACTGATGTAAGGAGTTCAAAACTACGGTTAGAAATAGAATTACTTCTTTACCAAAAGATGCAGAAAAAAACAACGAGAACTACAACATGGATATCGCCATTTTGACTTTTTGTTCTGTTCCAAAAATATCTGGGAAGAGGGTGATGTATTTTATGCAGTATCTATAATTGCATACGAGAATTTAATTTAAAAAAACAAAACGTATAATAATTTCTAGTTCGTTACCATAATCGATACTCACATAAAATATCACACTGTGACCAAAGATGCAATAAAAATCCAAGCACAAAGGTCAGTGTAATATCCCCCCCCCACTCAGTCTGCAATTCGTTTGACCCATTTCCGTTGACTTTATTCGCTGCATTCTGGGAAGGAGGTCAGGAACGAATCTGGACGACAGCTTGTTCACAAAATTGTGTTTAGTTTCTTACGATGTTCGTGACGAAGAGTATATCTGCCGAACACAAAGATCTCATTCACGATGTCGCCTACGATTTCCACGGACGGCGAATGGCGACATGCTCGAGTGACCAAAGTGTTCAGGTACAAATTAAAATCTTTCATCAGTCAAACGGAAGTGTGAGGGACTGTGATCTTCATCACTCAAGATAACACGGGCTGTTCCTTATCACTTATAACTTTATGAACCAAAAAAATCTCTTCCATCGGCACGTAGAATTCCTAAAATAATGGAACATTATTTTGTAGGTTTGATAATCTTCTAACTATAAATAATAATAATTGTCATGTCTCATAGTTGTGAACGCTACTCTGATTGGATGAGATATTGAAAGGAATAAATCACATTATTATACATCTGACATCGAAAACATCTGACCATAAAATATTGTATGTTGTAGCCCTGCGTACATGGCTGTGTAGGGGTGATATTTACATTGGGCTTCTTACGCCACCCCAACACAGCCATGTGAACGGTCACAATGATTTTCTAAAACCCCACATCCCCAGCGGACGTGGCATGGAAAATTACATTTTGTTTCAGAAACTTAACCATCCTCCATCAGGAAATGGCACCGATCGTTTCAATAACATTTAATGAACACTCGGTTTGTACCTTACGCATGTCTTGACAATTATAAAGTGGAAAAATTCACGTTTTGTCGTCAAACTCGCATTTGTCAACAAACTGTGGCAGCCATCTTGAATCACGCGTGTCTTAATTGCGTTGTGTCGTTACCTGAAGCGCTGTCCTTGCACAAACCTGTGTCATATGACGCCTTACTAGCTGATTTTGGCTCAAATTCCGCTCCGCCGCCTCTTTACAACAGTGTTTATACGCGGAACTTGATATTGCTTTTTACAATTTGGGTTGCCTTTGAATCACATATTTTAGTGAAACATTGTTTATAGAGTGAAATATTATTGTCATACATAATTCAATCTTTGAAACAACAGAAACTAACACATAATAACGATAATCAAATTTGTGTTTGAAGTTCAAAAGTAGTTGCGTTATTTCCGGTTTCAACTAGTTCGAAAATAGAACGTCCTTGAGCGCAAAAAAATCACGCGTAGAACTCCATCCGAACCAGACTCTAGCAGCGTAAACTTATTGCAATTTGCGCAATTTGGGCCCAGTTTGTTCTTACAAGTTTTCTAAGTTTCATTTATTTTTATTTATTAAACAGGTTTCTGAAACGATTCAATATATCCGTAAAATACGTGGCAATCGACAATTGACTTCGAAACGTTCGAAATTTCGAACAAACTCCCGGCACACCTAGCGCGATATGCGTCAGATCGGTGTAGAAGACGCCGAACTGCAGCGTCAATGGACTTAATTGATTAACGATGATCATGTGATACAACTTTTTCTTGACGTCACAGCTGCGAAAAAGAAATCTGCATGTACTTTCATCGAATACCGTTCAACGAACACTATAAAGAAACATGAATACAACTGTTCAATAAATATTTCATGAATTTATTATTCATTTATTATGTATTTGTTTTGAAAATTAACATAAATAAATGATGTATTATAACTAAAATTTAATTTATTTTTATTTATTTATTTTTAATTTTAAAAACCCATCATGCTGAGCAGTCTCCACCCATCTTTGATCACAGATGTTGTGTTGAGCTGTATATATTTGAGACACATCTGTAGCAGCTATAACCTCCATCATTAAGATTTAGTTTACTATTTCTGCCAAGCATGATGGATAACAAAATAATATATTACTTTTTAAAATTAAAATATTTTTTCTTGAAAATAACTGAAAATTTAAACATTTTAGTCAAAAACCACAACAATTATTTGTAAAACAAGTTTTATATTGATTTTCCTCATAGAAAACACGTTTTCGTCATTCAGCTCTGACGTCATAGTAAAAAAGATTTATCACGTGATCAATCTCGCGTGACCAAAATGGTGTCTCTGTTTATATACTTAAGTACCGTGTATACGCATTTTGGGCAATAAATAGTCTGTTTTAACATCCACACCTCCCCTACAGTACATCAATTCAACAACCGAGTGTTCATTACAGTATGTTAAGGTGATCGACGCTGCTTTTGGTGCAAAGAGGTACGAATTCATCCCGAAATAAGACATTTTGTATGACATGTGTAGTGTTTTTGAAAATGCCTATGGTCGTTCACAGGGCTGTGTATTGGGGCGCAGATAAGGTCCCGATGAATAGGAGCGCCTCCACATTCACAGACCTGTACACAGAGCTATGTATGTTGGTGTTCATAAGTGTTCTGGATGCGATTGAATGTCTTCCTTAATTTTAGAAAATGTGTGCCATTTTTAAGTCGTATATGGTAAAACACTTTTTTTTCTTTCTATCAGACTCTAGTTCAATAATAGCCGTGGTTTCGCGGCGTTTTGGGTCCACTCCACTCCTCACACACACCAGTTTTCCTGGCCTTTGTATTACCCCTCGCATAGGGCTTCTTTGCTACTAGCAAATGATACATTTTACCACTCGCATATGCCGTTTTTACCGCTAGCATATGGCATATTTTGCTACTTGCGACTCGCAACTTGGTACTCGCATATGGCACTTTTTCTAGGTCGTACATACCTCTTTTGGCAATCAAACGGTTAAACTAAATCACAAAACGTCTTTTTCTATATGTGTATTAGAAGTTTAAAAAACTTATTTTCATATTACTTATCATTTATTGAATTACTTCAGTCCTAGAAACCGTACCATTCCACTTGTGTAGATGCTCTAATAGAAAGCACATTGCTCTAAGTTATACCATTTTAATAGAAGTTGCAGCTTCTAATTTTACAGTGTCTGTCGTTACAAAACATGTTTTTCAACTTTGATGTACTCGTATACAATATGTATTCATAGGTATGGGATATAGGTGAAGATTCTGAGTGGCATTGTACTGCTAATTGGAGGGTATGTATTAACAATTTTAATACATATATGCATTGTTTAAAATTGTTTTTGGTACGTACAAATAACTACACTACACATGTGTAGTTTTGATTCTTCATCTAACCAATACTGTGGTCTGTATGCTGGATTATTAAAACATAATTTATTTTTGCCATATCATAGACACAACTGTCATTCACATAAGTGTATATGTATATGCTAATAAAGTAAATATGGTATAAGACTATTTCCCTGTTAACCTTTTCACCACCAGATCCTTCTTTTCATCACAAATTCAAAAATGGTCCCATTTATAGTCTACTTTCCTTCAGAAGATAGGGGCAAAAATAGCCAACTTTTTTTGGGTGAAAACTAAAAATTGACTCAAATTTTGTCTGTTGGCTCCAAAATTAGGGTTCATTTCCAGAAATATTTGATAAAATAAGAGAAAAAATGCAGAAACATTTGGAGGAAAGTCTGGTGGTGAAAAGGTTAAAAAAATTTGAATCTTGATAATTATCCTTTGTGGAAACAAAACATTTTTTTGTCCAATTTGTGATTTTCCGAACAATTGCGAGATCTCGCGAGATGCATGAAAGACGCGCGTCGAACAAAAATCGAATGATTTGATTTTGAACTAGAATTTCTTTATTTTGTAGCTCACATCGACCGGCCGATCTTTGACAGAGGAATATTGCTTCCAAATACTCTTACTTAATCGAAATTGCCTATCATCAAATGTGGACAGCACATTATTAAGCATGGAAATGTCCCCAAAATACTTTCGCGTTTGTCGAATCCCACGCGATGTTTGACGCGACTACGACGCTATGACCTTTGTTTGTCCTGTTTTTACATTCGATTTCACGCATAACGCGTGATTCTCGCAGTGTACGGAAAATGGTCTATTTGTTGTGTTTGATAATTTTTCACAATGGCAAACAAACATGTATGTGGTTGCATAATACTGATAACTTTCAATATTGTTTGAAGACTCACAGTGGTTCTGTATGGAGAGTAACGTGGGCACACCCAGAGTTTGGTCAAGTACTTGCCACCTGTTCTTTTGATAGAACTGCTGCAGTCTGGGAAGAAGTTGGTGAGTTGACCAGTGATACATATACATTCAGTTGGTTCCTATGCCACTATAATTTTATTTTCATAACTCTACACGGAACTCATTGTGATATTTTTATACTTTCTGTGAAATCATTTTAACTGCAGCTACTACTGTATTTTACAGCTACCAATGTTTGCACTTGTAAAGAGCACATCAGGGGTCCCTTCAGTGAATATATAATTGTATTCTGGGTGCCCCTCCCCTATTTTCTAGAATAAACGTTTTCATGAAAATTCAATTTGTGATGTAGGGAGGCTTATTGAGTTGTTCAAATGTAAATTGAGAATCAGTTATTGTTGATTTTTCGAATATGCAATATGTTCATTGAAATATATTTTAAATTGAATCATTTATTCCATTCTCATTATCTTTCTACCTATAGTTGGTGAATCCAATCCAAATCATAGAGGACAGAATCACTGGGTAAGTGAAGAATTAAATCAGTGTGTTTTGACATCAGTTCATATGGTTCTGGCCGCTTTTTTTTTTTTGGTGGCTGGGTGGGTGGTAGGAGGAGGGTATTCAAATCAAAAGGAGATAAGTTGAAAGATTAACAAGGAATTGGTTTTCTCTGCAAAAACAGTGACCCACACCATTTGTGAGTATGCCTCATCAAACATAGTCATGGATTCACATGTGCTTCACTGTGAAACATGCACACTGGTTTTGAGTTAAATATACTGTTGTTTTTCATATCACATGGTGATGTTACCAAAAGTTAAATGATAACCTCCACTTCTATTTTGTTTTTAAGGTGAAACGTACACAGTTAGTAGACAGTCGTACTTCAGTCACCGATGTCAAGTTTGCACCTAAACACCTGGGTTTGTTATTAGCTACTTGTTCAGCCGATGGTGTTATCAGAATATATGAAGCTCCGGATGTAATGAATCTTAGTCAGTGGTCGTTACAGGTAGGAATAATATATTACTAAGAATAGAACTATGTATAGTAGACATTGCAGTCGGGATTACAGGTACGAATAATATATTACTAAGAATAGAACTATGTATAGTAGACATTGCAGTCGGGATTACAGGTAGGAATAATATATTACTAAGAATAGAACCATGTATAGTAGACATTACAGTCGGGATTACAGGTACGAATAATATATTACTATGAATAGAACTATGTGTAGTAGACATTGCAGTCGGGATTACAGGTAGGAATAATATATTACTATGAATAGAACCATGTATAGTAGACATTGCAGTCGGGATTACAGGTACGAATAATATAATACTATGAATAGAACTATGTGTAGTAGACATTGCAGTCGGGATTACAGGTAGGAATAATATATTACTATGAATAGAACTATGTGTAGTAGACATTACAGTCTAGATTACAGGTAGGAATAATATATTACTAAGAATAGAACTATGTATAGTAGACATTGCAGTCGGGATTACAGGTAGGAATAATATATTACTAAGAATAGAACCATGTATAGTAGACATTACAGTCGGGATTACAGGTACGAATAATATATTACTATGAATAGAACTATGTGTAGTAGACATTGCAGTCGGGATTACAGGTAGGAATAATATATTACTATGAATAGAACCATGTATAGTAGACATTGCAGTCGGGATTACAGGTAGGAATAATATATTACTATGAATAGAACTATGTGTAGTAGACATTGCAGTCGGGATTACAGGTAGGAATAATATAATACTATGAATAGAACCATGTATAGTAGACATTGCAGTCGGGATTACAGGTACGAATAATATAATACTATGAATAGAACTATGTGTAGTAGACATTACAGTCTAGATTACAGGTAGGAATAATATATTACTAAGAATAGAACTATGTATAGTAGACATTGCAGTCGGGATTACAGGTAGGAATAATATATTACTAAGAATAGAACCATGTATAGTAGACATTACAGTCGGGATTACAGGTACGAATAATATATTACTATGAATAGAACTATGTGTAGTAGACATTGCAGTCGGGATTACAGGTAGGAATAATATATTACTATGAATAGAACCATGTGTAGTAGACATTGCAGTCGGGATTACAGGTACGAATAATATATTACTATGAATAGAACTATGTGTAGTAGACATTGCAGTCGGGATTACAGGTAGGAATAATATATTACTATGAATAGAACCATGTGTAGTAGACATTGCAGTCGGGATTACAGGTAGGAATAATATATTACTATGAATAGAACTATGTGTAGTAGACATTGCAGTCGGGATTACAGGTAGGAATAATATATTACTATGAATAGAACCATGTGTAGTAGACATTGCAGTCGGGATTACAGGTAGGAATAATATATTACTATGAATAGAACCATGTGTAGTAGACATTGCAGTCGGGATTACAGGTAGGAATAATATAATACTATGAATAGAACTATGTATAGTAGACATTGCAGTCGGGATTACAGGTACGAATAATATATTACTAAGAATAGAACTATGTATAGTAGACATTGCAGTCTAGATTACAGGTAGGAATAATATATTACTAAGAATAGAACTATGTGTAGTAGACATTGCAGTCGGGATTACAGGTACGAATAATATATTACTAAGAATAGAACTATGTGTAGTAGACATTGCAGTCGGGATTACAGGTACGAATAATATAATACTATGAATAGAACTATGTATAGTAGACATTGCAGTCGGGATTACAGGTAGGAATAATATATTACTAAGAATAGAACTATGTGTAGTAGACATTGCAGTCGGGATTACAGGTACGAATAATATAATACTATGAATAGAACTATGTGTAGTAGACATTGCAGTCGGGATTACAGGTAGGAATAATATATTACTAAGAATAGAACTATGTGTAGTAGACATTGCAGTCGGGATTACAGGTACGAATAATATAATACTATGAATAGAACTATGTGTAGTAGACATTGCAGTCGGGATTACAGGTAGGAATAATATATTACTAAGAATAGAACTATGTGTAGTAGACATTGCAGTCTAGATTACAGGTAGGAATAATATATTACTATGAATAGAACTATGTGTAGTAGACATTGCAGTCGGGATTACAGGTACGAATAATATATTACTATGAATAGAACTATGTGTAGTAGACATTGCAGTCTAGATTACAGGTAGGAATAATATATTACTAAGAATAGAACTATGTGTAGTAGACATTGCAGTCTAGATTACAGGTAGGAATAATATATTACTAAGAATAGAACTATGTGTAGTAGACATTGCAGTCTAGATTACAGGTAGGAATAATATATTACTATGAATAGAACTATGTGTAGTAGACATTGCAGTCTAGATTACAGGTAGGAATAATATATTACTAAGAATAGAACTATGTGTAGTAGACATTGCAGTCTAGATTACAGGTAGGAATAATATATTACTAAGAATAGAACTATGTGTAGTAGACATTGCAGTCTAGATTACAGGTAGGAATAATATATTACTATGAATAGAACTATGTGTAGTAGACATTGCAGTCTAGATTACAGGTAGGAATAATATATTACTAAGAATAGAACTATGTATAGTAGACATTACAGTCTAGATTACAGGTAGGAATAATATAATACTATGAATAGAACCATGTATAGTAGACATTACAGTCTAGATTACAGGTACGAATAATATAATACTAAGAATAGAACTATGTGTAGTAGACATTACAGTCTAGATTACAGGTAGGAATAATATATTACTAAGAATAGAACTATGTATAGTAGACATTGCAGTCTAGATTACAGGTAGGAATAATATATTACTAAGAATAGAACTATGTGTAGTAGACATTGCAGTCGGGATTACAGGTACGAATAATATATTACTAAGAATAGAACTATGTGTAGTAGACATTGCAGTCGGGATTACAGGTACGAATAATATAATACTATGAATAGAACTATGTATAGTAGACATTGCAGTCGGGATTACAGGTAGGAATAATATATTACTAAGAATAGAACTATGTGTAGTAGACATTGCAGTCGGGATTACAGGTACGAATAATATAATACTATGAATAGAACTATGTGTAGTAGACATTGCAGTCGGGATTACAGGTAGGAATAATATATTACTAAGAATAGAACTATGTGTAGTAGACATTGCAGTCGGGATTACAGGTACGAATAATATAATACTATGAATAGAACTATGTGTAGTAGACATTGCAGTCGGGATTACAGGTAGGAATAATATATTACTAAGAATAGAACTATGTGTAGTAGACATTGCAGTCTAGATTACAGGTAGGAATAATATATTACTATGAATAGAACTATGTGTAGTAGACATTGCAGTCGGGATTACAGGTACGAATAATATATTACTATGAATAGAACTATGTGTAGTAGACATTGCAGTCTAGATTACAGGTAGGAATAATATATTACTAAGAATAGAACTATGTGTAGTAGACATTGCAGTCTAGATTACAGGTAGGAATAATATATTACTAAGAATAGAACTATGTGTAGTAGACATTGCAGTCTAGATTACAGGTAGGAATAATATATTACTATGAATAGAACTATGTGTAGTAGACATTGCAGTCTAGATTACAGGTAGGAATAATATATTACTAAGAATAGAACTATGTGTAGTAGACATTGCAGTCTAGATTACAGGTAGGAATAATATATTACTAAGAATAGAACTATGTGTAGTAGACATTGCAGTCTAGATTACAGGTAGGAATAATATATTACTATGAATAGAACTATGTGTAGTAGACATTGCAGTCTAGATTACAGGTAGGAATAATATATTACTAAGAATAGAACTATGTATAGTAGACATTACAGTCTAGATTACAGGTAGGAATAATATAATACTATGAATAGAACCATGTATAGTAGACATTACAGTCTAGATTACAGGTACGAATAATATAATACTAAGAATAGAACTATGTGTAGTAGACATTACAGTCTAGATTACAGGTAGGAATAATATAGTACTAAGAATAGAACTATGTGTAGTAGACATTACAGTCTAGATTACAGGTAGGAATAATATATTACTATGAATAGAACCATGTATAGTAGACATTACAGTCGGGATTACAGGTAGGAATAATATATTACTAAGAATAGAACCATGTATAGTAGACATTACAGTCTAGATTACAGGTAGGAATAATATAATACTAAGAATAGAACTATGTGTAGTAGACATTACAGTCTAGATTACAGGTAGGAATAATATATTACTAAGAATAGAACTATGTGTAGTAGACATTGCAGTCGGGATTACAGGTAGGAATAATATATTACTAAGAATAGAACTATGTATAGTAGACATTGCAGTCGGGATTACAGGTAGGAATAATATATTACTATGAATAGAACCATGTATAGTAGACATTGCAGTCGGGATTACAGGTAGGAATAATATATTACTATGAATAGAACCATGTATAGTAGACATTACAGTCGGGATTACAGGTACGAATAATATATTACTAAGAATAGAACTATGTGTAGTAGACATTGCAGTCGGGATTACAGGTAGGAATAATATAATACTATGAATAGAACCATGTATAGTAGACATTACAGTCGGGATTACAGGTACGAATAATATAATACTATGAATAGAACCATGTATAGTAGACATTGCAGTCGGGATTACAGGTAGGAATAATATAATACTAAGAATAGAACCATGTATAGTAGACATTACAGTCTAGATTACAGGTAGGAATAATATATTACTATGAATAGAACTATGTGTAGTAGACATTGCAGTCGGGATTACAGGTAGGAATAATATATTACTAAGAATAGAACTATGTGTAGTAGACATTGCAGTCGGGATTACAGGTACGAATAATATAATACTATGAATAGAACTATGTATAGTAGACATTGCAGTCGGGATTACAGGTAGGAATAATATAATACTAAGAATAGAACCATGTATAGTAGACATTACAGTCTAGATTACAGGTAGGAATAACACCTCTGTCATGGTTTTATAATTTATTTACAGAATGAAATTTCTTGCAAAATGAACTGTAGCTGCATATCGTGGAATCCTTCCAGGTATGTTGAACTCTCGCCAAGTGAAATATTGTATATACTCTTAAACTTATTTTGCACATAAGAAGCATAAATCAAACCTGACTCTGGCTGTCTTAGAACCTTACCAATCCAAATTTTAAACTGAGTTGCGTGGGTATAAAGACTGACATAGGCGATAAAAAGATACTGCTGTCATACTGACATGTGTGTACATAGCGAATGATTTTTACCAAGCTTCTAAAAGCTCTTACAAAATAAAATAATCTGAGCTTAGTCATAGTCATAGGCTTTTTATAATGATAATGTACGAGTTACTGATTTATGTTTATAACTTTACTATTACTTTGTGTTGAATGAATGGAGAAAAGTAGAATGCACACATGTAAAGTTCTGACTACATTGTCCCTGTAACAGATTATTTAAGTTTACTAATTGAAGCAGATATTTTCTGTTCATCTCATGGGATTGATGTAGAACACTAACATACAATTTCTGTTTCAAATGTGATTGTAGAGTACATCCAGCTATGATATCAGTTGGTAGTGATGATCCAAGTACAACAGGAGGTGGAAAAGTACAAGTATATGAATATTCTGATGGTAATCGGTAAGTGGTGAATACTGCCCTCTTGTGGCAGAATTTAACAAATTCACAGTTTCAGAGTTGCATCTGTTGTGTATTTCTGCTCGCAATGATTTCAAAGAAAAGAATTTTGTCCTTATATTTCCGTGGAGTGGGATGCTATTTTTTTTTGTGGCTGCTTCCTGACTTTTTTGTGTGAAAGTTATCATGACTGTTCAACTTGTGTAATTGCAATTATTTAAACCTTATATGAAGTCAACATAAATTTTCATAGGGCTGGCTGGATAAGGGTATATGAAAATGTTTTTAACACTATTGTATATTATTAATTGTGGTCGCAGTTACCCAGTTTATTAATATATATTATGATTACTAATTTTAATTACTCTAATTTATGGGTGTTACAGACAGTTTTATGAACGTTCTTAGAAATATCTAATTTGGTGTAAATATATTTTTATTGCTATACAAAGTCATATGTAGGCATAAAAAATTGAAAGTTATTGACCAAATTTTTGTAATTAACATACATACATTATTATTGTACTGAGGCAATAGGAAAAGATGTGTCAGTTTCAACAGTTTGTCCTATGTACGTACTCGCGTGAAAACTCGTTCACTTCGAACCCACTCAAAAACCTTTGTGATGGAGCAAGTGCCTGAATTTTTCTTAAGTTTGTAACCTAAAAAAAAAAGATTATTGCATAATAAATGTTGCTTGACAGGAAATGGAACAAAGTGGAGACTTTGATGACAGTAACAGAGGCAGTCCATGATGTAGCATTTGCACCTAATCTAGGCCGTTCTTATCACCTTTTAGCGGTAGCGTCTAAAGATGTCCGAATAATCATGTTAAAGCCACTCAGGTAAGACTGAAGTGTTTGATGGTTGTTACCGACAACTGCATGTCCCACATGTATATTTGGTACTATGACTTATGATTTACTGTAAAGATGTCGGCAATCCTATATATATATATTGTATTCAAGTTGTCTAATGTGGAAAGCATATTTGCAAAATAATTGATATGTATGTCTTAAGCCATTTAAACAGATGCTATCAACTGGAGTAAAAATCTGGCTTAAATGTAAATTAAAATATTGTTATTCGGTATGGTATTACCGGTCTGAGGATATTATGAGTATACCTCAAAGTATGCACAAAGACAGTACAGCTGGAGGATCGACCGATGCGCAGCGGAGGTCGATGCGACGGCGTACTGTCTGAGTGCATACTTTGAGGTGTCCTCGGAATAACCTTATTATTATAACATCTTTTCCCTTCAAGGATACATCATGGAAATGCCGAAATCCAAAAAGTTTAGAACAGAATCAGCGAACTTCTTTGTGTGGTGTTCGGTCAAACCCTGGTGGCAGCCATGTTTGTTTTTATTATTTTAGAACGCTTACGCGTGTAATCATTCCATATTTGGAATTCGCATTTCCTTACCTTGTAAAATACCGCAAAATTATGATATGCTGTAACTTATGGCCTTACGGTGTCAGATGTATAATAAATATATATATATATATATATATATATATATATATATATATATATATATATATATATATATATATATATATATCCAAAGATGCTAAGACCGTAAAGATTTATCATTAACTTGTTGCTCTTTTGACACTAAGCATTTATGTGAGTTACTGTGGAATATTTTATTTTCGCGGTATTTTATTTTCGCGATTTTAAGATACCCGGCATTTTCGCGGGATTTTATTTTCGCGGAGTTGAATAGAGAATTCGTGGGATTAACTTCCGGGATCAACACTTGCCCAGTTGGGCAGGAAATGCTCCAGATTTTGATTAGTGAAAGCAGAAGCTACTTATTGTTTGAATGAAAAATAATCACACCTTCCTAGGTCTAGACATCGATACAAAAGTCAGTACCTGTTTTAATAATAGAACACATTAACGCCAAAGAACAAAGGTTTTTACCTTTAAAAACCAGTGATTTTCATCAAGTTTGTCAGTTTAATTTACGTTCGAGTACTGTATACACCATGTCTCTTTTAACGAACTAGTTAAAGCAAGTTAATCCACCGTCATCCCCGGGTCTCGGTCTTCCTGACCCACGTGAAGAAGTATCCCTCGTCGAGGCTAAAGCCATCGAAGCTGCTAACACCGCTGTTGAACAAAGTGTTTCTGTGTCCCGCAAACGAAAACGTGGTGACTACAATTTTTATTCTGATGAAGTTCGGGCAAAAATTGGACGATCGGCTCTTGAAAATGGTGTCATGAAGACTGTTCGAATGTTTAGCAAAGATCTTGGAAAAAATGTTTCTGAGAGTAGCGTCAGAAGCATGAGAGATTCTTATGTAAGGAAACAAAAACAAGATTCGAGTTCAATTGTCACAGCTTTACCGAAGGGTCAACGGGGTCAACCACTTCTCATCGGCCGTGAGCTCGATATCAAGGCGCAGCAGTGGATTCGTAAAGTGCGTGTAAGTGGTGGGGTAATAAATACAAGAATTGTTATGGCTGCAACACAAGGAATAGTGCAAAAAGTCGATAGAACAAAACTTCAACAGTATGGGGGAACAGTAAACATTAGTAAATCCTGTTGACAGTCTTCCTGGCCAATCAATCAAACATGTCGCATGACTTTGTTTATTTACATGAAATTCGAACACGCGCTGCGCGACGACCACCGCGCTTTAAAGCGGGAGAGTCGTCACCTGCGCATGTATCAGATGGCCACAGCTTGTCATTGTTTTCAAACAAGCGTCTACCCATGAGCCTTTGCATTTTAGCGTGTGTTGTTATCGTCGCTTGGGACTCAATTCCCGCGCGTGCGCAGGTGATGACCTACCCGCTTTCATTTTTATTTCGAAATAAATACAAGTGCAACGTAAGATCATAATCAAAATGTCTGCTCTATACAAATTTCACTTTGTATGTAGAACAGATAAATAAATACATTCCACAGATCATCAATTTACTTATTGTACATATTCACCCGAGGATAATAAAAGAAATATTAAATAAAAAATAAAAAAAAAGTATATTGTTTTAGAGTGTGTGTAGAAACGTAGCGTGTTATTCACTACGATCCAATATGGCGGCAAGCTGGCCTAATTAATTATTCATGAGATGCTAAAACAACACTTCGCGGTGTTTTTATTTTCGCGCTAATTTCTCTACCGCGAAATAAGCGAAAATAAAATCCCCGCGAAAATAAAGTATTCCACAGTATTATATTTCTTTTTCATTGCTTCAGGGGGGGGGGGGGGGTAATGCAGTTTAAACATTTTTTTTTTCTAAATTTTCATAATCGCTTACTTTTATATGCAACTAAAACTTGTTAATTATCTCTTTTTTTTCAGACGAGCTCAAAGTACCGTAGGCCAGCATAGTGGCGTTACAAGATTTGAAGTTAGACAGCCTGCACAATTTGATGAACATAACTCACAGGTAAATTTCACCATATGTGTCTCTGTAGAATTACTGTTACAGTAGGGTTGAGCACTTGAGATAAGCCTTGTGTAAAAAGCTACTACTAATCGATCCCACAGTTGTTGCACTATTTCTTGTTCAATATATTGGTTCCATGTGACTCTTATGTGCATAGAAATCAAATTTGAACACCTTAACTCTCTCATGCATCAACTGAAATTGGTTACATTAAAAGTGGTTACTGTAAACTGCTTAATTAGTCCCTGTTCAGGTGATCTGAATCAGTGACAGATGGGTCGTACCATTACCAATCTCAGTAGAAAATGTAGAGGGGTGTCAGGGCTACATTTTGATGGGAATTTTAGTGGTGATACTGATATACAAAGTCAAGTTGTTATTAAAGGTACATCAAGGTTTACTCAGATTTATGAATGCAGTTTCTTGAGCATGAATGAGACATAGTTGACCCGGGTCAATGACAGTTTTCAGTTATCAGATTAAGGGCAATCACTCTATGATGAGTTGTACCCACATAGAGTACATATTAATTCAATTGTTTGCAGATGTTCCATTTATTATTTTAACATGAGTATTTTATAATTAGATAACGAGGACTGTGACATTCATGTCTTGTTTTTGCTGCAATGAATTTTCAAGATTGGATGAAGACAAAATTGTGCAAAAATCACTGACACTCTGTATCGTGTGAACAATTTCCACTGCAACAAAATTTCGCTTTTTTCACTGTCTCCTGAAATTCGTAAAAATATGTCACTCACAAAATTGAAGTGATTTGATTCATAAGGTTCTAGGAGAGCTACTTAGTTTACAAGTGTTTCAATTCTGTAGAAAAATCATGCATCATGTTTTGCAATATGATATAAGTCGGGCACAGTCCCTGCATACAAAATATGTATTACTGTGCTTTATGCAATAGTACATGAAGTGTGTTCTTGTTACAGGTATGGCGAGTTAATTGGAACATTACTGGTACAATACTAGCATCGTCTGGTGATGATGGATGTGTGAGGTTATGGAAAGGTAATTTATACATAGTATCACATGTGATACCCAAAGTAAACAACTTGTTCATTGCAAACCAGTCTCTGATATAATATAACATCTAATCATTTGCAGACAGTATAACCAGTCCGTATCAAAAACCAGAAAATGTGTCTCAACGGAATTCTTTTTCCAATCACCATCTCCGCTTATGTAGAAAATAACTATTACAAGAACAATTGACATATATCTGTCTTCCGTTGTTTCTTTGATCAATGTAGCGTGTTTTGTTTTAATTTCTCTCATTATTAGAATTGCAGATATGTGTAAAAGTATTTATTTTGTATGCAGTGGGTTAGGGAGATAGATGATACTCGGGAGTTCTGGCAATCTTTAAACGAATAAAGCAATTCACTACTATTATTACAGCCCTTAATTCATAGACAATATAGTTGATAACATTATTTGTAATATCCTGTGATTTTGGGTGTTAACCTCGATATAATATTTAATTTGCAGCAAACTACTTAGATAACTGGAAGTGTATAGGAGTTCTAAAAGCTGACGGTACGCATCATGGGCCCGGGCACAGTGGACGATCTCATTCGTCCCACGTAGTTGGTACATCGGCTACATCAGGAGCATCATCATCATCATCATCCGGTGCTGCTGCTGGCAACTCGTCACAGTCAAGTACAAGGTATTATAAATTAGGTGCTATCGCTCATCCTAGTGAAGTGGTATGGCATTAGCCCCGCCCCTTTTCCATAGGTAGTGAAGTGTTCTGATCAAGATAGAGGAGATGACCCAAATGCGACCATGAAAGATTACAAACTGCTTTCCACTAGATTGGTTATAATTTCTTGACATTATACTTGAACCAGGTATTCAAGATTCAATGTTTATTGCAAACTACGCATCACTATCATAATTTTATGACTTGTTATTAATAATTTCAATGTGACTTTCTGCTAAAATTGATTTGTTCAATTATGACTAATGTGTGGTGTCCAGTATCGTATTGATATTGTTGCCTTGATTTTATTTTCACATTTTCTAGTCTCATTTTCAACTGTCTACTAATAATTCTTGTGTTAAGGCTGTGAAATAAACTGATGGGTACAGTAATTGTTTTTTACGCTGTTACTATAAGTTTTGATGATTTACTTTTAAAAAACACACAGAACTACATGTATATTCTATACTATAGAATTAAATACCGCCACTGTTTTGATCTCCAATATTTAGTCAAAACTGTGGATTCACGTGTTTTAAGGAATTTCAAACCAAATTGGAAGTTGAATGCATGTCATTAGGATAGATAAAATGAAAAAACAAACTGTGTGATCAACCAGGCATTTTTTTTTTTTTGAGAATTGAGTCTGAAATTTTGTGAAAAACAGTACAACTTTCATATGTTTTGCATATTCTATATGCTTAGTGATATGCGCTGGAAAAAAAATCATAATTGTTATGGATAACATTACTGACATTGTTAGCATTAATAAAAAATGGCATTTCTAATTAGATTACTATTTACTGTTATATTCAATATGATTCTTCTCCCATAATGCATTGCAAACATGCTTTAATAGGAGAAATTGGATCAAACTGTCTTGAAAACAGTTATGTGTCATTGTAATCTTACCTCCATACCGCTTTGCTAGGATGTAGTCCCTCACATCCTGGGTTGGTCCAGAGTCTATTTTCACTACATGTACAGGTATTCTTTCTCTAGTAGTTATTGAAAGATTTGTAAGTTATGCATTGCAGATGAGATCTGAAAAACTGCCTATTATCATTAGAGGTCATCTTTTTTGATGCTATTTTCATCAAATAAAGTCTATTAAATAGCAAAAGTTTAAAGACTGCAAAAGTGTTACACAAAAAAGTTACATAAACCTTTTAACCACCAGACCTTCTCACCCAAATAATTCCGCATTTTTTTTTCTATATTCTATAATATTTCTGGAAATGAACCTTAATTTTGGAGCCGACAGGCAAAATGTTAGTAAATTTTCATTTTTTTGCTCAAAAAAATTGGCTATTTTTGTTCCAATCTTCTGAAGGAAAGTGCAGACTGTAAACAGGACAATTTTGTGAATTTGTGATGAAAAGGAGGAACTGGTGGTGAACAGGTTAAAAGAGTATAAATGCAGATGAAATGCATTACATTTTTGTGTTATATTAAGCAGTGCAAAACTTGCAAATATCAAGAAAATTTTATTTAATTCTTGCAATAGATGAATATGCTTGCTTTATAAATTAAACTTATAACATTATGTAGAATTTGAGCAATTATTTTCAACGCTGCACAATGTTTCAATTTTTGCAAGTTAATTTTTTCAGCATTTCTAAAAATATGCAGAAGCAGGAACATTGAAGGCTTTTTTTTTACAAAAATGTAGTATCTTGCATGTCTACATTCTGAAATCACGTTTTTTCTCTTTTAATGTTTTGTACCTTGTTTTTGAATTTTGTCTTTGGTTTGGTCTTTGGGTTTATACACTGCAATTATGTAACTATTTCTTTTAATTTTTTTTATGTATTTCCTGTTGAAACTAACAGGCTCATGACCTTTTCTTTGGATTATTTAATATCAATATTATTTTGTTTTTGCACTACTGCTGACTTACAGCAAGTCTCAGAAGTATTGGGGCAGCCAATTTGCAAACTTGCTAGCGAATTGGCTAAATGTTTGGGTTTTGACTAAACAGTTGGCTTTCGAATCTCGCTGGCGCCGACTCGTCGTCGCGTCCACTCCGGGCGAGTCTATTTTGCATTAGGGAACATAGTATGCTTTTACGTAGCCTGGTACATGCCTAGATTACCCCGAATGATTTGCTTTGCGAGGCGTTGTAATGTGAAAGTAGTTTCCCTGGTCATCCTGGGAATGGCCACAGTCAGCTGGCGTGCAAGTGATAATATGATAAATGCACCGATATTTACTATATGGGGGTAGCCATCTTGAACACTGATTGAAACTAAATAAAGAGACAAGTTGAGAAAGTTTCCTATAAATCATGGAGAAAATGAATGTTCACATCCAAACGATTCGTTGGGGTAACATTAAACCAACCGCTAATAAAATTTGACTTCATTCATCGTTTTTGCGTGGACAATCCCTTGTATACGAACACCACGAAGAAAATAGAACACTTTTCCTGGTATATTTGAAAGCGAAATCGCCATCCAACTAAAGTATGACGACTGTCCCCTACTGTTATATAGATTCACCCAGAGTGGGCGTGACCACAGGACGGCGCCAGCGAGATTCGAAGGCCAACTGTTTAGTCAAAACCCAAGCAGTTAGCCAATTCGCTAGCGAGTTTGCAAATTGGCTGCCCCAATACTTCTGAGACTTGCTGTAACATCACTATAGTTTATGACACAGGATTCATTACCTCTTTAATTCATGGCATATTTAATTCATAAAAAAGTAAAATCATTCCATACGTAACTTACACGTCCACAACAGCTGCATTTACTTCTCTATTCACCCACTTAAAGATGAGATGAAAGTTTTAAACTTTCACCTCGTCCCAATTTTTGGGAATAACCAGTGATTTAGTGCTACATTTTATTAAAAATAAAAGAAAGATTGAAACTTCTTTAATTGAAATGTACTGAAACAATCTTTTAGATACGTTAATTATTCCAATTATTTTCTTGACTTTTCAGATATTAGCCGATTGTTCTCACATTTTATTTATAGATTGGCCACCCTTAGAACAGTGCTGGCATATTCTAATATCTTGAACTGAGCAAAAGTTATGATACTATTATTAAGTAAAAGGTGTTTTAATAATTTGTAAACTCTTGCTGTAAAACAATGTCACCCGATAAAATGTCCGCTGGCCTGTTTTTTATTCCAAAATCAAATACTCTAATTTGCTTTCTAACAGACAGTCGTTTCTAAGAAGATTTTCTTTTTAATCACTTTGTTTCTAAAGTTGTTGACAACATCATGAGAAAAAACACAATTTGCAAAATTTAATATCAGCTGTCATTTCTGTCCATTGAACAGCCTCATTAATGTCTGGATGGCTGACTCAGACTCAAGGTCATCTCCAAACTGCATCTCATCCTTATGAATTCTTGGGAACTGTTCATCTTGCTGTATTCTCTTATCATATACATGTAGTACAGTTTATTTAATTGCATTATGATTTTTTGCAGTGTATTTTACCTGTCAAGACCAAACTTCAAAAAAGTATGATCAAGAGCAGTGTGTTATGTGTACATGTTAGTTTTACAAATTTAAAAGTATTAGCTAAGATGATAGTTACAGCTGTCAGACATATTTAAACTGTTATGGCAAAGACTAAATGAACAAGATTCAGAAACCCCTATTCTGGATCAAATATTGGTGGAGGGTTATGGCTGGTCAAGGCACGGAAATTCCAAAGAATAGATGAAAACCCTGTAAAATGTAATCACCTTTCTGATTAAAATGCCAGGGGTGGATTTGGTACATTGCATAGAAATACATATCCTAAAATTGCAAAACAATTCCATTGACAAACAGTTCATTGTTCTAGTTTTTTGTTTTTTTTGCTTTCTACTTCACACTCCATGCAAATTGATTTGTTGAACTGCTTACTACTTATGACTGGTGACATATTTTGAGCAATAATACTAAAATGAAGTTTTAAAGTGTTTTTCTCATTCGCCATGAATTACGCAACTTGCTAAAGAGAATACTTGTTATTACTTTCATCAGTTTCCTGGACTGTGATCAAAAACTTGTTTTAAAAAACACTTTTACAGCAATTTCTTGATTATTTTTTCAGCTTGTAATTTAAAACTTATTGCATATGCATTTTGGCACAGTTTTACTGAAAATTTTTTTTTTTTAAATATCATCGCTCATGAATATTACTTTATGCAAATGATGCAAATTGCATCATACTATTCCCACTCTGGCAACAGTAATTCATTCAGATAAATTTAGGTTTGTTTGCATGTTACAACTTCATAACTACACACTCTTTTTTTCCCCATGGTGCACCAAACACATGAAGTAAATTTTTACATTGCATTTTGGGAAATGATTATGTGCATAGCATTATGGGAAATGATTATGTGCATAGCATTATGGGAAATTCTGACATGTCACTGGTATGTAAATTTTTTTGGTGGTGATTATGAGATTACCAACCAACATGTTATGAGTGTGATCAATCAGAAGATTATGAAAACTTTGTAATTCTATTTTTACAAGAAATAAATGTTTCAAGATGATATTTCTTGATTTATTCTTGATTCATATGTATATTTTTTTTGTAGTAAACATATTGTTGCTTCACTAATTACCCATCATGAAAACTAACAGGATATGACCTCACTACTATAAACATTGCTATGCATCTCTAGTTCTAATCAGCTATGAGTAAAATAAAAATTATATATTAATTATTCATAGTTTAATATTGAAACTTATTCAATACTGCCTATTCTTGATAATGTAATACCTTCTTTTGGTTGATGGCATATCTGTTCTGTGCACTAATTCACAAAGCATCGTGGAGGTAACAGTGTTCACTAGGTGTGCTATTAATAGTTTTGCTTTTTTCTCCTCGTTTTCAGGGTCCGTTTTACAGTCTCTCCAGTTACAGACATACGGGTAGATCAAAAGTATTCAGTATTCTTCTGAAATGACTGGAATTACTATCAACGCATCACAATTATATATATATTCTTATTCTTAAGTTATTTTTAATCTTTTGTAGTTTTAAGAAATGTTTATTGAGTTGTCTTGAATCAAAGTTAATTGGTGCACTGTTTTCCTAACTCTAGTAGATTACAACGTAAATCTGCACAAACTGATATGCTCCTAATATAGACTGCTTCTTGATTACTAACTGCTTCTATAAGTGTTTTAGAAACAAGTATTTTAATATCAAACTACACATTTTGCCACATGCTTTAAATAGTGATAGTAAATGGCTGCCAAGATCTCATTGAGAGTGAGACGCTACAAGACTTGTTTTGTCCTGTCCACAGTAAGAGGAACAATGGACATGATGTCCTTGGAGAATTATATATTATTTTGGGGGCATAAACAAGTCTTGTATATAGCCACTGTTAGTTCTAAGATTTTAGAAAACTGATTTTAACATGCATAACTCTTTGATCAGATATGCCTACATTTAATTTTAAGTGAGTTGAATATTTACCCAAAAAGGGCACTTGGATCATTGAGACACGAGTCGCACTTGGATCATTGAGAGACACGAGTCGCACTTGGATCATTGAGAGACACGAGTCGCACTTGGATCATTGAGACAGGAGTCACACTTGGATCATTGACACAGGAGTCACACTTGGATCATTGAGACAGGAGTCACACTTAGATCATTGAGACAGGAGTAACACATGGATTATTGACACAGGAGTCACACTTGGATCATTGAGACAGGAGTAACACATGGATCATTGAGACAGGAGTAACACATGGATCATTTAGACAGGAGTAACACATGGATCATTGAAACAGGAGTAACACATGGATCATTGAGACAGGAGTAACACATGGATCATTGAGACAGGAGTAACACATGGATCATTTAGACAGGAGTAACACATGGATCATTTAGACAGGAGTAACACATGGATCATTGAAACAGGAGTAACACATGGATCATTGAGACAGGAGTAACACATGGATCATTGAGACAGGAGTCACACTTGGATCATTGAGACAGGAGTTACACTTGGATCATTGAGACAGGAGTTACACTTGGATCATTGAGACAGGAGTTACACTTGGATCATTGAGACAGGAGTTACACTTGGATCATTGAGACAGGAGTAACACATGGATCATTGAGACAGGAGTCACACTTGGATCATTGAGACAGGAGTAACACGTGGATCATTGAGACAGGAGTCACACTTGGATCATTGAGACAGGAGTAACACGTGGATCATTGAGACAGGAGTCACATTTGGATCATTTAGACAGGAGTAACACATGGATCATTGAGACAGGAGTTACACTTGGATCATTGAGACAGGAGTTACACTTGGATCATTGAGACAGGAGTAACACGTGGATCATTGAGACAGGAGTCACACGTGGATCATTGAGACAGGAGTTACACTTGGATCATTGAGACAGGAGTAACACATAGATCATTGAGACAGGAGTTACACTTGGATCATTGCGATTATTAGGCCTAACAAAATAAACAATTATGTTTCTGGTTTCAGCGTTTTCAGAATCAAACATTTTTAGCTGATCGTTTTTCCCCATCTATTTCACCACTGCACAGCACACTCTGTTGACAATTAGATGAAACCAGCAAAATTTGTCTTAACAAATTTCAAGAAAACAAAATAACCTCACCACCCAATTTTTGAAAAACAATCTGACCAGAAACATTTTGTTTTTGCTAGGCCTTTTGTAATTTTCTATACAAGTTTAATTTCACTTAGTTCAAAGACTGCATGGGTATAGCACCCTCTGTAGGCCAGATTACAGTATGTACATGTATGTGGTTTTTTTGTATTGAGGAAAAGCCACCATAATAACCAAAGTCATATTTTTAGCTCATTTTTATGGACTTGTATATAACTCTTCTACATTTTAAAATAATAAAGACTATTTACAAAGTTTATGCTAGCAATACTATCACAATTGATTTTCATCCCAGTAACAGGTGGTCTTCTTAACAATTCCTACAGATATGTCATCTTATAGGCTAAAAATAAATGTCCCATAGGCTGCTATTCAGATCCTGTAGTTGCAAGATGTATGTTCCACTGCAGCGTGGCCTCAAAAGATAGTTGCTGGTAGCAGGATTGATGTACTATATATCACATATGTAGCATTGCTGTTCTTGGGTATACATAATACTAAAACAGAGTCTTTCTCCAGGCTCTCTGTGTCTTCAACATTTTTATTGTTTATAATTTTCCCCTTTACAATAGGATATTTTTGTGTAGAACAGACCAGTGATGCAGAAGGTTCATTTTATGAATTCGCAGTGCATTGACACATACCTGTATTACCTGTACCTTGTATTAACGTTTCTAGTATATATATATTGAACGTCACAGTTTTCAGTTGCAAAATGATAACACTGAGTGTATTTTGTGTCCATTTGCATATAATTCATGTTTGTTTCAAGGTCAGATTATTGACAATGAGCAAAGTATAATTTTCACAACTTCAACCTCAATCTCCTGCATTCCCAGTGGAACACAAGGCTGCAATACAATTATGCCCCTGTACTCTGTCCTTAGCTTGAGCCCGGGGGGGGGGGGGGGGGTATTCACATTGAAGTGCCATATGTATATGTGCTGCCAAAAGGGGTCCCAAATTCACCACTTCTATCTGAAAAGGGCTATGTTATTTAACCCAGGTCTGTCTGAAAAGGGGCATCTTTTTTCATTATTTCTGTCATTACTTCATTTCGATCATCAAAGTCGATCCCCGGGAGTCCATCTAGGTAAATAAAAATAGCTGACCAACCCCGATCCCCTGGGGGAGGGGGGGGGGGGGCTTTAGCCTATGCTTCATTTTATGAGAGACCCATCTCCTTCAACTCGAATATGACAGTCCTACGCCAGGTTGTCTTTGGCCTTCTCTTTCCCGGTGGTGTCCATATCAGGGCAACCATATTCTGTCTTCTGTCACCTGCCATTCTGAGTACATATCCCAGCCATCTCAGTCTACGAGCTTTAATCTGAATTGACATGCTCTTGGAGTTGGTCTCCTGGTGTATTTCTTATTAGATATCTTGAGGGACTGTAGATGCCGCATATTTTATGAAGACATCCAATGTGGAAGGTATGTCCTTTTTTTCCACACTATACACTACAATACCACACGACAACATATCATTCACCAAGCTTTCTTTAAAAAGAATCGCATAGATATAAATACATTGTATTAGGCTACAAATGCACCTATTTTGTCACCAACAAAACTGATGCAAAGACATTCTATACAGAGGAAGACATTGTCAGTATGCTTGAATTCTTAATTGACAACATATGTGTAGAATTTGGAGGACACATCTTTCAACAAACCATCAGCATTCCAATGGAAACTAGTTGTGCTTTCCTTCTGGCTGATTTATCTCTTCAAAATTTGGAAAAAGATAAAAAGCACAAACAAGCCAAATTGTTTAATTTCAATTTCAGGTACATAGATGATGTACTATCCATCAACAATCCTACATTCCTTTATTATCTGCCTAGGATATATTCACCTGAACTAGAAATAAAAGAAACAACAGAATCAAATACTTCTGCATTATATCTTGACATTTATCTAGAATTTGACTCCAAAGGTAAAATCTCTACTAGACTATATGACAAAAGCGATTATTTTGATTTCGCCATCATTAATTTTCCATACATTCCACTTGCTATAGCCTGTAGTGTATACATTTCACAACTTGTTCACTATGCTAGAGCTGAATTTATGAAGCACCATAGACTTCTCTATTCCAAACTATTTGTCATAGTGTAAGGCCTGCTTTTTGCAATCGAGAGGGCCACCCACAGAACTGACACTGGACAGGGGGTTCTTTTGCTGCTAGAATGGGGTAGACAAGACGACAGTACTGGAAATGAAATACACATACACCAAAATATAGCTCCTGGCTTTAATACCTCTCAAAATAATTGCAAGAAATAAAGCACAGAAAAATACAATGAATAAAGTCACTAAAATAGAGGATTGCTTAAGGAAGTGTCCATTGGTAATAACTCAAAGTTCCAGGATGTAATAATGGACGACATTCAATGGCTTCTGCAACACAACATCGAGGAAATACAGGAGTCTTGCTTGCAGAGGAACGCTAGTCCTCTGAAGGGCACTGCTGAAAGCAGAAGATCGCAGAGCAGTTCATACAAGTCTCACAGAATGATGGTTGTAGCCTGTATCACTTGTCACACAATATCGTAGCAGCATACACAGGATACCAAGTTGAAATGATGGACCCCAACTGTCCTGAGTCTGTCTAATTTATAGGCATGATTCAGTGTCACCACCTGGGTTTCCACATGAGCCAATCAGAATGTGATCTTGCTAGCATCTGTGTCACGTAGGCAACACAGTAGATCATAAACATCCTTTCTTATTCAAATAACAGTACACCTGGTAGATTCCAATTCTCCTTCCAAAGTTGTAAACACCCTTTGTTATGTAAATCACACGCACACCTGGTAGATTCCAACTGTCCTTCCAGAGTTGAAAACAAGTATGACCTGTCAATCAACTTTGACAGTTATCACATCGCAATGCACACTGTTTCTTCCCATGATTTCATGTACACTTGCAGGGTTTGAGGTAATAAAAACCTAGAATAAAGGATGTTGACACTATTAGACCAAGGCTTCAAACAGAGAGCATCTTGCCAGGACATTCAAATAATTTTTTGGCAGGTATCACAAGTTTGTGAGAAAATATAATCGTACTCTTAAATAGATGGTCTCTGATGTCATTTGTCCCATGTAGGAAGAGGACCGCTACCTGAATACGTTTGATATATGGAGGGTGCCACATGTGGAGCAGGATGTGCTCACTCTTTTTGAAATGCATAACATTACTTCATGGCTTTGGGTTCACATGTCATTCTTTCATTGTCTGTGTTGTGTTGTTTGTCTCTTGTACAGCATTTCTTGTCTATGGACTTGTGCTGTCCCCTGTTAGACATATTACTTGGATATTGGATTGGTATGATTGTTATTTCCATCTTACACCCAAGCCTTTCAACCTGATTGAGAAATTCTATGAATTCTTTGAATGCAGTGTCATCTTGGAAAACACAGAGTCACAGAGTTATGCAAGATTGTATCCTCTCACCCATCTACATCAGACTGCCTCCATGGCATACCTTGAAACGTGTTTTCTCACCTGGATGACCTTGATTTTGCCAATGACCTTGTAGTTTTGTCATTCAATCACAACCACATACAAGAAAAGTCTGATCACCTTAACCACTACACCAAACAAGTAGGTTTAGAAATAAACAAGAAACAGACATAAATACACCAGCAGCATCACCTTTTACCATCAATGGTGATAAAATATATAGAAGACTTTGCATACCATGGACTATAAGAAGTGACAACAGAGCTAAAATACACATAACTTCTGTACTTCTGTATGCTCAGAATATGGTAAAGCCTTAGATTTTCCATAAGCTATCACAATGCTCACTATCAAATGCTTCCCTGAAGATGGTATATAAAGGTGAATTCCTCTCGAGACATTGCTCGTTAATATGTCATATACCAAATATCTGGCCTATACATCCACTTCCTCTATGGAAACCTGCTTGCTCATGCTATAATTTGTAATCTATGGCCTTGTCAAATTTCTTCAAAAGTATGCAAAACACTGCTAGATACTGTTGTCACAATTGCTGGGGACCCCTTTTTTGAAGTTTGAAGATGAGGCCCTTGTGCCAATCTTTGCCATTGACATCATATTTACAGATCTTGATAAACAGCTCTGTAAGAACCCTTTGAAGCAGGGGTGCAAATGCTTTTTACCTAATGCTTTTTGCAAATCTCGTTTCGAGTGCAGTTAATGTGAAAACTGATATGAAGGAAACTGGTCTAAGGATTATTTTGCTTGTGCTCAATGAACAAAATTACTAGAAATGTGGCATGTTTTTCATTGGACTTATCATAATTAACTGATCATACTGTCAGCTGAAGATGATAAATGTGATGGTCATCTCCTTTATATTGTAAAATTCAAGATAAGAACATGAAAATGTATTTCTTTGTGAGCCACCTGTTGTAACTAAGTTGCTGTTTTGACCCAAGCCATCTCCTATTGATGTTTTACCATCACTTGAAGATATCTTCTCTGCCAGGCGACATGAGCTGAATGTCATTGTTTTTAACTTACTCATGTTACTGTCGACCCAGTTTCTTCATGTCCATATTCCGACACTATAAAGATACTCTTGATGCTCATGTTGCTCGACGACCATTTAAAGTTACTGTAGTAAAACCACATTGGGCTATGCTTCTTCTTGTCAGCGCCATGTTGAATCAATACATTTTTGAGAGAGGTCAATAGAAGCTGTCCTTTTTCTTGTGTTAAAGAAACTCACCAAACAAATCGTTTGCAGTCTAACATACCACCCACTCTTTGAAACTTCATCTCAGTAAGCTTCTTCCTTAGTTTGTCAGCATGGTTACAGATGTTATTGAATCCATCAGTCATTAAAGATGCTACAGGACCATCATTCAGATGAGCCTCCACCTGAATGTGCATGAGATAATTTAATTTAAAATCTTGTACAGGGGCAAAATCAATAACTTTGTGGGCGTTCCCCAAAGCAGTTTCCATCAACCCAGACAAATATTCAGTTCAGTGATTGTGTCAACAACAATAGTATCATGGAAAGTCTGATGCTCTCTCTCTCAGACTCAGGTCAACAGCACCTAGTGACAGATTCCGACCAGAATCTCCACAATGCTATTTGATCTCAGAGCCAATCGTTGATTTTATTGCCACATCACTGAATACCAAAAGATTGATCTATGTGGCATGTTTCTCTTGTTAAAGTGCTTTGGATGTGGTTTTGCTGTGCTGGGACAACATTGATGTTTATGCATGTTTATGAATGATATCATGAAGGTTGCGACAAAATCTTCCGGAGATTCCATAGTTAAACTGCTTTGAATGTGCTGTTCCTGTGCTGGAACAACATTGATGTTTATGCATTTGTATGTATGACATCATGAAGGTTGCAACAAAATCTTCTGGAGATTCCATAGTTAAACTGCTTTGGATCTGCTGTTACTGTGCTGGAACAATATTGATGTTTATGCATTCCCTCCATTTCTGTTAATAGTGGCAGTTCAATGTCTACCAACACATTCACGATATTGATGGCCAGGTTGTGAGCGTATTTCACTGCTAGTAGGCCATTGATCTTGCTATACCAGAGTAATTAGGGGTACTACAGAGGTTACAACCTCAAAACCATCCTTTCTATCCCTCTATGCCACAGTTGAAAATACCCTCCATGGTGAGTTAAAACAGCCAACAACACTGTATTGATGGTTGGTCTAGGTAAAAATATTATAGGATGGTGCGATTATGGATTGTATAAGGGGGTTTGACATGGCTTAGTGCTTATATTACCCTTATGAAATACAGTATATCACAAGATTTATCCTTTGATGACAAGCTTGCCACAATTTGGACCATTACGAACTAGAAGTCTTGCAAAGATGCCTCACCTTGACATGATGTTAGTTGTTGATCTTATCAGGAAAGGGCAATAATTGGTCAATGTGTCAGGTGAGAACCTTGTTATTATATCTACAAACGAAATATTAGAAGCTCTCAATTCATCTGCTATATTTAATTAAAGCACAACACATTTATAACACAACATAAACATACACAATCAGTGATCACAAAATTAGAAAAATATCTGCTTTAAGGAATACCTACATGAATTCTAACAGTACAAACCCTCTTTTTCCTTGTTGTAATGTTGTAATGATCAAGAAATTCATCAATCAAGAAATCAAAATTTCGGCTTGGTTTATTGATCGTGATGACAGAGATGATAGCAGTATACAACACTGGAGGGAGCTTTATATACATACAAAAATATTTGATCAAGCTGACTGAGGGCGCTTTAGCACCAAATCAGACAACAACTTCATTTTCAAACTCAAACTTGCAGAACGCCAATTTAGTATTTTGTCGTGAATATAATGCTAACCATCATATTAAATTAAATTACAATGGCATAAGTAAGGTATATTGAGTAGTAGGACAATGTTTCATGCCCGTTATTGATGTAATCTTCTCAGGATCTGGTCTGTATTTATCACGAAGCATTCAATTGCCTGTCTGATCTCTATGATAGATATTTTGTTGTCATTCTGGACAAAGCTCCCAACGGTGTTTGTATGTAAGATATATTATTATGATCATGTGTGACTTGTCCTTTACTTGTCCTTGTCCTTTACTTGTCCTTTACATAGCACTTATCTTGTCACCTGAACATAGCACTTATCTTGTCACCTGAATAGAGCACCTGAATATAATACTTATCTTGTCACCTGAACATAGCACATATCTTGTCACCTGAACAGAGCACCTGAACATAACACTTATCGTGTCACCTGAACATAGCACGTATCTTGTCACCTGAACAGAGCACTTATCTTGTCACCTGAACATAGCACTTATCATGTCACCTGAACAGAGCACGTGAATATAATACTTATCTTGTCACCTGAACAGAGCACGTGAATATAATATTTATCTTGTCACCTGAACAGAGCACCTGAATATAATATTTATCTTGTCACCTGAACATAGCACATATATTGTCACCTGAACATAGCACATATCTTGTCACCTGAACAGAGCACCTGAACATAACACTTATCGTGTCACCTGAACATAGCACGTATCTTGTCACCTGAACAGAGCATCTATTTTGTCACATGAACAGAAAACATATTTTGTCACCTAAACATAGCACTTATTTTGTCACCTGAACAAGGCACCTGTATATAATACTTATCTTGTCACCTGAACAGAGCACCTGAATATAATATTTATCTTGTCTCCTGAACATAGCACGTATCTTGTCACCTGAACATAGCACATATCTTGTCACCTGAACAGAGCACCTGAACATAACACTTATCGTGTCACCTGAACATAGCACGTATCTTGTCACCTGAACAGAGCATCTATTTTGTCACATGAACAGAAAACATATCTTGTCACCTAAACATAGCACTTATTTTGTCACCTGAACAAGGCACCTGTATATAATACTTATCTTGTCACCTGAACAGAGCACCTGAATATAGCACTTATCTTGTCACCTGAACATAGCACGTATCTTGTCACCTGAACATAGCACGTATCTTGTCACCTGAACATAGCACTTATTTTGTCACCTGAACAAGGCACCTGTATATAATATTTATCTTGTCTCCTGAACATAGCACTTATTGTGTCACCAGGACATAGTACTTATCTAGTCACCTGAACAGAGCACCTGAATATAGCACTTATCTTGTCACCTGAACAGAGCACCTGAACATAGAACTTATCTCGTCACCTGAACAGAGCACCTGAATATAGCACTTATATTGTAACCTGAACAGAGCACCTGAATATAATACTTGTCTTGTCACCAGAACAGAGCACCTATTTTGTCACACGAACAGAGAACTTATTTTGTCAACTGAACATAGTACGTATCTTGTCACCTGAACATAGCACCTATCTTGTCACCTGAACAGAGCACCCATTTTGTCACATGAACAGAGAACTTATTTTGTCAACTGAACATAGCACTTATCGTGTCACCTCAACAGAGCACCTGAACAGAGCACTTATTTTGTCACACGAACAAAGTACTTATCTTGTCACATAAACAGAGCACCTGAACATAGCACGTATCTTGTCACCTGAACATAGCACGTATCTTGTCACCTGAACATAGCACGTATCTTGTCACCTGAACATAGCACTTATTGTGTCACCTAAGCAGAGAACTTAGTTTGTCAAGTGAACATAGCATGTATGTTGTCACCTGAACATAGCACTTATCTTGTCACCAGGACATAGCACTTATCTAGTCACCTGAACAGAGCACCTGAATATAGCACTTATCTTGTCACCTGAACAGAGCACCTGAACATAGAACTTATCTCGTCACCTTAACAGAGCACCTGAATATAGCACTTATATTGTCACCTGAACAGAGCACCTGAATATAGCACTTATATTGTAACCTGAACAGAGCACCTGAATATAATACTTGTCTTGTCACCAGAACAGAGCACCTATTTTGTCACATGAACAGAGAACTTATTTTGTCAACTGAACATAGCACGTATCTTGTCACCTGAACATAGCACTTATCTCGTCACCTGAACTTAGCACTTACCTTGTCACCTGAACAGAGCACTTATTTTGTCACACGAACAAAGCACCTGCATATAATACTTATCTTGTCACCTGAACATAGCACGTATCTTGTCACCTGAACAGAGCACCTGAATATAATACTTATCTTGTCACCTGAACATAGCACGTATCTTGTCACCTGAACATAGTACTTATCGTGTCACCTGAGCAGAGAACTTATTTTGTCAAGTGAACATAGCATGTATGTTGTCACCTGAACATAGCACTTATCTTGTCACCAGGACATAGCACTTATCTAGTCATCTGAACAGAGCACCTGAATATAGCACTAATCTTGTCACCTGAACAGAGCACCTGAACATAGAACTTATCTCGTCACCTGAACAGAGCACCTGAATATAGCACTTATATTGTCACCTGAACAGAGCACCTGAATATAGCACTTATCTTGTCACCTGAACAGAGCACCTGAACATAGAACTTATCTCGTCACCTTAACAGAGCACCTGAATATAGCACTTATATTGTCACCTGAACAGAGCACCTGAATATAGCACTTATATTGTAACCTGAACAGAGCACCTGAATATAATACTTGTCTTGTCACCAGAACAGAGCACCTATTTTGTCACATGAACAGAGAACTTATTTTGTCAACTGAACATAGCACATATCTTGTCACCTGAACATAGCACTTATCGTGTCACCTCAACAGAGCACCTGAACATAGCACTTATCTCGTCACCTGAACTTAGCACTTACCTTGTCACCTGAACAGAGCACTTATTTTGTCACACGAACAAAGCACCTGCATATAATACTTATCTTGTCACCTGAACAGAGCACCTGAATATAATACTTGTCTTGTCACCAGAACAGAGCACCTATTTTGTCATATGAACAGAGAACTTATTTTGTCAACTGAACATAGCACGTACCTTGTCACCTGAACAGAGCACTTATTTTGTCACACGAACAAAGTACTTATCTTGTCACATAAACAGAGCACCTGAACATAGCATGTATCTTGTCACCTGAACATAGCACGTATCTTGTCACCTGAACATAGCACGTATCTTGTCACCTGAACATAGCACTTATTGTGTCACCTAAGCAGAGAACTTAGTTTGTCAAGTGAACATAGCATGTATGTTGTCACCTGAACATAGCACTTATCTTGTCACCAGGACATAGCACTTATCTAGTCACCTGAACAGAGCACCTGAATATAGCACTTATCTTGTCACCTGAACAGAGCACCTGAACATAGAACTTATCTCGTCACCTTAACAGAGCACCTGAATATAGCACTTATATTGTCACCTGAACAGAGTACCTGAATATAATACTTGTCTTGTCACCAGAACAGAGCACCTATTTTGTCACACGAACAGAGAACTTATTTTGTCAACTGAACATAGCACGTATCTTGTCACCTGAACATAGCACTTATCTCATCACCTGAACTTAGCACTTACCTTGTCACCTGAACAGAGCACTTATTTTGTCACACGAACAAAGCACCTGCATATAATACTTATCTTGCCACCTGAACATAACACGTATCTTGTCACCTGAACAGAGCACCTGAATATAATACTTATCTTGTCACCTGAACATAGCACGTATCTTGTCACCTGAACATAGCACTTATCGTGTCACCTGAGCAGAGAACTTATTTTGTCAAGTGAACATAGCATGTATGTTGTCACCTGAACATAGCACTTATCTTGTCACCAGGACATAGCACTTATCTAGTCATCTGAACAGAGCACCTGAATATAGCACTAATCTTGTCACCTGAACAGAGCACCTGAACATAGAACTTATCTCGTCACCTGAACAGAGCACCTGAATATAGCACTTATATTGTCACCTGAACAGAGCACCTGAATATAACACTTATATTGTAACCTGAACAGAGCACCTGAATATAATACTTGTCTTGTCACCAGAACAGAGCACCTATTTTGTCACATGAACAGAGAACTTATTTTGTCAACTGAACATAGCACGTATCTTGTCACCTGAACAGAGCACTTATTTTGTCACACGAACAAAGTACTTATCTTGTCACATAAACAGAGCACCTGAACATAGCACTTATCGTGTCACATGAACAGAGCACCTGAACAGAGCACCTGAACATAGCACTTATCTCGTCACCTGAACATAGCACGTATCTTGTCACCTGAACAGTGCATCTGGACATAGAACTTACCTTGTCACTTGAACAGAGCACCTGAATATATCACTTATGTTGTCACCTGAACAGAGCATCTGAACATAAGACTTATCTTGTCACCTGAACAGAACATTTATCTTGTCACCTGAACAAATCACGTGGACAGAGCACTTAGCTTGTCACCTAACCGGAACATAGCACTTATCTTGTCACCTGAACAGATCACCTGAACATAGCACTTATCTTGTCACCAGGACATAGCACTTATCAAGTCACCTGAACAGAGCACCTGAATATAGCACTTATCTTGTCACCTGAACAGAGCACCTGAACATAGAACTTGTCTTGTCACCTGAACAGAGCACCTGAACATAGAACTTTTCTCGTCACCTGAAAAGAGCACCTGAATATAGCACTTATATTGTCACCTGAACAGAGCACCCGAATATAGCACTTATATTGTAACCTGAACAGAGCACCTGAATATAATACTTGTCTTGTCACCAGAACAGAGCACCTATTTTGTCACACGAACAGAGAACTTATTTTGTCAACTGAACATAGCACGTATCTTGTCACCTGAACATAGCACCTATCTTGTCACCTGAACAGAGCATCCATTTCGTCACATGAAAAGAGAACTTATTTTGTCAACTGAACATAGCACTTATCGTGTCACCTCAACAGAGCACCTGAACATAGCACTTATCTCGTCACCTGAACTTAGCACTTACCTTGTCACCTGAACAGAGCACTTATTTTGTCACACGAACAAAGTACTTATCTTGTCACATGAACAGAGCACCTGAACATAGCACTAATCGTGTCACCTGAACATAGCACGTATCTTGTCACCTGAACATAGCACGTATCTTGTCACCTGAACATAGCACGTATCTTGTCACCTGAACATAGCACTTATTGTGTCACCTAAGCAGAGAACTTATTTTGTCAAGTGAACATAGCATGTATGTTGTCACCTGAACATAGCACTTATCTTGTCACCAGGACATAGCACTTATCTAGTCACCTGAACAGAGCACCTGAATATAGCACTTATCTTGTCACCTGAACAGAGCACCTGAACATAGAACTTATCTCGTCACCTTAACAGAGCACCTGAATATAGCACTTATATTGTCACCTGAACAGAGCACCTGAATATAGCACTTATATTGTAACCTGAACAGAGCACCTGAATATAATACTTGTCTTGTCACCAGAACAGAGCACCTATTTTGTCACATGAACAGAGAACTTATTTTGTCAACTGAACATAGCACATATCTTGTCACCTGAACATAGCACTTATCGTGTCACCTCAACAGAGCACCTGAACATAGCACTTATCTCGTCACCTGAACTTAGCACTTACCTTGTCACCTGAACAGAGCACTTATTTTGTCACACGAACAAAGCACCTGCATATAATACTTATCTTGTCACCTGAACATAGCACGTATCTTGTCACCTGAACAGAGCATCTGCATATAATACTTATCTTGTCACCTGAACATAGCACGTATCTTGTCACCTGAACAGAGCACCTGAATATAATACTTATCTTGTCACCTGAACATAGCACGTATCTTGTCACCTGAACATAGCACTTATCGTGTCACCTGAGCAGAGAACTTATTTTGTCAAGTGAACATAGCATGTATGTTGTCACCTGAACATAGCACTTATCTAGTCATCTGAACAGAGCACCTGAATATAGCACTTTTCTTGTCACCTGAACAGAGCACCTGAACATAGAACTTATCTCGTCACCTGAACAGAGCACCTGAATATAGCACTTATATTGTAACCTGAACAGAGCACCTGAATATAACACTTATATTGTAACCTGAACAGAGCACCTGAATATAATACTTGTCTTGTCACCAGAACAGAGCAACTATTTTGTCACATGAACAGAGAACTTATTTTGTCAACTGAACATAGCACGTATCTTGTCATCTGAACATAGCATGTATCGTGTCACCTCAACAGAGCACCTGAACATAGCACTTATCTCGTCACCTGAACAGAGCACCTAAACATAGCACTTATCTCGTCACCTGATCAGAGAACCTGAATATAACACTTATATTGTAACCTGAACAGAGCACCTGAATATAATACTTGTCTTGTCACCAGAACAGAGCACCTATTTTGTCACACGAACAGAGAACTTATTTTGTCAACTGAACATAGCACGTATCTTGTCACCTGAACAGAGCACTTATTTTGTCACACGAACAAAGTACTTATCTTGTCACATAAACAGAGCGCCTGAACATAGCACTTATCGTGTCACATGAACAGAGCACCTGAACAGAGCACCTGAATATAGAACTTATCTCGTCACCTGAACAGAGCACCTGAATATAGCACTTATATTGTCACCTGAACAGAGCACCTGAATATAACACTTATATTGTAACCTAAACAGAGCACCTGAATGTAATACTTGTCTTGTCACCAGAACAGAGCACCTATTTTGTCACACGAACAGAGAACTTATTTTGTCACCTGAACAGAGCACTTATCGTGTCACCTGAACAGAGCACCTGGACATAGCACGTATCTTGTCACCTGAACAGAGCATTTATCTTGTCACCTGAACAAAGCACGTGAACAGAGCACTTAGCTTGTCACCTAACCGGAACATAGCACTTATCTTGTCACCTGAACAGAGCACCTGAACATAGAACTTATCTTGTCACCTGAACAGAGCACCTGAACATAGAACTTATCTCGTCACCTTAACAGAGCACCTGAATATAGCACTTATATTGTCACCTGAACAGAGCACCTGAACATAGCACTTATCTTGTCACCTGAACAGAGCACTTGAATATAATACTTGTCTTGTCACCAGAACAGAGCACCTATTTTGTCACATGAACAAAGAACTTATTTTGTCAACTGAACATAGCACGTATCTTGTCACCTGGACATAGCACCTATCTTGTCACCTGAAATGAGCACTTATCGTGTCACATGAACAGAGCACCTGAATATAGCACTTATCTTGTCACCTGAACAGAGCACCTGAACATAGCACTTATCTTGTCACCTGAACATATGCACCTATCTTGTCACCTGAACTGAGTACGTATCTTGTCACCTGAACAGTGCATCTTGTCACCTGAACAGTGCATCTGGACATAGCACTTACCTTGTCACGAGAACAGAGCACCTGAATATATCACGTATCTTGTCACCTGAACAGAGCATCTGAACATAAGACTTATCTTGTCACCTGAACAGAGCACTTATCTTGTCGCCTTAGCAGTGTGATTATCTTGTCATCTGAACAGAGCACTTCAAAATATGTCGTCACTTGTCTTTTGACTTTGACATGCAGGATGCTTATCTATTGCCCCGAATCTAGTGATTATCTTGTTACATGAATTGGGTGCTTATCTTGGGATCTAGATAGGGTGTCTTTCACGAGACAGACACAAGCCAGAACACTTATCTGAACATGGTGCAACCATCCCTATCCTTACCTGTGTAGGTTTCCAAAACATGATTTCAGAATGGAAAATTCAGTGTTTGGCCTCATATATATATATATTTTTTAAATATCATAAATTACATATTTGTGAATATTGATCAACTTCTTTGAACCATTTGTTTTGTCTTAATCCACATGTGATGGCAATGTGTCCCACACAGAACTAATATCTAACTCAACTTTTAGAGAATTCTTACAGATTTAAACATAAAACATGCTAACAGAGTCTCTTATGAAATGTATGTTATAGAAATGATCGTTCAAGCTAAAGCGCCCTCTAGTGGCCAGATCATAAATAAATAAACGCTGCTCGGACTGATAAGTATGATATATTGAAGATAATATTTGGTAATCATAGTCCTAAATAACTATTAAAAATAGCTAGACGTTTCGAGCAATGACTCTTTATCGATAGCAATATTCACTTGCTTCTATGCTATCGATAAAGAGCCATTGCTCGAAACGTCTAGCTATTTTTAATAGTTATTTAGGACTACGATTACCAAATATTATCTTCAATCGTGGCCAGATCAGTTAAGAGGCATACATGCATTGCCATTAATGTTTAATTATCAGAGAATCAATAATTCAGGACATTTAGTTCTTAAATTATCTCAACTTAGTAGTAGTACGTGGTATATTGAATTAAATCAGCTGACATTGAATATTGATCCAGATACATCAGTGAGTGGGGCAAGGTTTGTGAAGTCTCATTTCCATACTTGCCCAATGTGGCGTTTCACACTCATCTTTTAACGTGTAAAGAAACTTATTTATGCAGAAAATGTTCATGCATCATCATCAAGTGCTCTGATCAGTACTGGTCCATAACAGAGGATCTCCAGCATTGACTCACCACAATAATTGTACTAGATCATTTCAATGTACCCTGGCAGCTTCAGTTGGCCATCTACATGGCAATGCCTCGTTTTGTTCAGTGATTTGTTTTGTTTAAATGGTATTAATCACCACTTAATTAGAAACTTTAGTAATTTCTCCAAGATCTAATCCGATAGGTCTCATGATCAGCTTGGCTCACTTTTAGTGTGATCACTTTGCGAGTAACTGCACATTAGTATTATTATACCAGACATGCCCTGTTGCTATAGTTACATTTTTGCAGTATGGTGTTCCATGATTGGCTTACAAGTTGCATATCAATCTCTCCACCCACACCAACACAATATACACATCCAATCCAACATCCAATTTGCAAATACCGCATTTGCTCTATTAGTAGCGCATGCAATATCTTTCTCAGGTTTTTCAATTTTTTTTCTAAGTAACATTTCAATGATTCAGTATACAGCAAATGCGATGTTTGGTTTATATTTATAATAGAACAAATATGGTAGTAATACTGAATATTCGTAAATGTGTCACTGAAAAAGCAATTTACACTGCCATACCATGTACGATATCTGCAATACACACAGGGCAAGGAATACACAATAAACAGATAGACAGATTTCCAGGTTGTAATGTTTATGTCGAACATGGCAAACTATCTAAAAAATAACAGCATGACTTTCTATAGGCAATAGCAATGTCAATGTCAAGTGTCTGTATACTTATTTATTATGCTTGTTTCTGGTCTTTTTATAAATAGTGGTTTCACATACACAAGAGAAAAAAAAAATTATTGTATATGTGGAAAATACTACCGTGGCTTTATCGCGCAACTCTTGTATGAGAGAAATACGATTAAGTAACCAACGTGGTAGAAATAGTGTACCATGGTGAAAAGTACTACAAGATAAACATACATTGGATTCCTCTTTATATACACATCCAAAGAAAAGCGAGATTTTGTCCCTGACAATGATCGTTGCTATGGGCACCATGGTACAAAAAAGAATATTCTGGATGTATGCGTACAAAGATCATGTGTAACAACAAAGCTAGTTCAGTGATAAAATAAAAAACTGGAACTAAATTTGCTCAATCTAAGAAATCTAGCTTTAAAGTAAACCACTCGAAATGAGTGATGGATCAAAAAGACAGGTTAGCTCATGCTGTTGCAATGTTCCTTTTTTTAAAAAAAAAAACTAAAATGATATTTTTCCTACTTGTTTACACATGACTTATTAGGATATATATAATTTTTTTTACAAAAGTTCCGTCAATCAGCAAATCCCGAATTCAATTCTAGCATTTCCTTTTGTCTTCACATTTACACAAACAAGCTCTGCACAGAAATAATCAAAACACAATTGAGGACACACAAGGACACGTTACTCCTTTACAGTTTTTTTTAAAAAAAAGAAGCTCCCAACAGTTTTTGTCCCCTTTCTCCCCTAAATTAAACTTTTTTTTTTCCAGTGGAGGCCATTTATGACAAAAATAGCGATGAGGTTCGATCATAAAATGTAAATTTTCTTTCAAAAAGTCATTTTACAGTGAAAAACAAATTGTTATACAGAAAGTGAGGTTTTAAATGTGCATTGCATCATGGGAATAAAACATGAGGTAAGCAGCAGGCCATGATCCAATCGGCGTATCATTGATACCAGCAGTCCATTCTGAATGTGCTGCATTTCACCAGTATAAAATGTTGTCAATTTCAAACCCACTATTTCCACTGTTTTGGTATAGTTTTCAATTTCATATGAAGACAAACACGGGATTGCAAATAGGCAAAAATAACAGGATTCTGCAAAAGCAAAATCAGTTGTAGATTCCAGTCATAACCCTACCTCTCGTCCCATATTTGAGATAAATGTAATAATCCAAACATTGGAAATATGATATAAATGACACCAAAATGGTGGTAAGACTGGGAGGGGAGGGGAGGGGAGGGGTTGTTGGGAGGCAACATGTTACAAGTGACTTGGTGGCATCAGATCCACACAAGCCGTATAGCCATCAGTTACAGCTCTCTTCAAAACAACTGGCATGGCAAACTTTATTCGCTCGTGTTGTATCAGTACCGCAGAAAAAAGAAACGCATACTGACAACATTCAACATGTAGAAATAACTGGCTAATTTAGACAGTTTGGTGTGTTGCCATAGTGATCTGACACCATACATATTGTAGAATAATGTTAAGCGCGAACTATGCAGATGCACTGTGTTTTGGAAAGAGCGATACTTTACATGGGTGAAATTACAATTGCAAGATTCAACTATTGTCAAAAGTTTTTTGATTCATTTTGTGTGTTTTTTTCTTTTAGAAAGTTACAAATTCTCTCCCCCTAACTTGTCCTACACTTACTCGCATCCTGGCTTGGCCTCATAGCCATGGTCTGTATGTATTTCTAGTTTGCAACAGCATGAACATCTGGCAGACAAGCACCCACCTCCGACCGCTCTCACCCCCCTCCAAAACATTGTAAAATGGATGAACTCAGTGGTAATGGGGAATGTACCATTTGCTTGTAGGGGTGCAAAGAGTGGAGAAAAGTGAAATACTACCAATTTGATCAATTGTAAATAAGCATGACAAATAAAAGCCAAATTCAATCAAATAAAGCTACTTCAAGCACAAATTACTACTACAGGTTACAGTTGATTTAGTTTTCTTTCATATCACGTTATAGTAGTACTTTTAAAGTTTATTTCTGTTAATTTACTTTTTCCTATTTCGCCATAAAAAATGTCCTCTCCTGCAATTGCACAAATCAAAGTGGATAATAACGACAAGAAGGGCTCAAATTTGCAGGGAAATATATTAAAACTGAATATATTTTCTGAAAGCTAGCAAGTGATTGGCCCTTTAAGTTCCTCCATTAAATAATAATAATTGTTTAAAAAAAAATCTGATCTGTGAAATAATATATAGACTTCCACATTGACAGGGAAATTCTGAAGACCATGGAAAGAGCCAAGTAATAAAATTAGCCAATTCTCTTTGAACACTGAAAGAACTTTGTGGCACTTTAATTTGACAACATTGGTGCCTATCAAGTACAACAAAATACATAGATCAGTGTTAGGAAAGACCACCAATTTAAGAAAACAAACAAAAGCATATTAGATTAACATAAAACAAAATAACAGGGAATTGACTAGATTTATTTATTGTATGATGTTGGTTACTATGCTTATTGCTGTATTTTACACATGGTCACAACAGCATAAACTTATCAAAGAGTTGGGTGGTCAATCTTTAAGTGAGAATTGATTAGAGGGCTTAGAGCCAGCACCTGACCCTTGACCTCATTTAGAGGGCTTAGAGCTGAACGCTTGACCTTGTTTGGAGGCTTTAAAGCCTAACGCTTGACCTTGATATGTGTTGATATTTATACATTGTTTCTGTTTTTCTATGAAGAAAACTTTCTAAGTACAGGTGACTGTTCAAACACTTTGTCAGAGCCCCAGGTTTGTAAGTTTGTTACTCAAAAATTTAAGCGAGAAGTAGAACGCTGACACGTAAAATATAGCCAACAAATACGGTAAATACTATGAAAAAAATGTTTGTTGGGGAGAGAGGGGATGAAGAGTCAAAAACTTGCAAAAAATCTACAAAAAAGGAAAGAACGTCTTGTTTAGAAAACAGAACGGGAATAAAAGTTTCCCATTTTCTGCCATGAGGTCCATCAAATAATGATGAGACAGCCATGTATAAACAATTTACAGCCAATATAGCATTGTGTGTTCAATGACAACAAATTTCAAACTCTTCTAAAATGTCTTGCCTGTAAAGAAAAATACTCAATAGATCTCTTTAGAGCATGGGAACCTTGGTAAAATAATTATCATTATTATTATTACAATTAATATTAATTAATTTATTGTTAAACCAAATTTGTGGGACTCAATAAATTTATTTGTAAAAACCTATTCATTCTTCAATTACATCACTTAAGTAAATTTTACCTCAACATCCACCTAAATCACAATTTTCAATTGTAAAACACGCTATTCAGATAATGGGATCAAGAGTGACCCAAATAAAAAAAAAAGAGGGGGGCAGGGGACCTGCGAAAAAAAATACCTTACTACAGAAAACAAATTTGGATATCTCTAGGTATTGTTTTTCACTTCAATGTATTTTAAAAAAAAAAAAATCAATTTAATGTACTTTTCTGTAGCAATTTCACCCTTCCCCCCAAACACACAATCAAACTGACCTTGATGGACGAGAAGGAGAGAAAAATATCCCTGGCAATTTGCCAACAATATATACAATGACAGAAATCAAAGATATGAGTACCACTCTGGTTAAGCATACATCCATTCATTACAGAGCTCCTACATACAGCTGTGAAAGAAAAGGAAAAAAGAAACACGCCCTCCCTTCTCAAAGCAGCATGTTTCTCATCTACACGGATTTTGTTTTTCTTACAAGATTTTTTTTTGTAACCTTCGTCCTGATTGGTCAGTTTAAAACCAAACCAGGTGTGTGCATGTATAAGGTGTTGATTTAGCCACACTTATGGTAAAAGTGGGGAAATTGTGTGTTTTTTTCAAATAGAGGTTGTTATGTGAAATTCCCTGTGCAATTCCTTACTGCTGTTTTTTCCCTACATTATCAACTTTTTTTGAAAATTTTGTTCCCCTTTTTTGTTTTTATTTTTTTTATATATCACAAAGCTAGAACTTTGTACATAGTATGCTCTTTGGTTAGGTGGCCTCTTTTTTACAGTATTTTTTAATCTTTCAATCAGAGACTGAGTAAAGCCACAAATTAAGAGCTGCAACATTCAAAAAGATGAATGTGAGGTTAAGAATGTCCTCTTTACTTTTAAGTGGTGTGTTAATGGTTGGCCAATATCACAATAACTCGTATTGCCTGAGATGCATTCGTTGAATGATGTCACGGCAGTCGTTGAACACTCTTCGGATGTTTTCAGTATCCACAGCGCATGTAAAATGTGGATAACAATAATGCCTGCCATCACCACTGGCTGTACTTATCCGCTGAAAACAAAAACAGAAAAATTATGATGAACTTTCCCTTAAAAATATATCTAAGATTTGCAGCAAACTTCCAATTTCAAGAAATTAGCGAATTTCCATTAACTTGGGGAAAATCTCATGTTGTTCTGCTTGTACAAAGGTGTTCAAATAATATTAACAATAATTCAGTTTTACATCAATAGTCACCAGCAAACCCTACATGTTAGATATACTAAAGTTTCACACAGTAATGAGATTATGGAGTTTATTGGTAATTTTGAACCATTACGTGACGTGGAGAGGAAGAGCTTTAAAGATTTGATTAGAAGGAATATCTGTGAAGCCATGCACACTGGAACCAGATTCCAATGATTAAAAATGGAACCAGAACAACAAATCAAAGAATGGTAAAAATCAATTTCCAATGGTTTTCCTACCACTTCCATCCTATGATGACGATGAATAAATTAGACTGGAAACTTACCAAGAACTCGTCTCTGATGAAATACTTCGCCCTGGTAACCTGATCGTCATCACCTGGTTCAGTTGTTGCTACAAGTTCACAAAACAAAAAGACAATGGAGTAAGAAATGAGCACAGTATGGTAAGAGTTGGATTGGAAATATCGTCACAAAATGACCAAAGTTGAAAGAAGTCCATCAAAGGAATACATAAAAGCAACCAGGTTTGTCATTTTCAAGAAGAAATATTTTAGCATTTTGCACCAAAAATATTCACTAAACTAAGACTTGATGTTATTGTCATGAAATCATTATAGTGTATATATTTTTTAAGAAATCAAAAATAAAAAGCTGACGCCAGTGATCCAAAAATTACAACAGACAATCAGTAATATGATTAGCTCCGCTTGGCCGTGAAACTGACAAATACCGATATCATCTATTCAGAATGTCTAACAAGTCACATCATGACAGTGTCTGTGAACAAAACTGAGATGAGTCGTGCATTTTAAATCAGAACTCGCGCCAAGGTTCTAATATGAACGAAACATGTCCATGCAAGACAGATCCAGTTCTAGAATGACAGAAATGCTTGTTTTTGATGCATTTTTAACATTAAAATGGCCGCGATTTGGACATTTTGAAGTTGTTTGTGAAAAAAATAAATGTGCACATGATGTGATGTGTGAAGTTTGAATATAATCAGTCCAGGCATGTCTGAGATACAGGTACAAATACACAGAAGAACCATACTTTATCTAAACAAATCTTTTTTTGTATAGTGGACAAGTGTCCTTGATTTAAACAGGTCATTGTCAATGGCAAGTCCCTGTTCAGTTTTCAGTGACTGTCAATTAGTGCTGAATAATTATTTACACTCATGTTACACAGATGTGCATATGTGAAAATATGCAATCAAATTAGATATGCAAATCACTGGTCATGTGATCAGGTAAATTGTTTCTAAATGAATTTGTAGTGTATGATCAGTAATTGCGAGTGAATAATAGTCTAATTTAATATCATCAAAAATCAGATTTAATAAATGAATTCTAAATTTGCAATCTAATATATGGTCACAAACTTGTTATTTCTATTTTGAATAATTATGCAATTTTTGTATCCACATATGGTAAGCATGTGGCAGCCTATTTGTTACGACACTCTTTCTTACAATGTTTATGGTGGGAAAATTAAGACACACTTAAATAACTAGGCACATGCAAAGAATGAAGGATTCAGTCCAGAGGGCTATGAAATATGATTCCGGCCTGTTTATTTAGTCCCTGTTTTTGAACATTGAACTAAATCAGCCATTTTGAGTCAAATCTGGGGGGGGGGGGGTTTGATAATAGACATGGCTTGATATTGATGAATTTTTATCACAAAAATCTTGAATTTGATCTTGAAGCAAATGCATGTGCTTATGCATGATATGACGTGTGATATACATGATCGGTCAAAGCATGTCAGGGATATGACCATGGAAGTGAATTTGTTAAAACAAAATGGCCGCTAGTAACCATTTTAGGTCAGTCTAACAATATGTCAACATCCTCATTCTAAGAAGATTTATTCACTGAATTTACTACGTAATGAATAAACAATCTCAAATTATGTACTATATAAAAAGGGCCAAGTGGGGGAGGGTAGATACTGTTTGAAATGGAGGGTTCAGTCAAAAATGAATACAACAAAATACAACTTTCACATACCGTCTGCCGGTACAGTATAATTTGCGTATTCTTGGAAATAGTCTTCAATTTTTGACTTCCCTGCCCTCACTTTCTCTGCTAGTAAATCTTGTTTGTTCAAAAAGAGAATAACTGAGATTGTTTTCAACCACCTATGGGAGACAAAAACAACATAGGAGTTATTATGAGTAATAATCCTTGTAAAGCTTACTGACCACATAAAAACGTTTCTGGTTTCAAAAATCTCAATGAAACTAGCTAATAGACAATTTAGTTTTGAATCTAAAATACAAAGCAGCATCTGCAACAATGGTCAATATTCATATATAATTCAATTACACTGTTCAACAACAAATGATGATTTGAGATACTTGCATAAAGATTCTACACTTTTAAAATTTAATGAATATTATTATATATAAAGTGTAGATAGAAATCACTAAAAATGACAACTTCTCCCATTACCTTTGTCTTGACATAATTATTTTCACTTACAATAACAAACTCTAAGTGAATACAAACTCAAAGTGAAACGAGAACATAATAATAAAAGTTTTTGAATGAGAAAATCATAAAAGTGTCCAAAACTTGCGAGTAGTTTTAACAAAATACAAGCTCAACAACCCTCCTCTGCAGTCAAAAAGCTTAGCAGTCACTGCAGACCGAGACCCTCTTCTGTCAAGAGGCAGTCACTAAGCTACTATTCAACCAATCATGCTTTAATAAGGCAATGCAGTAAAAGTATAATCATCAGTACTCGCCTGTTATTCCAGATACTTTTAAACAGTTCCAAAGATTCTCTAAGCCTATTTTGACTAGGATCTTCCCGCAGTACCAGATTGTAACCACTGCACGCTACCACAAAAATAATTGCTGTAACATCTGGAGCAAAAACAATTGACTTTAATAATAACACCGGACATATACACAGTTCACTTAGTACAGTTATGCTATAATTACAAGTCTTCATAAGAACATAATGGGAGTAAGCGTGGTGTATATAAACACTGTGTATTGCCAATTCTTAGAGTATAATCAGTTTGTGATCAACCACTATGATTGCTACATCGTAAGTAGTACATGTTCACTGACATACAATACCACTCTCCCTTGCAGAGTCTTCTTGACCTAAGGAGCCACAGAGAGCCTCAACAAGTGGGATGTTCCCTGGCGACTACCTAGCTTAGTGATAAAAAAACCCATAGTCTCTGCGACGGAGAATGATACAATACAGTACACTCCCCCCTCAAATACCATTTTTCTGATGTGAAATAACTTATTAGATTGCAGCTAATTTCCTCCTTTTCCCTCGATATGAACATAGAATGTTTTCATTAATTATTATTGCCACCAGCCTTTGGCGGAAGGTTCTGTGTTATCAAACTCTACTGTGATTAAAAATTGCATTTCCAGATTGACAGAAATAGAAAGCACATTATGCTTCAAACACGATACCACGTAATTAGAGCTTCAGTGTGGACGAAAATAGAACTATATCTACTTTTCGTAGACCAGTTGAGGTCAGAACAGGAATTATAGCAATAAGACTAACTTACCATTAAAACATTGAATCCATTTCCGCCTTTCATCCCTTTGGCCTCCTACATCGAACATGCTGGTAAAAAAAAAAAAAGAGAGAAAAAAAAAGATTAGAAAATATAAAGAAAGGGCATATCTTTATGCATCATTGCTGGAGTGTGTGTCATATGATACAGATATTGGATATTTCCATTGTAACAAAACAAATTGCATTTCCTAAAACCGGACATGGATAGTCTTAACTAAACAATTAGACCTTCCAATATAGCTTGTTTGTGGTAAAAACCAATTGATTTGGAACAGATTTGTTGTAAATTATAAAGTTAGAAGGATTTTACTCAATGATATACATGCACTTCATACAGACTGACAGGTATATTTTGCTAAATTCTAACATCTTCCGAGTACACAGCTACACTCCTTGGCGTATTTAGTTCACATGTTATCCAAACCATACAGGTACGATAAGATAAATTTTGGCATTTGTACATGAAGTATTACTTGACAAAATGATTTGATTTCAAGTGGAAAACTGGATTAAAGATGAAGTTATCTGTCAGTGTGAAGACTCAAAGGTAATCCTTGTGAGGCACTGGGAAGTGATAATTTTCAAATCTGGTAAATTATAAATAAAAGAGAAACTTACTGAAAGTTTACTTTATCGACTTGAAACCTTGTTTCAAATATACCTGATGTTAAGACTCGACACCGCAGTATATCCTGCAAAAAATCACAAATATATGGTTAATGAGAAGAAGAAAAATTCCGCATCAATCTTTTGACATCCACTGTCAAATTAAACGATCTCCCTTGGAGGACTTTGCTGGGAATGCAGCAAGAAATGTTATCACAAGGGGGCGGGGTATTGAAAAATTGCAAAGGGCACAACTTGAGTAGATCAAGAACCTTGGAAGAGTGATCCATCCAGGAATGGGAACCTCTAAAATCAAGGTTATGATTACATGTGGTGAAAAACAAATGCTAGCAGTTAACCTCAAAAAAGGAAGCCTGAAGCCATGAAAGAGACAGCTTAGACAGGTCAGACTTGCAATAAAGCATACTTTGAGATACTAATTCAACCACATGTAAAAGAAATACTTCATCTGAGAATGATTCTAAGTTCAGATGAAAGTTAGACAAGAGTCGAATTGCACAGTCCTAAAACAAAGCTTCAAAACGAAAAAAATGGCCGCCAAAATCTCATTGACAGAGCCATTAGACTTGTTCCTCAAATAGTGTTCCATTTCCTTGTCATTGTGTCCATCGTAACCATGGTAATTGGAACAGAGGACTTGCGACGATGGAAGAAAATGAAAGACTATTTGAGGGGTAAAAATAAGGCTTGTGTTCCACTCACTCTGAACGAGACATTGGTGGCCATTTGTTTCAAAGGTTTGTTGGAAATTGCTGCAATTTGCAAATATTACAGCACTATCTCCTTGTTGTTCCCTAAACATGAGACTGCCTGGTAGACCAAGGCCATACTGTTCAAGAGAAATTGAAACCAGGGTCTATGGGCATGCCAAGATAAGTGGGCTTGATAAAGTAAATGACCTATGGGAATAGATTGACCAGATTAGACAAGCTTTGGTGGAGGTGATCTGAAGTAAATTTTTTAGAATTTCATGATCACAGTCATCCTACACAATGGTGAAATCATGACAGCTATCTACATATTAGCACATATGCGTTAATTACCAAGAATAATTAATTATCATAATCAGCACCTCATTATACACCATTACCACATTCTTGTCATAGAGGGCAGTATTGTGATCTGTGACAGGTATCCCCTCCATCCGCACATTTAAAAAAGACTAACACAAGTTGCATTTACATCCAATAAAATAAGTGATGACAGTGCATAAAAGAAACAAAATGAAAACAGATAATTTGCGATCCGTGGAGGATTTTTAGTTTAATTTCTAGTGTTTTAACTGCCTGAATAATTGAAAACATAGCCCCTTGTCTTTAAGTTAATACATTCTAATAATAGAACAAGCCGATGACAGCACTCATGGTTACAAAACTATTCAGTGTTCAAGTGACCTACATTCTGCTCCTGACCTTTGACCTTGCCAAGGCGATGCTAAGCAATTGGCTTCATTAACATGCTGGCAATCAGGTCAGACATTCAGACTCCTTTTTCATTTTCTTTTTTTTTTTTATATCATTTAATAGCAAGAACAAAAATATTTAGGCCAAATACTTCTATAGAATGGTTGTCTAGCAAACATTTATGTCTACTGGAAAATTGGTGATTCTAGTGTGCCACCCCGCGATAATTTCCCAAGCTACCCTGGGAGAACATATGCAGAGATGAAATATTGACTAAAATTTTAATTCTGAAAGACGAGATCAATATCCGGGGAGAAATATGCCGTCTTCAATAGCCCTCTGTCAATAATTGATTATTGGATTTTTGTCTGTTTTACTGACAGTTTTGTGAAGGTAATGGGATAGATAACTACCGTTCATTCCCCTTCTGAGTTTCGGTAAATGACAAGGACATTCTTTCTGACTGTTTCATCGAGTTGATTTTTTTGATTTTTTGTACAAGAACTAAATTGTTTCATTTCCTTATGCATTTGTAGATGCGAACAGCTGTGCATCTTGTCCACTAACGTCCAGAATGGTCACATTTGCAAAGACCACGGATAAATCAATTTTCAATAATGAGCCAACAAACAAATTAAAGTTGCTGAACACTTACCACTGATTATTGTGATAACCATAAAATAAGACGAAATCAGTTGGCATGGCAACAAATCTGCACTTGACAGAAACCAGGTTATGGTGTCTGATTTTCATTGTTGTATCATCACTCACAACAACTTTATTTTCAGGAGAATTTCTAAATTTAATTTCAAGATTCTGTTGGATAAGATCTCTCGTGATCGCGATCGGTACTGTAACCCTTACGATGCTTACAGGGATCAGTGAAAGTTTTTTTCGTACAAAGTGGGAATGAAACTTTCGGATGTGGTCATATGGTTCATTTAGTAATAAATCATAATCTTGCTAATGTTACTGACTTAGAAATTATCCATAAAATGTACTTAATACAAAACACAAACTACATGCATTTTAAGCAAGAAAGGTTTTTTTATGGGGAAACTTTCATACTTGGATCAGAGCACAGAAACCGAGAAAAAACACTCTTACAAAGCTAAACTATATACTAAATAGTGAATAGACTGAGCAAATTTAAAATATGACTGGTCATCTTGGATTTAAGCTAGATTTGCATATGGCACATTATCACTGCCTCAGAGTTGAATACGACTTGTGCATGAGAAACACACAGTTCACAGACGAATACAAAAACAGGAAAACACCGTCTTATCCTCAAGACCAAAAACTGACAAATTCCATTCCATCACAATAATTCCTATCAAAACTGTTGACACAGGAGAGGGAGAAGAGAGATTAAGTTTTATGACTGAGAATGTTAAGAATTATATGTAAAAGCAACCAGGTTTATTTCGCTGGAAGTGACAAAAGCGAGAATAGTTGTAAAAGTGTCAATACAGCACGAATACAGTCAAGGACTAACAACATTATTGTATCAACGCCCTCTTTTCTTTTGAATGCCTACAATGGCTCTGATCGTAGAATGTAGAAGCAAAATGGCCGCCAGTGTCAAGCAAATACACAACATACTGTGTAACAATGAAACTAAAGATGCCTACAAATGTTTTACAAGAAAAAACATACCAAATCAAAATACTAGTCTAAGAGAAGTAAAACGAACAAATATAGACAAATTTTGTCTCAATTTTCAGTAAGTAATAGCATTCAATACCTATGCCATACATTACTGTTGTATGATTTGGGAGAGGGGAGGGTGGGGGTGTAAAGGGCATTCAGTCACCTGACAAGAATGAAAAAAAAAATCCATTTCTCTTACCTGTTCCGTGGGACTGTAGTCTGGTTGCCTGACTACATTTACTTTATCCAAAAAACTAGAAAAGAAAGAAAGCACAAAAAACCTTAGATTACAAGAATAAGCAATGGTATTTATAAATCAACAAGCTCGTTTATTCATGCAATTAATAAGAATCCTCACACAACATTTATTTACAAAGAAAACACAGAATATCAATTTTCTACAGAACAACAAACTATATTCAGTGAAACTTGGGTAGAAAATATGATCATTATTTTTGTTTTATTTAGATCGGTTTATACATTTGTATGAACGTGGAAGCCTGCTATTAAAAAAAATGTGGGTAGTTACAAAAGAAGAAGACACCTAAAGGTAGTTGACATGGCATTTCAACATATAGATAGAAAGCACACCATACAGAGACGTGACATCATAGTTTATCATCTGATAATGTCAATTTTATGACGTTTTTCTGTTGTTGTTTTTTTTTTCAATTTTCTATTCAAGTCATTGTTAATAAAATTAACAAAATTTAGTGCTAATTCCTTTAAACTCCACAATTTTAATAATCGTATTTAGTGTAACTCTTTGCATATTTTCAAATCTTTCTTGATTACCCATTTGGCTTGATAAAAGATTTTGAAAGTACGTGAAAAAAACACAGATTTCATTTGTGAGGATGACAAACGTTGAATTTGGTGATCAAAGTGTTCACCACGATGATAATTTAACCCGAAAAACTGCAGATACATCTAATTTTTTTTGACTAACCGCAAATATTGATTCGGTACATTTCATCTATTTATGGCAGTGTGACATGGGATAAAAAATCAATTTAATAGAAATGAGATAAAAACAGTAGAGTATGAATTAAAAACTTGAAAATCAATTACTGTAATGCACTCAAATTTTAAAATGCTCTAAATTTATACAGTGAAATAAATTCTTGTGAATTTAATATATGCAAGTTACTTGACAAGATTAGGTAACCAACAGACAGAAAGCAATCAAAGCAATCAATAAGCTACAAATAATGTATGGCTGTGTATCGCATCTACAAAACAAAAATTGAAAACCCATCGATGTTTAAAAAGAATTCATTTATTTATTGAAACTCAGATTTAGCAATAATGAAAATATTTATTTACTAATACCATATTTGCAGAATTATGTGTAGTATCGCATGCGCTTACGGAAATAACTGCAAAAGCAGTAATTTTTGAAAGATCAAGAATACAATTAATGTTATCTAAACAACAGCGAGATAAACATGGCTACAAAATTTGGGGATCATCGCTAGACTCAAGCAATTTGATCAAATTTGTCTTAATTAAAAGTAGTGCAGTTTATAGTGAATGCTTCTGTGCCAGTGGAAAAAGGGTAATACTTTCACAAAGCCAACAACGTTTCATCCAGACAAAAGAACCTTTAACTTGGTGGGCATCAATCGCCAGCATCATGACACAAATGAATAAAGAACCTTTAACTTGGTGGGCATCAATCACCAGCATCATGACACAAATGAATAAAGAACCTTTAACTTGGTGGGCAACAATCGTCAGCATCATGATACAAATAAATAAAGAGCCTTTAACTTGGTGGGCATCAATTACCATCATCATGACACAAATGAACAAGTCATTGTCAATGACACGTCCCCGTTCCGTTCATATTTGAGTGACATATACATTCAAAGCAGATCATGACCGAAATGCACCTGCATATGTACAACACATTGTGCTAAATCTGAACAAAATCCATCCATGCATAACTGAGATACGGGTCCGGAATGGTGAAAATGTGCGATTTCAATGCATTTTCGGCCTTAAAGCGGCCCCCATTTGGCTATCGTTAATGAGATCATGAAACAAATGCACATACATATTTGTGACATGATGTACCTTGTGTGTGTGAAGTTTGAATTTGATCAATCCAGACACGTCTCGGATACGGATCCAGAACTGAATTCTTTAAAACAAAATGGCCGCCAGTCGGCTATTTCCAACTTGATCCGAGAAAAAAAATGACGTGCATCAAGGTCCTATTATGTTTAATGTATGTACCAAATTTGAATGAAATCCGTCCATGCATAACTGAGATCCGGGTCCGGAATGGTGAAATGTGCGATTTCAATGCATTTTCGGCCTTAAAGCGGCCGCCATTTGGCTATCGTTAATGAGATCATGAAACAAATGCACATACATATTTGTGACATGATGTACCTTGTGTGTGTGAAGTTTGAACTCGATCAATCCAAGCATGTCTCAGATACGGATCCAGAACTGAATTCTTTAAAACAAAATGGCCGCCAGTCGGCCATTTCGAACCCGTTCCAAAAAAAAAATGACGTGCATCAAGGTCCTATTATGTTTAATGTATGTACCAAATTTGAACAAAATCCGTCCATGCATAACTGAGATCCGGGTCCGGAATGGTGAAAATGTGCGATTTTGATGCATTTTCTGCCTTAAAATGGCCGCTATTCGGCTATCGTTAATCGGATCATGAAAAAAATGCATGTGCATATGTCCCATATAATGTGTGATGTATGAGTGAAGTGTGAACTTAATCGGTCCATGCATGTTCGAGATACAGGTGATCACGGACGGACGCACGGACGGACGCACACAGGGCAAAACATAAGTCCCCGTTTTCGGACTGCGTCCGAACGGGGACTAATAAAGAACCTTTAACTTGATGGGCATCAATCACCAGCATCATGACACAAATGAAAATGACAGCCCCCATTAAATTTTTGAAAGTTGTCTTTGTGCTCGTCATATTAAAGCGGAGGGGTTGTCGTGAGCGTGTCCTTGAATCTTGAGTTCCAAGTGGCGTATACAACAGATTGTTTATTTACATCAAAACAAGTGTTCCATGTAGTAGTAATATGGCCAAAAATAAAAACGGCCGTTATTCGGCCATCTTTGATCTGATTATGAAACACACTGATATGTATGATGTATGTGCCAAATACGAATGAAAATGGTACATAAATTGTGGAAATATAGTAGTAAGGCCAAAAAGTCAGATGGCTGTCAATCGACCATCCTTGACCAGATTTTGAAACAAATTGTCATGGACATGCATCCTAACATGTATAAAGTACATGTATGTGCCAAATTTGAATGAAAACTGACAGAGCACGTCCAAGATACCACATAAAAAAAAAAAAAAAAAGATGCCTGCCAGTTGACCATCTTTGATCCAATTGTGAAATAAATCGTCATGGACATGTATCCTAACATGTATAATCTATGTACCAAGTTTGAATGACAACTGACAAAGCATGTCCAAAATACAACATTTTCAAAAAACAAGATGGCTGCCAGTCGGCCATTTTGAATCGAATCGCTAAACCACTGCATGTGCATATGTCCCACATAAAGTACTAGGCACATGGAAAGAATGAACGAAATCGGTCCAAGGGATTCTGAAATATGACTCTGGACAGACTGACGCACGGACGGACACATGGACGAACGGACGGAGACCGAATTATATGTCCCCGTTTTCGGACTTCGTCCGAACAGGGACTAATAAAGAACCTTTAACTTGGTGGGCAACAATCGTCAGCATCATGACACAAATGAAGAGAACCTTTAACTTGGTGGGCATCAATCACCAGCATCATGACACAAATGAATAAAGAACCTTTAACTTGGCGGGCAACAATCGCCATGACGATAATAAACATTGCAAGATATCTGATTCTGAGCACAGCCCAAACCTGAGGGGTTTGCTTATTGAGAAATTGATTAATGGCGTCAGAACACGTTCAGTAAAAGCAAATGGGGGAAAGAAAGAAACAAAGAAACGAGCGACAGAACCTGAGAAAGAATTGATCAGCACTTGGGGAAAATACGGTGGACAAACGACAGGGTATCTTTAAAAAAATGCATTCCAAAGGAAAAGATTAAGCGATAAAAATGCTAACAGATCAAACCTGAAGAGGTATAGACAGTCATTTAAAGACGAAAACAGCATAAAATCTTACAAAGTCATTCCTATCCCAGTATAGACAAACATATTTCTGTACATGAAGACGCACATCTTTCCAGAGATTGTCGCTACAATCAGGATTCAACAATCCATGAACTTACAGATAGACAGAAAAGACAGCTGAGAAAGCTTGTGAGAATGACTGCTAAAAAGACATATTTGCTGTATATAAAATAGCCTATTGTGATTTAGAGTTGCATTACAAAATGCTTAGTTACAATATCGCCCTGATATATAGCAAATAGGTTTTATAATTGAGGGCATGTAGCTAGACAGTATCTGATCAAGCCCTCTTTGAAGCAGTGTAATAAAAATAGCATTGCCACAAGTATATCCGCCACTTTAACTGATCAGCAGTGTTCAAAATAGAAATGCTCTCATAAATTACTCTCTATCCAATCCGTATTTGACAGCAACATGAGTGAAATCAAATAATCCAGTTTTCCAGCATTGGTTATCACCGTGATTGCCCAGCTGGCCCGAGTACCGTAATCTCTCGTCCCGCCAAATACAAGAAGCACCAACGGAATTTTATTTTTTCGGACGTTTCACGTTTCTGCATTTTTACAGTAAATCTGTGATATCTACAGTTTCCCATGATGCATCCGTGTAAACAATTTTGATGTTTCAAATTTAGTCACATTTTAGATCAACAATAAGCGTAAAGCCGAAGTGTTGAATTAATTTAATTAGTGTAGGGATTCCTAATTAATGAAAAATAATGTTTAGAAAATAAGCTTTGTCTTGAGAATTTGTCGTATTATTTAATATGTATACAGGTACATAAGTTAACTATAAGCAGGTCAAACCCATGCACAGAGGGCAACACAAGTACACGTTTGGTGAAGTAAATATTAAAAATTTGCCTATTAAAGAAGAAGTCTGTCAGCTGATATAGCTCTGCTAGTATCATGTCTTGAACTTGTTGCCAAGGACATGGTCATGGCTGCAAGTGATACGCCTACTAAACACTGACACTGCATTGTATTGTGGGATTGTTTTCTGTCATTCTCACATAAAATTCAAAATTAGGTTTTATTTACATGACAGTGGGCCACATTTAGTTAATTCTCACATGAATGTTCACAAAAATTATGGGGAAGTAACCGTATTCATGTTCATGAGGAAATATCCAAATTGCTTATAAGGAGTTGTCACAATAATCAGGACCCCAAAACCTAATAGTGGCCTCTTGGCGGCCATTTGAATCAAGGTGTATTCCAACGATCATCTTCAATATTATTCTCTACTTTCCTAAAATCATAGAATCCACATCAAAAGATATTTAAAGTGTGTAATTGCCCGATCCCACAGCCAAGGCATTTCCTGTTGTACCAATGATGAAAGTGGTCCAGTACCAGTCATTGTTTGTAATACATCCACTTAAGACGAGTCACGGAAGCCAGCAAGGAAGAGATTACATGTGTCATTCTTGACAACCAATGATGGTGTTGCCAACATTCAATGTGCATATTTTTCATCTCAATGGCAATGAATACATAATTCTGCTCAGACAAGACATCTGTCATACTGATTGTCCAAAGGTTGGCAAGGTACATATCACACAGAAGCACTTTTATACCTTCATCTAGACACTACTGGTCACTTTTATACTAGTAACACCTTCATCTTGACATTACTGGTCACTTTTATACTAGTAACACCTTCATCTTGACATTACCGGTCACTTTTATACTAGTAACACCTTCGTCTTGACATTACTGGTCACTTTTATACTAGTAACACCTTCATCTTGACATTACTGGTCACTTTTATACTAGTAACACCTTCATCTTGACATTACCGGTCACTTTTATACTAGTAACACCTTCGTCTTGACATTACTGGTCACTTTTATACTAGTAACACCTTCATCTTGACATTACCGGTCACTTTTATACTAGTAACACCTTCGTCTTGACATTACTGGTCACTTTTATACTAGTAACACCTTCATCTTGACATTACTGGTCACTTTTATACTAGTAACACCTTCATCTTGACATTACCGGTCACTTTTATACTAGTAACACCTTCGTCTTGACATTACTGGTCACTTTTATACTAGTAACACCTTCGTCTTGACATTACCGGTCACGTTTATACTAGTAACACCTTCGTCTTGACATCACTGGTCACGTTTATACTAGTAACACCTTCGTCTTGACATTACTGGTCACTTTTATACTAGTAACACCTTCATCTTGACATTACCGGTCACTATTATGCTAGTAACACCTTCGTCTTGACATTACCGGTCATTTTTATACTAGTAACACCTTCGTCTTGACATTACTGGTCACTTTTATACTAGTAACACCTTCATCTTGACATTACGGGTCACTATTATGCTAGTAACACTTTCGTCTTGACATCACTGGTCACTTTTATACTAGTAACACCTTCATCTTGACATTACCGGTCACTTTTATACTAGTAACACCTTCATCTTGACATTACCGGTCACTTTTATACTAGTAACACCTTTGTCTTGACATTACCGGTCACTTTTATACTAGTAACACCTTCATCTTGACATTACTGGTCACTATTATGCTAGTAACACCTTCGTCTTGACATCACTGGTCACTTTTATACTAGTAACACATTCGTTTTGATATCACTGGTCACGTTTATACTAGTAACACCTTCATCTTGACATTACTGGTCACTTTTATACTAGTAACACCTTTGTCTTGACATTACCGGTCACTTTTATACTAGTATCACCTTCATCTTGACATTACTGGTCACTTTTATACTAGTAACACCTTTGTCTTGACATTACCGGTCACTATTATGCTAGTAACACCTTTGTCTTGACATTACTGGTCACTTTTATACTAGTAACACCTTCGTCTTGACATTACTGGTCACTATTATGCTAGTAACACCTTCGTCTTGACATCACTGGTCACTATTATGCTAGTAACACCTTCGTCTTGACATCACTGGTCACTTTTATGCTAGTAACACATTCGTTTTGATATCACTGGTCACTTTTATGCTAGTAACACCTTCGTCTTGACATCACTGGTCACTATTATGCTAGTAACACCTTCGTCTTGACATCACTGGTCACTATTATGCTAGTAACACCTTCGTCTTGACATCACTGGTCACTTTTATGCTAGTAACACCTTTGTCTTGACATTACTGGTCACTTTTATACTAGTAACACCTTCGTCTTGACATTACTGGTCACTATTATGCTAGTAACACCTTCGTCTTGACATCACTGGTCACTTTTATACTAGTAACACCTTCATCTTGACATTACCGGTCACTTTTATACTAGTAACACCTTCGTCTTGACATTAACGGTCACTTTTATACTAGTAACACCTTCGTCTTGACATTACTGGTCACTTTTATACTAGTAACACCTTCATCTTGACATTACTGGTCACTATTATGCTAGTAACACCTTCGTCTTGACATCACTGGTCACTTTTATACTAGTAACACATTCGTTTTGATATCACTGGTCACTTTTATACTAGTAACACCTTCATCTTGACATTACTGGTCACTATTATACTAGTAACACCTTCATCTTGACATTACTGGTCACTTTTATACTAGTAACACCTTTGTCTTGACATTACCGGTCATTTTTATACTAGTAACACCTTCATCTTGACATTACTGGTCACTTTTATACTAGTAACACCTTCATCTTGACATTACCGGTCACTATTATGCTAGTAACACCTTTGTCTTGACATTACTGGTCACTTTTATACTAGTAACACCTTCGTCTTGACATTACTGGTCACTATTATGCTAGTAACACCTTTGTCTTGACATTACCGGTCACTATTATGCTAGTAACACCTTTGTCTTGACATTACTGGTCACTTTTATACTAGTAACACCTTCGTCTTGACATTACTGGTCACTATTATGCTAGTAACACTTTCGTCTTGACATCACTGGTCACTATTATGCTAGTAACATCTTCGTCTTGACATCACTGGTCACTTTAATGCTAGTAACACATTCGTTTTGATATCACTGGTCACTTTTATGCTAGTAACACCTTTGTCTTGACATTACTGGTCACTATTATGCTAGTAACACCTTCGTCTTGACATCACTGGTCACTATTATGCTAGTAACACCTTCGTCTTGACATCACTGGTCACTTTTATGCTAGTAACACCTTTGTCTTGACATTACTGGTCACTATTATGCTAGTAACACCTTCGTCTTGACATCACTGGTCACTATTATGCTAGTAACACCTTCGTCTTGACATCACTGGTCACTTTTATGCTAGTAACACCTTTGTCTTGACATTACTGGTCACTATTATGCTAGTAACACCTTCGTCTTGACATCACTGGTCACTATTATGCTAGTAACACCTTCGTCTTGACATCACTGGTCACTTTTATGCTAGTAACACATTCGTTTTGATATCACTGGTCACTTTTATGCTAGTAACACCTTCGTCTTGACATCACTGGTCACTATTATGCCAGTAACACCTTCGTCTTGACATCACTGGTCACTTTTATGCTAGTAACACCCTTGGTCTTGATATCATTGGTCACCACACTATAACACCATCAGTCTCTGGATCACCAGTACTCGTACTGACATCAATTTTATCCATAGATAGATTTTCTTGACCATTCCAATGGGGTTTGCTCAATGTTTCCTGCACAGACCGACGCAAAAGACGTATCTCTACACAACTCCCAAACATGATTATATCTTTCCAACAATCTGTCAGGCCTGCACTTCCACACTATAAGTTTGTAAATTTATACAATGGAAAAGTTTTCACTATTTCACAATGACTCACTCTCTTACTTTCCTGGTTGAGTTGCTAATTGTTTTTCAGTTGTAATTGAAAACTACAAGGGCTTTTATCTTCAAAACTAAACCTCCAAATATTGAAGCCAAATTTTTATCATATGTGAGGCTATAGCATAGGGGTAAAGACGATGTGGAATAGACCATTTTTCGTTCACTGCGAGAATCGCGCGTTATGCGTGAAATCGAACGTAAAAATAGGACAAACAAAGGTCATAGCAACGTAGTGGCGTCAAACATCGCGTGGGATTCGACAAACGCGAAAGTATTTTTGGGGACATTTCCATGCTTAACAAGTCATTGAAAATGACACAGTCCCCGTTAAGTTCTCTTTGTGCTCGTCATATTAAAGCGGAGGGGTTGTCGCGAGTGTGTCCTTGAAACTTGAGTTCCAAGTGGCGTATACAACAGATTGTTTATTTACATCAAAACACGTGTTTTGTGTCATAGTAATATGGCCAAAATAAAAACAGCCGTTATTCGGCCATCTTTGATCTGATTATGAAACACACTGATATGTATGATGTGCCAAATACGAATGAAAATGGTACATAAATTGTGGAAATATAGTAGTAAGGCCAAAAAGTCAGATAGCTGTCAATCGGCCATCCTTGACCAGATTTTGAAACAAATTGTCATGGACATGCATCCTAACATGTATAAAGTACATGTATGTGCCAAATTTGAATGAAAACTGACAGAGCATGTCCAAGATACCGCATAAAAAAACAAAAACAAGATGCCTGCCAGTCGACCATCTTTGATCCAATTGTGAAATAAATCGTCATGGACATGTATCCTAACATGTATAATCTATGTACCAAGTTTGAATGACAACTGACAAAGCATGTCCAAAATACAACATTTTCAAAAAACAAGATGGCTGCCAGTCAGCCATTTTGAATCGAATCGCTAAACTACTGCATGTGCATATGTCCCACATAAGGTACTAGGCACATGCAAAGAATGAACGGAATCGGTCCAAGGGATTCTGAAATACGACTCCGGACGGACGCACGGACACACAGACGGACGGAGACCGAATTATAAATCCCCGTTTTCGGACTTCGTCCGAACGGGAACTAATAATGTGCTGTCCACATTTGATGATAGGCAATTTCGATTAAGTGAGGGTATTCGGAAGCAATATTCCTCTGTCGAAGATCGGCCGGTCGATGTGAGCTACGAAATAAAGAAATTCGAGTTCAAAATCAATGCGCGTCTTTCATGCATCTCGCGAGATCTCGCAATTGTACGGAAAATCACCTATTGTGAGGGTTGGATGTAAGTATGGCAGTCAGGGTTTAGCTATTCTTCTCAATTTCCTATGACAAAACTGATAGAATGTGTATGAAAGTGAAACAAACAATAAATATGTAATCGTAAATAAATATGTAAGACGTCGGAAACCCTGCCGTGGCCATATTTTTAAATCTGGGTGGCCATTTCCATCTAAGATCTATTCTAATGTTTATCTTTAATATTTTCTACTTTTTCCAAATCATGGAATCCACATCAAATTATAAAGCATGTTATTAACTAAATCTCACAGCCAGAGCATTTCCAGTCGCACCTAAGACGAAAGTGATACAGTACCAAAAATCATTGGAAGTGAGGGTGTGGCTAGTCTTCTCAGTTTCCAATGACATAACTGGTAGAAATGCGTTCCAAACACAGGTCAATCTCAGGAGTATATCCAAGTAGTATGCACAAGATCGTAAAGAATGGAAAGAATGGTACATACTTCACATAGTAAAACATTGGTGTTTTCACTATTTCAAATTATGACTACCACAGTTTTTACTCAATATGTGAACTGACATGCTGTACATGGTATGGCAGTTAGTGAGTACAAATATTTGTCAACAATCGAAAGAATTTATAAATAAAATCTGGCAAACAAATATTCTGTAGAATAAAAATATTTACTGTTGATAACTACAATATTCACAGAGGTTTATTCTATTTTAGCTGAAAAAAACAACAACAAATTCGGTCTGACATTTTCAGTATTTTGCAGTATTTTCATTGGATTTCATTTTTACTTATGCTGGCTTTCAGCAGTGGTAAAGGTTAAAATTAATAAGAAGAGGTCATGTGAAATGCAACTTATTTCAGCTGAAATCATTTTCACACGCAAACTAGTCATTGTGATAACATACGTCCTTGTTTGTATTTGCAGAGACAAAATTATATATCCTTCTTTGTAAGAACCATGAACACTGTGAGTAAAAGCATGCCTCAGAAGTGGTTAAGGAAACTAAAGCCAACAAGGCCAGCCAATCTGCCATTTAAATCCGATCATAAAACAAACTGACATGCATTAGTAAACCATTACGTGTGACGTTCATACCAAGTTTGAATGAAATCAGCCCAGACATGCTACATGTACACATAATAATTATCACACGACTGACTGACTGACAAACGGACGGACAGACGAATGGACAGACTGGTTACTATTTGCTCTATTCTTTGCAAATTTTAGCACAGTAACTGAAAAAGCTAATAAAATTATATTTAGACCATGCATTTTATCGCTAGCGACAAATAAAATGAGTCCTGAACAAAGCCAATCAATGTGTACTTTTATCCAAAAATATACTGCCAGTGAGAAAGCGTCTGCAATGAAGGGACAAGGTCCAATAAACTGGAAAATAATAAAATGTCCAAACCACTGATTTAAAATCTTTATCACAGACGCAATGCGTCATTAATCAGGAATGCATTACACCAACATGCATTTAGGCCATCATACGAGTGATCCAAACAACGAATGTAAAATACAGCCAGCTAAATTGAGCAAATATTAGATAAATATTAACAAAACAATCGTGTCGATCAAATTGTATTTTTCAGTTAAAAACAAATTTAAATATACAAAAGAATAATCTGAAAATAGCAGAGGATATTATAATAGGACCTGGTATAACTTGATTTGAAATATTATTTTCTAAATTCCCAAAAGGACGAAATTTACACATAGAAAGCCAAAACAGTTATTAATTTAAAATAAAAACCTGCACAATTCTCACCACAACAGATGGTGACCCATCCAGTGAAATTAAACAAAAATTCCTCATTGCATGAACATGAGATTAAAAAAAAAAAATCCAAATCTATGGAAAAAAAAGTGAGAAAAAAAGATTCTTTTTTAAGTCCGGATAAAAACATACAAAACCTAGAAAATTCTGGGTGGGTAAAATGATCTACCCTTCCACAGGGTTAATGTATGCTTGAAATAAAAAGTAATCAGGAAACCTTGGCTGTGTATATAATTGCATATACAGCACCATACTCTACTATATATAGTACCTGGGAGTTAAAAATAGACGCGTATAATTGATCAGGCTGCTGGGCCTTTCAAAGGCTGGTTCTTAGGGCTTTTCTAATGGCGCTTGACAAACAAAATGCGGCATGCTCGAGTCAATAATTCTGCAGAACTCACAACACAGCACGCAACAATGATTTGACTAGCAGCACAACTGTGCAAAAAGAAACCACACACTACTCTTTTGTCTGACCTCCCTCCTCTCTTTACCTATTTATTTCTTTATGATAAAATAAACCAGCCCTCCTGTTTATGTTTTATTTTTATTGAAAAAAAAAAGACAATTAATTTTAAGGCTAAACTCAGCTTTGCTGATGTTATTAAAGTGTTGTATTTCAGAATTGGTGAAATGGTGCATTCATATGCAAACTACAGGGCTGAGTGGACACAGGGAATAAAATAAAACTACGGGTTAAAAATACAGAGTTCCAATTTAACAAAACCTCAAGGTGACATTGAGGAGTCGCTAGCTGCCCCACAAACGTTACCAAAAATAGCACTGGTAGTAAAAATAAGCAAATATTGAAAAACACACTTGTGCTTGGTGCTTAGCACACTATGGATATAATTTGCAGACAAAAAACAATGCCTGTCCATACATAATTATATTTTACAAACATATGAAACTGAACAATTATTTATATTCAACATTATATTAACACCAATAATCAATGTTTATTATTATTAGATCTTCAAAAAAAAAATATTGTCACTCACACAACCAATTAATATTAAAAGACAATTTAATTAGTAATAGATTGTTAATATAAAAACAAAAATATCACAGGCAATAAATGGCTGCCATTTTGACGTCAAACATAACAGATATTAATTTGTACAACATCAGGTCCGAATGGCGATGAGTCATTTAAAATTAGGAAAGAGAAGAAAAAAAATGAAAGGAATAAAAATTGTAATACAAATAAAGAGATACTATACAGACAGGAATGCATTGGAATTACAATGGTTCTATTTTTATCCCAGCCTTGGCTAAATTAAAACTTGTCTGAATAGACCGTGATGACACTGCCATTTCAATATACAGTCAAATGACATAAGCATGTAAATTAGCTGACAAGGAAAACTGATGAAATATATGCATGCATGCATCGTCTCTGCACAGGGGGATGACTACGATTGGAACCGGTTGCCAGGGTAATAAGCTGATAGGATTGTAGCTATTTTTAGACACAGTGGATATGGAGTAGCTAGTGCATCTATAATTGTGAGTGCATTTACACTTCAAATAAAGAGTAAGGTTTTCTTTCAATTTTTTTTTTTTGATGAATCTTTTACTTGGACAAACAAAAGCACAGATAATTTGAGTGTAAGTAACAATGCTATTTCAACAGTTGATTTTTTTTTTAATTGGAGCTCAGTAGAGAGGCTCCTTGACACAGTTGGGCTAAGAAAAGCAAAGGGATGCAGTCGCCATAGAGACCATACAGATCAAAATGATGTACTGAGAAGAAGGGCTTATTAGTATCTCCACACAAAAACAAATTTTTTATTTTTTTGAATATCCCAGCAATGTGTCCCAGCATAGTAAATACTATGTATGTAAATATAATTTTCCAACTGACAAATTTTTGGGGAATAAATTCTTTTTAAATATTTTTAATTCCTGTTTCCACTGCTCAGACACCCAAATTCCTTACTGCCAAAAAAGCAGGCACCAATTGCGATAAAAATAATACACAATTCAACTACCTTGACTATCAAAACAAGCAAAAGCAATAAACAGGTTTATATATGAGAGCTAAGAATTGTACACAAAAAGGCAGTTAAAACTTCCGTTTTCATGGACAAAATGTGATCGGCTGAAAAAAGAGTGGATGTAAAAATTTATCAAGTGTTTGGGACAAAAGCAATAATGCATTTGGATCACGCTGCAAACAGCAAGGTACTTATCATATAGATACATTAAGTCAACAGTTTCAAGGGATGATAACAAAACTCAAAGAATGAGTGAAGGAAAATGCATGGTTCTATTTTTAGCATAGGTCACATGACACATATCAAAGCATGAGTTTGACTGGCCATTGGGTTCTCAACATGGCCAGCATACCAACATACAAGCTGGTTGTCAGGCGGAGCTACAAAAACTGGCGAAAAAAATCTATCAATAAAATCTCAAAATACGCTCCCTAAACACCCACCCAATTTGAGTATTTTTTTTAAAAGCATTCAAACTTGCTATGAGAGTGAAACAGCTGCAGAACTGTTGATCTAACGCCCAGAATAATTCCCTAATTCATTTCAATTCTAAGTGACAGCTGACATGGTCTACAGACCCCCAGTACTGTTCTATTTATATCCTCCCAGTTGACAAGAGATTGCCTTGTGCATATTACCCATTACGTAGCCCAGATTTACTTTGGTCTTAGCTTTTCTACTAAGCTTAACCAGAATATGGAGAAGCACCAATTCTTAAATTCACTCACGGACAAAGGACATATTTTTAGCTTTTTTTGTTGCACAAGCTAATTGTTGGTACATTTTATGACATTAACCAAAATCCTTAACTACAATTCTCCCCGTATATAATAGTATAGCCGACTTTTAATGTTCTTTTTTTTTCATTATTACATGTATTCTCCATCCATAAAAACTATTGCCTATTGTGTGTTTTATTGCTACTGAGAGGGACAACAAAAAACAGAACATACCTTCTACTAAAAAGCTACACAATGAACTCATCAGCTCTTTCAAAATACAGAGACCACATCTCTGTGTCCAATAGAAAACACTGGTCACCCTAGCAACAAAACAACCAGCTTTGCCAGATACATTTGACTGTTTTTTGTATATTGATAAGGAAACGGCAACAAATGTTTTCGATTATAGGTGGTATATGTTCTTGCTCAGTTCACACAACTAACATCATTTAAGGTTGCACTGCGTATAACAGAGGGGTGTTTGTAGACTGGGATACAAGGAGTAGTTAAATGTACACCAGAATGGCGTAAAGTGCAAACAAAATACATTTTCATCACTTGTGAAAATGAATGCATAGAAACCATTTGTATAAAGAAAAGGAAATTCTATAAAGTCGGACCGAATCGAGAAAATGTAAATTTGTCAAGAGCAAAAAAATAATATATACTGGTAGATGAGATGTGAACATTCAAATGCAACCATTTAAAGAGTTAGTTGGTCACTTTGAAGTGTAGAGCAATTCTGACATTAGTTTCTGTTAAATGGGGTCATGTACCATGCTCAGACATTACCGCTTCCAGGCAGACTGAATCTCTTAAAACTGGGCAGTTTTCACCTTTTATTTGTATATACAGTAAAACCAGTCTCACTTAAACGAACCCCAAGGAACAAGATTGTTCTGATTACAGAGGTGTTCAATTATCTAGCACCAAGAAAACTGTTCAGATTACAGAGGTGTTTGATTTTAATATAGAGGTCTATTACAATAAAACCTGCCTATAAGCAAACACCACCAGAAATGAGACGACCATTCAAATTACAGATACAGAGGCCTGTAAAACCTGCCTAAACCAATTGCCAAAGAGACTGAACGATTGTTAGGATTACAGAGATTTTGAATTTAAGGAGGTCTGTTAATACACCAATGATTCACTTTTGTGTTGACAACCATGGGTATATATTTATTAAATTAGATCTGTTCTTACAGGTATTTCCCATACCTTGAGAATATTTTTTTATTATTATAAATCTGTCACCGTAACGCCATAAGTTACAGCATGCTATAATTTTGCGGTATTTGACGGAGTATTTTCATCCTACCATATTAGGAAATGCGAATTCCAAATATGGAATGATTACGCGCATAAGCGTCATCTAATAATAAAAACAAACATGGCTGCCACCTGGGTTTGACCGGACTCCACACAAAGAACTTTGATGATTTCATTCTAAACGTTTTGGATTTCGGCATTCCCATGATATATCCTTGGAAGGAAAAGATGTATAATAATAAGGTTATTACAAAGATACCTCAAAGTATGCACTCGGACAGTACGCCGTCACATCGACCTCTGCTACGTATCGGCCAATACTGCCGCTGTACTGTCTTCGTGCATACTTCCTCGTACTAACCTCATATTATTGATAGGCCAGCAAAATTGTTCAACTTTTCCTCTCACCACATCAAACTGGAGAATGCCTATTTCCTCCAATAGAAGCACACCCCAGAAATTACAAAACAGCTATTTTTTTCACAAGCACCCTAACGGTCAAAAGACCTCCGCTGTCCTATAAAAATATTTTAATAGTCAAGTAATCCACACTCACAAGACAAAATAAAGCACACTCTCAGGAAAATAGTTTGGCTCTTGTTGCTAAAAACACACCCACCCACTTAACTTTCATCCACAATATTGAAAGCACAACCATATCAGTAACAGTTTGCTTAAGAATCATTGTTATGCAAATTAATGAGCTATAGGAATAGCTGTGTTCAGTCATCTTTGATTATAGCATAGCTAATAAATTTAATGACAGTGCTCCTGGATCCCCACATGTACCCTCGCCACTTTACAACATTATCATTAATTGTTGTCATTACCATTAATTATTGTCATCATCATCATCATTATGTCATCATCATTATGTCAATTAGTGACGTTCCATAAAACTTGTTTAGAGTTTTCTCATACAATAGGATTTCAATAAGGATATTGTTGACTGTGATGACGATAACTTGGATTTTAAATTATTTGGAAATCAAATTGATATTGTTGTAAATTATACATATCTAGGCGTTGTCTTTGCCGAAAATGGTTCATTTAAGTTGGCATGTGCAATTTTGGCCGGAAAAGCTTCAAAGGCAGCGTACGCGGTCAGGAAAGGAATTGGTAACGAGATTTCACCAAAATTACTTCAAAAAATATTTGATTCAAAAATTAAACCAATTTTAAACTATGGAGCGGCAGCTATAGGAAATCGGTATTGTAAACCAATTGAAGATGTTCAGTTAAAGTGGTGTAAATATATATTAGGTGTGGGGCAAAATACAACCAACAATGCAGTTATGGGTGAACTCGGACGATATCCACTTAGTATTGGCAGAAATCTAATCTGTATTAAATTTTGGAAACGTATTCTGAAAATGTCATCTAATCGACTCGTTTACAAAGCCTATAGAGAGTCTGAAAAAATGGCACAGATAGGAAAACCATGTTTTGCTTTAGCTATTAAGAAATTATTAATTAAACACAATATGCATACTGTTTGGGAGAATAAGGTTTATCTCCCAAATTATCGACGAAACAACGTTGTTAATTGGAAAGAAAGAGAGAGATTGTTATTTCAAAAGTTGGAAAGATGCTTTATTTGACGATGTTCGTAGATCCCCAAACAGTAGAAATAAGTTACAAACGTTTCGCCAATTTAAAACAAATATTTTTTACGAGAATTATTTGGATATCGTTCATGTTCCCCTGTACAGACAAGCTTTAACTAAACTCCGGTGCTCTAATCATAAGTTACACATTGAGACCGGTAGATATTATGGAACTCCAGTGGAAAATAGAACCTGCCAAATATGTATAGATGCTGTTGAAGATGAAACTCATTTTCTGGTAGTATGTCCAGCATATAACCATATTCGAAAACCGCTTTTTGATCGAATTAACCACATTGAACCACAATTCGAGTTCCTTTCGCCTATCGCCTATTTTTTCTCAGGATAACCATGAAATCATCCAAAGTATTGCAAGATTTGTATACACAGCTTTTCAGATTAGATATAATCTGTTAGTGTGAGTTCTCCAATAGATGAGTTGTATATGTGTGTGTATGTGTATATATATATAATACTTTATTTTATTGAGGCGAAAAAAGTCACGCCTGTAACTTTCGCATTGTAACCTGTTCCCCCAGGTTAGTGGGGTATATTTCTTTAGAGAAATGGAAATAAAATAATAATAATAATAATACAATGTGCTTTTGATAACTGTGCTTGATTTCGGTTTAAAATACCCCAAGAAAGTGTTCAATGTTCTTCATGTAATTAGGTGTTCGTTAGACAAGGGATTTTTCACACAAAAACTACAAATTCGGTCAAATTTTGTTAGCAGTTGGCTTGATGTTGCCAAAACGAATCATTTGGCTATGAAAGTTTGATCATTTTTTCATGATTTGTCGAAATCAGAAAACCCTGTTTCTCAACTTGTCACTCTTTTTAGGTTCAAGCTGTATTCAAGATATCGGTAAATTAATCACATTTATTTTATTATCAATTGTACGCCAGCTGACAGTGGTTCAGGGCTCAAAATGCAACTACAGTATCTCGGCAAATGGTTTCAATTCGCCACGAAAGAATACAAAATTGTGACATTACGCAACAACAAAAGAATGATCACAAGAAAGATTCAAAGCAGGATCTTTCTCTCTGATTGGCTATGACAACTGATACATCGCTCAGTGTAATTTGGCCACATAGGTGTGGCTAGAAGGAAGATCTCTACTTATTAAAAGTTAAATAGACAAAGCAATGTCCGTCCATAAATAAACTTAGCAAAAATGAGGTGATACCACAAAATCTTGGTTAATATTGAAGAGTAAGAAAACACAAAGACCACTGACAACAAGAAAATGCATTTGTTTCTCTCATCTATATTCACACGATAATACAAGTTCTTATCCATGTTGCCATGGTAACCAATGCAATCCCAGCATCGATTATAAAATAATTACAAAAAAAAATCATGATCAATGAACAGTGCAATCCATACTCTTGTAAAGATTCATCTAAAAATACCTGCCAAAAAACATTATCTTCTTAAATTGGTTTAAATCTCAAACAAAAGATCAGAATCAACAATCGCGGATGGGCTAGGTTTTTCTTTCTCTTTCAGTATTAAAGACATTATCTTCAAACAAAAATTGAGACACTGCTTTCAAATATTTGAGATATTACTGCTGAAAATGCTTATAACAACTGAACATTTATATACACCATCTAGACAATCATACATTGCTTTCTTTCAGCATTCCTAAATCAAATAACGACGTTAAGTAGTTTAAAACAATTATGCACAACCTTATGAGAAAGCTGACAACCCTGGAGAAATAAACAACAAATACAGGGGATTCAACCAACCCATCTTTTTCCCCCCTGAGTTGGAGACCACATTTAATGCAACAGTGAGCAACAATGATGCCAGACCCTGGGCGGCTACTACCCCATAAAAAAAAAACGAAGGTTGATTGGCCTCCCAAATCAAAGAGCTTGTGAACAAATAGTAACCTATCAACAATGGTAGCAATATCTTTTTGGCTGTATCTTTTTGCTGAAAGCAATTGAGTAGTATTGAAAGGCATAAATGCAACTGACAGATTCATACATTTGATTTACAGGATTCATTAGTGAAGGAAAAGCCCTTTTATGCACATCAAAACATTCCAGAACATAAACAACCCCAAAGTTGACCACTTCCCTTGTGAGGACCTGACCTGAGGACAAGGCAGAAGTCAAAACGCAGTAACCCCCATCAAACAATCAGATGGTCTGAAAATGTAATTATGTAAATGCAATTTTGTTTTTCTTTGCTGAATGTGTGTCTATGTTTAAGGTTTGTGACACCATTTCAGCAGCAGGCGGAATATCCAAGCCATTATGATGAAACAATCGTGCTCAGACAAAAAAAAACTAAGTCTCTTTGCGAATGAGACATGATGATGTGTCATTCTTGTCAATGATTCAAGTAGCTGTAGTATCGTTTCAATTCTATAAATTTACATCTTTCAGCATTCATGATAATGAAAATTCCAGCAACAACTTGCTTAAAATGCCAAATGATGAAAATGACCGACTCCCGTCCTAAAAAGTTCCATTGAAAATGACTGACTGCCGTCATAAAAAAAAATCCCCCAATGTAAATTAATATGACACGTAGCCTAAAAGCTTCAGTGAAAATCACTGCAACACCCAGCCTTCAGTAAAAATCACTGCAACACCCAGCCTAAAAAGCTTCAGTGAAAATCACTGCAACACCCAGCCTAAAAAGTTTCAATGAAAGTCACTGCAACACCCAGCCTAAAGAGCTTCAATGAAAATCACTGCAACACCCAGCCTAAAAGGCTTCAATGAAAATCACTGCAACACCCAGCCTAAAGAGCTTCAATGAAAATCACTGCAACACCCAGCTTAAAAAGCTTCAGTGAAAATCACTGCAACACCCAGCCTAAAAAGCTTCAGTGAAAATCACTGCAACACCCAGCCTAAAAAGCTTCAACAAAAATCACTGCAACACCCAGCTTAAAAAGCTTCAATGAAAATCACTGCAACACCCAGCCTAAAAAGCTTCAGTGAAAATCACTGCAACACCCAGCCTAAAATGCTTCACACAAAATATGCGAAAAATGTCTGTTGCAAAATAAAAGCAATTTACATAAGTTAAATTAAACTTTTATCACCTTTTACAGAAGAAAAGTAACCTAATTTTTTGTTCATATTTTTTTTCAAAATTTTGATGAACACAAGTAGCTAATAGAAAATTATGCACATCGGAAACAAAATTAACCCCCCCAAAAAAAAGTATAGAAAAAGGCAAAATGTTACGCACAATTTTAGTGACGAAAACTATGGTGTCTAATTAGTTAATCATGTTAATCCGTGATATGGTGTATATACACAAAAGATAGCTTGGTAGAAGTGATACGTATTCTGCTATTCAGCAGCGATGCTTCAAACTGCAGAAAATCACCCTAAGACCAATCCTGTATTGTTCATGTGTGCTGACAACATACAGTAACCCACAGATTTGATGAATTAGTATTCATGAGGTCAAATATTCGTGAAAGTCGACAGTCTTTAGAACCACGTGAAATTTTCACTGCTACAAAAAGTCTCTCACAAAGTCAACGTGGTTTACTACATATGATTTACCTAATAAGTATGAGAAGGAAGATAACACGAGGGTCACTCAGAATTATTGGGATCCCTTCCCAAGCCACTGATCATATAAACAAAATAAATGAACACTCATTTGTAACCAACATAGAAAAAAATTATGCATGCATGCATCAGGAATATCAAATCAGCTCACAGTGTATCCAAACAGACTAAAAAAGATATATATTTTTTGTAAAAACACAAAAATGATCGAGTTTGATATCTATATTCAACATTATTGTAAAAACTAGTCAGCAAAAGTGAGAGTGATCATCAGGATCCGTAAAGAAATACAAATGAAACCATTCATTTCTACAAGAATAATTACTGACCCTACAACCAAAGAAATCAAAGATGGTGAATCAAACCCCCACATATTGCAATAATTGCTCCATTTTAGATTGATGAAACCATTTTTTTTCTTCTTTTAAATCAATACTTTTTATACCAATGCTATATACAACAAATAAATGTTACAAACCTGTATTTGTAATGAATGGACATGGCAGAAAAAAAAAAAAAAAGCGAGAGGAAAAAAAATAGTTCATGGAAGAATTACATTGATGAAGCAGCAGTTTGTAGTACCATAGTCTACATTTGAGTCTACAGAAGGAAAATGTATTCTATGCTCAGAAGGTGGGCAGAAAATAAACAGAGAAAAAATATGTAAATTTCCCCTTTTTCAGAATGAAATACATCCTTAGTCGGTGTTACAGTGTTACAATTCAGAAGAGAGCAAAGGATACGCTGAAAACCGTAAATCAAAAGCATGAAATTTGATTCATTCATTGTAATCAGGGGAACGCTGTTCAGATTTGCCCACTGCGAGGCCCCATAGTAGACACTGAAAGAGACTGCGCACTGCAACGCCATAATGAGAATTACTTAATTAGATGTGGGGGAAAGCTAGCAACCATATACCTTGGCTGAATAAACATTACAATCGCTATCACTAAAGACTATTTATCAATTGTAATACTGCCAGAGAAAAAAAATATTTAATATGCTAAGGCTATTCAATGAATGCGTCTGATTGGTGGAGCATTACGACTGAAATCAATAATTTTGAATATACAAAACAGATACCTGGTTACCAAGGAGAATTATGTAGATTTGCAACAAACACACTGCATTCAGACTCCCTATCTTGCTGTAAAATCATAGCCATATCGGCCATTTTGTCTCAAGATCCAGTGTCAGAGTTTCAAAGCTACAGACGTTTATCCATGCACTTAGGCTGCCATAATTGTTGAAAATTATTTTCCAACTGCTTGCAGCTATGGTATTCAGGTTTTTGGCAGATCATTCTTCCAACTTTTCACGTGTGATAACATTTTCTATTGATTTTCAGATTTAGCATGAACTAAAAATTTCTATTGCCTAATTTCTATATAAAAAAAAACCCTGGGTCACGATTTCTCCTTCCCAATGACAATAAATTTATGTATAAACATATATTAAATATAATTGTAGAAATTGTGAATCAGAAAAAATAGTAATATATTTCACATTAAGATTTTTATGTAATCAAATTCATAATATGTATTAATAAAATACATATTCAAACATAATGATGGTGATAGTTTAAAACTTCAAAAAAAATATTCAGAAAATGAACAACACTGTGGGGAAATATATTGGTTTTCTGTAGAAACTAAAGGTGAAGACAAGGTTTCTTAGTCGAGACCAGAAATACATGGCTGAGGAGATCGATAATATGGTGATGTAATATTCTACACTTGACTAAAATTAGAACAGAAGGGTCATCTTTTGAAAGACATGGGGGGGGGGGTTGTCAGATGTACCTTTCAATGGCTGATAAGGTGTTTTCCAGATGCCCCTCCCTCCCTCTCACTTAGTCTTCAGATCCAAGCAAAAAAAAAAAAAATTACCTTGGATGAATATTAAAAAACATCACGACTACAAATGCAATTGTACCGGGGAGTTCATGAAAATATTTGAATTTTTCTATCTTGAAATTTGAAAATTAAGAAAAGAAGGAAAATTAAATCAATAAATACAGATGGGTTAGAAATAAATTAGTTTAATGTTTTTTTGGATGAATATTAATTTATTACTTAAATATTTTAATACAATATTTTCTGTCACTGCCAGTCCCCAACTCCCTCAATGTTGAGGGGAGAGGGCACAACAGCAAAAATCCCAGTAGAAAAATGTGAAACAAGACTTTCTTGCCCAAATTCTTCGGCACTTTTTTTCTTATATTTTTCAATATTTCTGGAAATGAACCCTAATTTTAGAACTAACAGACAAAATTTGACTAAATTTTCTGTTTTTACTCAAAAAATTTGGCTATTTTTTGTCCCAATATTCTGAAGGAAAGTGCAGCCTATAAACAGGACTATTTTTGAATTTGTGATGAAAAGCGGGAAGTGGTGGTGAGAAGGTTTATCTGCCTTCAACTAATGTCAGTCTAGCACATTATCCACTATCTAAACTCATCTGCCCGACCATCCATCCACGAGTATATAAATATATAATGACCGTCTAATTATTTACAGTAAACACTTTAAATACAGTGACAATACAATATGTCATATGCCAGCCAGCAAAGCATTTCATAAAAATTTTAACCAAAAAAAATTTAAAAGGAAACTCAATTTATTTGAAATTAAACAAATTTGATGCAGTAAAAAACATTCAGAGTAAATACTGTTCATATTAAAACAGACAATACAAAAACAACACAAAATTCATTGTTCAAGCTTCACATCAAAAGCTGTTTCAGTTAATCAGAAAAAATTTATGAGTTGGCCAAGTGAAAGGTCGGTTACTATATTACAGTGCATCAAAAGCCTGCAACTGCCACATAAAATTACTGGGTCACTGATCATGAAGAGCGGTCAGAGGACATGATAGTATTATTCAGCAATTTCAATCAATCGTATGAAAACCAAGCACTCTACTAGCCAATCCTACAGTTACTTAACATGGAAATTTAGTAAATCCTCATCAATCTAGACCAATCAAATAGTGCTTGTCAGGCAGAGATCAGATGACATCGATCTGCTTATAGTATGCTAGCTGTGATTGGTTGGAAATAACTCAACAAGCTGACAATATTCTCAATCAATTGAAAATATCACAGGGAGTCTAAAAATAGAAATGCACCAACTCCAATTACCAGACAGACTTTGTTTTCATCTTAACATAGACAGAAAGGTTTCCACAGCATATTTCTTTGAGTTTAAAAAAAAAAGAAGACACAACTGACTTAAGAAATGTTTTTATATTACTAAAATTTGTAAATGAATTGTTTAAGATACACTTAATTCAGCGAGAAACAATTTTTTGTGGATTTTGCGAGTCAGTGAAAAGACTGAAATTTGGTAGCTGTCAATGACTTTCACAATATTTTGACTTTCTAGCAATGAAAATTAACGATAGTGATTAACAGTATACAACTTTTTTTTAATTATGAGAAATATACTGAATTGCGATAATCGCATAAAACCCACGAAAAATTGTCTACACAAACATGGTGACATGTGGATGATTTATGCAAATTAAGTTATATTTGAAAACTACCCAACATCAATACAATGTGATCTTGTCAAAGAAAGTGTCATAACAAAATTCAACAGGGCAAGAAAAAAAATGACACATTAGGTGAAATACGTTGCGCCAAAGTCCAAAAAAAGTATTATTTTCCTGAGAGCTTTATTATTCTACAGTGCACAAGAGTTTAGCACGTTTTTAAACAATTTAGCACAAATATTTTGCCAGCAGGTAACATTGAGCAGACTGATGTTCAGAGAAAACATCATGACTAAATGTAGCTGAAAATGAAGCGTAAAACTAAAGCAAGTGTCAATCCACAAGAATATTTGTCACTGAATGCTTTAAAATAGGTTATACAAAAAGGGGAGAGAGGAAAAAGACAAAAGTCCAGACCACTGTATAGTATGCAAATCACACTGGATGAGAATAAATCAATGTACAACGCAACCAGCAACAACAGTTGGATGTCAAGCTACCTATTAATTTAAGTGCGCTTTTCCAAGAAATCCCTCTTCAACACAACAACCATGTTACAATTAAATCTGCCAGTTTTTTTATTTTTAAAAATCACTTGAAAATGAACTGACAACTGAAATTTTTCAATTTTATTTTGAATGACTTCAGTAAATATATTATCACGAAAAGAAATGATATTCTTGTATATAATCATAATTTTTGTTAGCACGTAACTATGGCAATCCTGTTACAGCTTTCTGATAAAATCTTAATGACCTTATCTATATTTAGTATTTCATTTTCAGATGTGCGCTTCTTTTTTAAAATTATTTGTTGTGATATTCTATGATTTGATACATAGTACAAAAAAAAAGCACAGATTTTGACTTTTTCACTCCTAGTTTTCATTGCACATTTTATTTCCATGGGTAAAGATACCCAAAGCTGTCTCCAGGGTAATTTTCAGCTGTGCTAAAAATAGAAACCTTGTTGTCTTTACTCCAGGGACAAAGCTTATCTATTTGGTCAACATAACACATGGTTGAGACAATAGGGCTCCCCAGCTGTGCAGTACTGAAAATAACCTGTGAACAAAAATAGCACTTAGGGGGTCCAGAGTTGAAATTAGACATGGACACTGATTTTTCTAAAACAGATCAGGTCCTCATTAATGAATGACAGACTATATAACCAGGGCACTAGCAGAATGGAGAAAAGTGCAAACCGTTAAGCTGCAACTGACCTGGATTTAATCCAAACCATATGAAGTGGCAAGAGTAACCTAACCCTTGTAAAAATAGACACTGCTAGAAATAGACTGGTGGACTGGACAGAAAACTCAAGATGCTCTGACCTGGGTGAACTGAAAACTGAGAAGGATTTTTAACCAGGCCCGGCTTATTTTCTTAAAATAGCTCCATGCTGGCAGTTGCTATGCAGCGATAGCCTCTGCTGTTTACGGCTAAAACAAGCTGTGAGTTTTCAGTTCTGCAAAACGCAGGACGAAATGAGACAACAGTTTTATATAAATTTACTATTGTAAAAGCATAGGCAGGCTGGAGTGGCCAGTAAACATAGGCTAAAATGGAGAATAACACCAATGTAGAAAAGTTTGTCAAACAGTCACGACTTGAATTGTACCCCCCGAGGTATGCCATGATGGCCGAGTACGCACATTGCATAAATGGTAGTCAGCAAGCGAGAGAATGCTCAGACAAAACACCTATCAAATATAGACTGTTGGTCAATTTATAGCTGATATAATGCCAAAAATAGCTGCAATTGACAATGTATGTAAAGCAATTGACAACCTTGCTATTCATGCAAAGAGGGCATGGCTAACAAGCATTTTTTGTCAAGAGCAACGGCAACACACACATATACATACACGCTTGGGTAGAGGAGAATCAGAAACACATTGGTAAGCGCTTATATAGATAGCGGAGCATCATGGACTATCCAAGCAACGACCTCATTTCAATCAAAGCACTGTAGTCATGGAAATGAAACTCTAAAAATAGCACATTGGGAGGAGAGCTGGTTCTGTGATATTTTTTTTCCCTTTGAGTATATAAAGCTTAGAAGAATTGACAGAATCTGCGATGAAACACAACAGTAAAACAAACAGTATTATTATTTATAAATAATCTTAAATTGAGGCAGGATAGATTAAAATGAATCCATAATGTCAACATTTTAAAATTTTGATTTACAAGCAGAATAATTTAACAAAGCAATACTGTGTGGCAACTGATTCTAGCAACAAATGACTCCAATACCACCTACAAAAATTAATTTTCAAATAAAACACAGACTTTTTAATTGCTTAAAATTAGAATTTTTTTAAACAAATGAAGCGTAATCATTTTTTTAACCTCTGAACTTTCAATGATGGCTGACCCAAAAACCCACATTTTGAATATAATGATTGAAGGCTACCTGTTCTAGAAGAGGGTGTTTAATTTGACAATGATAACCCCTCAGGAATACCTTATAATAGGGGTGGTATTTGTTGACAAGCTAAGGTTACTTAGCAACCATTTAAAACAACCTACAATTAATGGATTTATCGACAACCATGTTCTACTTGGGTGAATTCCATGGTGGAAGGAGGGGGGAGCTAAGTTGAACATGGAATTGCCATATAATATTTGGCTAGACTTTTATAGCGTCTTTCAAATTTACGAAACACACAAGTAAACAACAGCAAAAATTCACAGGCAACTGTAGAATATGAAATATATGAATATGAAAAAGTGGTGGTGAAAGTACAATATTGTGAAAGATTGTATCCATTTATGTTTGAAACGTGAATTACATCAGTTGCAATGCTATGATGAATGACCACTCCCCTAACAGGTCATATCCACACAGCTCAAAATTCCACATTGGTCAGATTCTATTTGTCACAAGTAATAAATCAATTGGCCAGCATTCTGTTACAAATTAACACCAGGACCACATGAACCCCAGTAACCAATACAACAAGATGGGAATCAATTCTTGCAGGTTTTCAAAACATTGAAAGTCAACATATATTATAGATATACATTTAGTCATTTAAATATTAGTTTCTGATACTGCCTCAAACCTTACTCCAATTTGTTTCTATGGTTTCCATGGAAACACTCCCTTATGCGACTCCTGGGAATCTTCGTTTTAATCATTGACACACAAACAAGCGGGAGATAAGCAGAGAATCAAGTTCAGCGCTTCAAGCACGCGAGCAGGCTATCTATGGTAACACTATCACCAATATGTTGTCTGATCTCAGTAGAAAATGTTTTTAAGGACGCAGCCTGAATGTTGACTAGGAGTCAATACCACAAAAGCAAAATGGCTAATATGGCTACAAAACCTCCAAGGCAAAAAATGTTGAAAACTAGGAGATAACCATAAAAGATTAAACTGCTTCTAAGAAAAGGAACATGATAAACATATAAAAATCAAAGACTATCCAACTAATATTATGTCATATCTTTTGTATAATAATCATAATGCTATCCATGGAAATAAAAATTAAAAACAAATTTGATTTGACATTTTTATGCTTAACGGAAAGGATAAATACTACCAATACATTCACCAGAGAGAGAAACCAAAAGTAATTAATATCAGTAGATTTACATTGGGCGCCACTCAGAACTGATCTTCACTGAGATGCATAATATGATGTCCCTAATGTGACTGGTTCAAGCAAAGACACTTCTGATTGCGGGTCATGTTACATTATTCCATATTATTATTTACTATTAACATTGATATTTTGGTAAAGACATGACTGGAAAATTCCAGCACAGAACAGCAACAACAACCATGAATTGCCATAAATCATTACAGCGTATTTTTTTTATGCATAACAGCAACAACAAAAAGAACTTGCGGACACAACTAACGAGGAAAATGAAACCCATCAGTATATAAGCAGTACCAGATTCATGATTATGACACTTGTTTTAAAAATGGTACTACAAACAAATTACTAAAAAATTTTAGTAAGCCTGTTACTATGACAACAAAATAAGTCAAACTTGCCATCCACATCCACCAAATTTAGACATTTTAATTTCATCAGCACTAAAAATTGACACTGTATCATTATGCAATGCTCATCCACAGAAGCTGACAATAAGTCAAAGATACCAGTCATTGATAATAATTCCCAATCCCCATGACATTTCACAATTTAACGGTGAACCAAATCAATCCCCCAATCTAAATTGCATCTGAACTTGTTTAAAGGTGCAATACTTCACAAAATTGCAGAACAATCATATAATTCATTAAACAACAACATTGCCAAACTAGATGACAATATTTTGATATAAACATGAAGAGAATGGATAGCATACATCTATGACCTCTAAACCATAGACCTAGAAGTGGAATAACTACAGGTAATGAGATTAGTTAACTATCTCTGTCCATAGCAACCACAACAGTAAAACACCAAACAGGCATCTTAATTTCACTAACACACAAGTAGTGGGGGGGGGGGGGTGTCAATGTGAGGAGGGGGGAATCTCCAATGATTTAAGATCAATACGATGATTTCTTTAAAAACAAACAATTCTATCGTCTTCCTGGTTTATAATGTAATAGTACTCATTACGTATGTGAGTGTGCATATTGAAATGAATCAGAGAAAGAATCCGAGGTTTACTAGTATTGCAATGAGCGACATCTATCAAGCAGAGCCAATGCCAGGTCGAACTAAAAGATACAGTGGGCACAATAAGTGTTCACCACTTGAAAATAACTACCCATATCAATGAAGGGAAGACATCCGAAGGGCAAAAGATATTCTCACAATTAGGGACGACTAAGAAATCTCGGTTAAACCAGCTCATCAACATGCACCGAGAATCAAGTTCAATATGAAACTTAATGAATCAGACAATTTTTCTAAGATTTCTTTTAAATTCAGCACAAAAATTATTTCCCTCTGTGTGTCTATTCACATAATATTTAAGCAGAATTTAATCCTATTTAACAGAAAATTTGTAAAATTTAGATCAAGCATAATTATAAAATTGTTGCTCTGTTACTAATTTCATAACACAGTTGGGTTTGGAGTTTGTCACCTCAAATTGCCTTTAAATTTAAAATGTAGCTTTTTTTCATTTTCACAAAAATAAAAAATATGATATCACAGGACAGTAGATTTATTTTACAATATTAAAAATATATGGAACTCACTATTTTGCACTGTCTATAAGTTGGTACTCATTTGACCTTTCATAACACGTTTGCACTCCTTGATCTTTCCACAAAACCTCTGTGTGATCCCAAAATTCCTAAAAAAAAGATAGAATAGATAAACATTAAAGATAGAAGGTTAGAATCAGAGAAGATTGGAAGAAGAAACAGCTATATCGCTTTAGTAAATCTGTTTCTTATCACACGTTGTTTATTGTCCTTAATTTCATAAAAGACCAGCTGCTGGTTCAGGGTGATTGACTTGTTTTTACCCTTCTTGAACAGGTATTGGATTTTGTTCGCAAAAAATATCCGGTGATGAGTAAAGCAAAAACATTTTACTGTGATATTCAGGAATATTTATTGAAATACCGATAATGGGAATAGGAAGTGACAATGCTTGACGTAAATAGGAATCAATATAGTCAAAAGAAAATCCTGGTCTACAGCACAAACAGTGTATATAGGAACAAAATGAATGTAAAATTCTGAAAATCTATCACCAAGATTCGGGCAGCTGGGGCAAACATAAACATCAAAAGGGATTCCTTGGTAACAAGATTCATCTTCAATAATAGCACAATATGGCAGTGACCTCATGCTTAGGTAAAGCCATGTTTTTAATCAACACCTTACAATAGGAGATGGTTAACATCAAAATTAACAGTTTGCTTTCAACGGATTACAATAATATGATTTTCTGTTTTTCTTACTTGCCTACTAACTGTATACAGTTATATCTCAATGAACACATTGGATTCAGTATTAGCAAATCAATTATGAAATGGGTTCCATTGACAAAAAATAGTTTTGAGAGGGATCAGGAGGTATCTTGCATCTAAAGGTGGAATCAAGAATTTGTTTTTTGTTACACTAAATAGCAAGACAGTCTATGGAAAGACAAATGTCAAGTGCCTAATTAGAAATCATGTAAATGACATTTACAGCAATGAGATAATGAATTCACTCAGGTGCTTGTTCTAAAAATAGACTTAGAGAATGAATTTTACAACAAATCAAGTGTGAAGTGGTTTTGATGCTACACATGATAAGTAATTTGGAAATTATTCTGTGAAGGGAAAATTGCAGAATATGCGTTGCTTTCCACTAGCAACGTTTTCTGATCTCAGGGCGGTACAAGCCCTCCTCTTTAGTGGGTTGGGCACACAATCACGAACACAGTGATTTGCGTTCTACACCAGCTTTTTCCTTCCAGTCACTCGGACCAAAAAAAACAACAATACATTTGTTTGTCACTGTATTGTTATACGTTGATTAGATTACAGTTATATTTTTCATCTCGACTGAACGGCTTACCTCTGGATAGTCGAAATCGGGCGAACTCGAGACGTCTTGGATGTAATCCAGTCTAAATTGGTTCTCTGGATGCTCAAGGGCTATAGGCGGTGTTAGCGTACTCATGGCTCCCGTAATCGTCTTGTAGAAACGAGAAAAATAAGACAGTCTGAGTGAGGACGACACGTTTATATTATATGGACATTGATTATGCAAAGTCAGTACACAGACATGATCGCTGCTTCAGAATGCAATGTAGTCAAGGTATTAAAACTAAAATCAGGACTCGAGATAAAAATCAAAACTCACCAAAATCGCATCTCGGATGTTCTTTTTAATATCGGCGATTTTCTGTTTCTTTTCCCTAGTAACGCGTGAAAGGAAAATTACATAACGAATATAGTAGATAAATTCATTGAAGGACTGAACACATAGTTCCGACGATCAAGCAAGTGTCGAAGGTGTACATGTTGTTCGCCAACGCAACATATATAGAGGGTGTAGGGGTTAAAAATATGCATAGTATAAACAAGCACAATAATAATGTCCACCTTAAACCCAGGAAGATTTCAAGGAAGAAAATAGCTCGGACACTTACTCTATACTAAAACCGTCCACATGAAGAATTCTCATCTGTTTGACTATGGTACTTTTCCCTGATTCCCCCGCACCTTGAGAAAAGAACAGAACAAAACAGCGACATAGTGGTTTATATATGCTTATGAGATCAGCCAGCCAGTCGACAACAAGAGAACTGCGATCTAGCCATTTTGTGTTGTCTACTAACCCAGTAACAGCAACCGATGTGTTGCTCTGTAGATTTGTTTATCCTTTTGAATTTGCTTGTCGATCTTCTTGTTGGCCTCCTTTCGTTTTTTTTCTTCATCTTTTTGTTCATCAGAAAGGCCGTTTCCGAAACACCCCATCAGTACAGCTTCAAGCTTCGCGATGAGCGCCTTTCAGCGGCCTCGTTCAGCGAAAATGACACCACAAATGAACGTCCAGTGTCCGCAGCAGCCACCTATGTATATCCACGAATGATTGGTCGTTAGTGCTGGATCTATCCCGGTGGCGTTTTTGGTGATCTGGAGCCTGTAATTCCCAGCTTATTCACTGCTATTTCCCTCTCAAGGCTGAAAGGACACAGCAACCACACGTCAACTTTGACAAGCAAGCCTAGCTAGGGTGGGGTGTAGCAATGCATCACGGGAACCACCATTACTCATTTACATACTATTAACATTATATTTGCATAATATCTGCAATGTAAATGAGTGAGCTGGACCAAATAAACCAAGACACGTGACAACTGACAGCTGTGACGTCAGTCACTGACGTCATATTTGCGTCTTGTGGGCCTTTTATAGTATTTTTAAATCTCTCTAAATTATTATGTTTTTATTTCGATAATATTTTTCCAAATCACGGTTTATTCATCATCGATTTTTTGAGACTAGCTCTTTCAAATCTCGTTGATTTGGTTTGGGGGATATATTTGCTGTGTCCGTTGCTGTTATCCGCGATTGCTTGAGAGGCCTTCCAACAAACTTGCTTCTATTAAATGAATATCTTATTTTTGTGTATATCTGAACAGACAAGCCTGTACATGATGTTTTCTTTCGAACAACGCCAGTGCTCATTCATAAATCTGCTCATTGTTACTGTTCGCTTTCCCGTACCGTGCTGTAATTAGGCTCTGTATGGCATGTGCCGTGAAAATATTCAATATACATCAAAGTAAATTTTCTGTTAGAGCATGTCGCCCGAAGGACGCTACATTGACGTGGAATTTTTCAGTAGGAATTGCAGTAACACTTCGCCCTGTTTAGTGCCGTTACGAAAATAAACTAATAACGAGGGGGTGTCGTTCTGTATAGTATGTGGGGGGGGGGATTTATGGTTGTCGTTGGTCCTGAGGCTATTGCTGTACTAGTGGCCGACATTTCAACGTCAACTTTATGTACGACTTTGATTTACACGCTCAACTGACGGTATGACAGACTCGAAAACAAGATGCATTATTTCGGAATTGCATATTTTAAAGTATCCTTACTCCAATTTATGTATTTATTTAATTATATACACAGAAACGACACATCCCATTTTCAAAAGCCGTGGTTCCCCGGCGTTTGGAGTCCGGACCGTACACCGACGATGAACTGTGTATACCAACAGATGTATAGAGGTTGGTAAGTGGTGTACATAATTTAGGAAATGGTGTGGGAAGAAGTGTCAGCTGCTACTTAATATTCATTTTTTTTTAAATCGGTGAGTTGTTTAAAACGTGGTATGGAAAAAGAACGTGCAAACAAAAAGTTCTCACCAAATGTTGTCACTACTTATCCAAATCAAAAAGTCACGCTGATAATGACGGCAATAGTAGAGGGTTACTTGCGAAAAACTGTATGTCTAAAAGTAAATTTGCCAGAATAAACAAATCCATATTTCAAAAAATGTTGAAAATCGCACACTGATTAAGTGCGATTTAATAATAATATTCACGAGTATGATAAAAACGCGTTTTTGCACTCATAAATGCCTGTAGTGACCACGGTACACAGTTGAAATTGCTAACAGGCCAACTTAAGCCAGACGAGGATCCCGTAAGCAGTTCGGGAGTTAGGTTAAAATTTAAATTGTTGATAAAATGGACGTCGTTTTCAGCACACACAAATGGGACGGTAAAATATACCAATGGCGGAGAAGTATACGTCTATGTTTATCTAAAAAACTTAAAACACGCACATGCCGTAAGTCACATTATTATAACACGCGTATATGAGAGAAACCCCCTTCTCCACGGGAATGGTTCACGTAATTTTCAAGTTAAGACCGTACCCACCTGTTGGATCTTACAGTGGTAACCAAGACTACACACAAGTTCATGAGCACCGTCGGTGGTTACATTGTAATAGTAGATTACATATCCATGTTGATTGTTCGATAGTCTGTAAGTTGATAGTATATTGTCAGTTTACATGCCGATATACCAAGTCAATTGTCGAACCCAATTGACGTAACAGCGCATGACTCATCTTAATAGTACATGCATATATACTTGAATACTTATTTATTTGTGGGGTTTATGAGCTTAAAATTGACGTTGAAGCACCCCTTCTGTAAAAATATCTCCACTGGAAATATTTGTTATCAGTGCGGCATTATTGGGAGCGTTGGCACCTTTTTTTTCAAATTCCATCGCACATTTGCATATCATTTACATAAATAATGATACCTTCGAATTAGTACGAATACATTTAATAGAACTTGTAAAATTTTGCATCGATTTGTTTTTCCGAATTACAAGATCAATTGCATTTCTTGTTTATTCGTTGGGCTTCTCAAATTTAAAGGGCGGCAGTCGTCGTGCCGCGTCCTGTTCGATATGGGACTCGTAGCGACGTATACAACGCGTGTAAAATACATTGTTTATTTACATGAAATTCGAACACGCGCTGCGCGACGACCACCACGCTTTAATGCGCAGATTTCGAGCTTCATTTATATTAAATAGAGTAACAGACCCAAAAGACACATTTTGTTTTGGTGTGCCCACTTCAAAATGAGTATGTTGCAACCGCTACATTTCTCGACGAATGTACAAAAATGTCCGTTTCATGTGTTATAAAAATTTCTAAAGTCATTGCTGGTAAGATTTATGTCTACAAAGTACAATATAAACATTGCCACGTGTAAATAAACAAAGCAAATAAGTACACTTTAAGTTGTATTTGACTACATGAGAAAATATAATAAGTATCGGTTATTTATTTATTTATTTATTTATTTATTTATTTATTTATTTATTTATTTATTTATTTATTTATTTATTTATTTATTTATTTATTTATTTATTTATTTATTTATTTATTTATTTATTTATTTATTTATTTATTTATCAATACCACAGCCGAATTAAATAATTGAGAAAAATCGTGAATTATTATTTATTTTTAATTTAAGGGCGATTCACAAGGTCATATAAATCATCTACAACGCAACTTATCGGGTATTTGACGAGAACACGCGTAGATTCTTCTGTCCACACGGTTAGATTTTGGATATCGAAGTTGTATCTGATTTCAGTATGGTGGGTCGGGATATCGTACTGTCCTTTTAACTTGAAACACCGTCAAAATTGAGTTCAACTTTTCTGTGACTCCCTCTCCAAGTTTATTATTGTTACGGCATCGTACTGTTTATTTACACTGCTGTGTAGGCGTTCACATTTGAACAAGGAAATCCTAAAAATATAAAAGTTGTATTGACAATCAGGAAATAATACCGTTCCAGTTCTTATGAAATAAAAACTTGTTTTTCGAGATATATACTTACAGTGTATTCATTTTGATAACTGTTTTGAGTAAATGGGTCAGTCATGATAGTCTCTCTACTAGGAGAGTGACTGTGGTCATGATTAGGACAACAATTCCATCTTTTGTACCTCCTAGCGCATGTATTTTAATTAGATATGTTATCCTTTTCGTTCACAGAAATTGAAATTGTGTTCCTGTCTGAAACACTTTGCACAGAAATATAAAACATATTACAACACCGATTGTGTTTCTACGGGAAACCCTTTACACAGAAATACAACACTTTTTATAACTCAACTATGGGATTGCGTACTGCGTGCCGACGACAGAATAAATATAAAGTACTGTACTCCAATAGGGTAGTTTAAACAACAAAAGATTACTGTAAAATGGTTCGGTGATATTGCCATCAAACACAGCATGGCAAATTACATTGTTGTTTGTGAAACGTTCAGATTATGTGTACACGGGAATAGATCGTTGTTTACGTTTGCCCCGTGTATGCGTACTTTGTTTTCGCCCCCTCAACGACACCGAAGATCCATAATAGTGGGATGCATTTAAGGCTCTATGTCACGACGTGATAGCCCGAAGACGGGATATATTTTATTTTCGTTTCAGATTACATTCACTCGTGCCTACCCACGTCGTTTGTGGATGATTGACGTTTGGCGTCTCGACACCATAGAACTATCGTACTTGAAATCTTGGCCCAGTAGACCATCTTATTCACAGCGTTTTTCACCTTGGTCATTAAGACATTCCTCGTCAACCTTACCCCCCCCCATTTGTCATCTTTTCAACCAACCGTGACAACCTTTCAATTTGTTCCTTTCATAATTTCTAAATTTCGATTAAAAAAAAAAATCTTAGGTACACAACCTTGAAAAAACTCGTGATTATAAATATCTGCAAATCTTATTTTGATCGAGCACCCGGCTAAAAGTTAACTTCATCTCTCATAGCTTTATGATGCTCGCGTAAGTAAACCAAAAGAGTTGTTTCGGTTTGCTTTCTCGGAACGAACAGTGTTGAATCGACAAAAAAAAAATATTTTGTAGTACATATTTACTGGCAAGTTTATTTTAGTCATTCCATTGGGAGACAAGGCAAAATCGTTTGGCAGTTCTCGTCACGCGGCCACTAGTTTGGTATACAATTCACGGGATAATTATTATATATCTTATTTTAATTTTGCTTAAAAGACTTATTTGAAAACAATGTCAAAAATCCATATGTTGTTAACCTCAAAAAGCGCACCAATAGGGGTGAGTAATCAGATTAAGTGCTATATCGAAATAAATAAATAAATAAACAAAATAATGAATAAAATAAATGAATGAATGAATGAATAAATAAATAAATGCGTCTGTTTGGCGAATGAACCCGAATGTTGACAGTATACATGATGGGTATTAGTAAGATATGACGTCAGTATGCTCGCCATGTAAAGAAATCAGAAATGACCGCGGAGGGCGCAATGGGCATGATAACGAAAACTCGGGGCTGGTTGTGCTTTGAGAAATTGTAAGTATACAAATTGCATAAAGAGGAACATCAAAAACAGTAAAATAAAGCCTACATTGGTTCACTAACTCATATACAAATACACGAATGTAAAAGGATATATGAAATAAAGCATACAAAATCATTGGTATGTGTAAGTTTTCCTCTGCTGCAGCAGTGGAATTTCGTTTGAGACGAAGGATATATACAAGGCAGAATTTGATAAGTGGAAAAAATATGTCAACAGACGTGCTGCTTTCCGATTGGTCAGATTGTAAGGTGCTGGAGCCGAGCAGCCAATCAGACACAATCTTGTAAGTTGCCTGGCATTGACGCCGGGGGAAAGTGAGACTTGGGAATTTTGCAAACTGAATTCACGAGAATACCGAACAACTTTAAAGGGCGGCAGTCGTCGTGCCGCGTCCTGTTCGATATGGGACTCATAGCGACGTATACAACGCGTGTAAAATACATTATTTACATGAAATTCGAACACGCGCTGCGCGACGACCACCGCGCTTTAATGGTCAGAAAGAATTACATTCAAGCACATACGCAATAACACGTGACTGATCAAGAGGAACTACAAGTATACTGAGGTCATTCAACTATGGATCGAGGATTGCCATAAAATCAATATGATCTCAATACATAGTAAAATCTATCGTGGAAAACAATAATATTCCCAACAAATATTTTAGCGACAGCCGTGGTTTTGCAGACTGAAAATCTCCCATTGACAGTGTGGTGATGATTACATTGACTTTTTAATCTCTTTAACTGTCTTCCAACAAATAAAAGAATACATGATTATATTGCGAACTAACAAAACAGTGACTGTCACAATTTCGGATATGGTATTGTGATTTGTACCATTTGTACCAAATTACTGTTCAAGAATAATAGAAATTACATTTAAAACTAATTATTTAAATTACAATTGATTGGATTTAAGCAGGTGTCACTGTGTCCAAGACTACATTTTGAACGATAATTTAGCAAATACAGCTCCTCAAATGGATCTTCTGTCTGAGTGTTTGGGAACAAGTACGCCGCCCATCTTTGTAAATATATCGAATGTACGTCATCTAAAATAACATACACAATTTCTAAAATTCAAATTCCCTTTTGTTTTGATTTAAGCTGAATTTCCGGCATGAATAATCAAGCGGTAAGTGTGATGGCGTGGCCCAGAAATCACGTGTTTTTTGGCGACTGCTTGTCGCGACTGGATTGCAATGTCATTGTGTCATACAGCGGGCAACAACCGGTCATAGCCTCATCGTCATATGTGTATACTAAATAATTTATATTTTGAGGTCAGCGGTATAGAAGAAAGCTTGGGCATATGAAGTAAAATACGTCGGTAAGGAGACTTCGAATCCTTTGGAGGTTGCTTTCCGTAAATCATGTTTGACATCCCACCATCAGACCACACGTGAAAACAAATATAAATCCTTAAAGTGAGACTATCTAACAACAAGTATCCATAAACGATCCTTCGCCAAAGTTTATCAGATGAATTGTAAGAAACCAAAAAATAAAAGTGTCGGTGGGCGGAAAATAAAAGTGTGGGGTCAGCCATATATATTATATATACATTTTCTGGTCATTCACTTCAATCATCATAAGTTACTGATATTTTCGTAGTCTTTTTGCAGGTCATTGATTGGCTAATGAACGAATTGTTTGTATTGATGCAATTAATCATTAATCCGGAGCCAACATATCTTTAATATAGATAACAGCTGCTAGGACCAAATAATATGATAATCATTGCCGTAGTTGTAAAAGTGGCGTTTTTCTATGAATAAAAAAATTATTCCAGGGCTTCAGCGCCACCACCATAGCAATACTTTTCTTTCTAACAAGCCTACGAAGATGTATATATTGGTGAAAACAAGATTCATACCTGGTTGCATTTTCGCTTAAGCTACATTATCTTGATGATTACTAGTGGTATAACCATTGCTCTCAAAACAGTTGGAGCTATATTTAAGACGGTAGTCAACATTGCACTCACAAACACCTTGAAAATAATGCTCAGCCCCACGTTAGTTCATTGATGACATTATTGCCATGTTGATATGCGGCGCAAGTTCGCACTGTATAGTTCTCCGGGTAATTCCCGCTCTAAACAAATCTAAATTCAGTAAGAATGATTAATGGGGTGAAATCTTTTCTACAATTGAACAATTCTTGTCTTTATGGTACTATCAGTTTCTCATAGGCATATTGCACCACATAGAGTGAGAGCAGGGGTCGGATAAAAGATTGGTTCCTTCAGAAGGATCTCTGATAGTTATACTACCCCTACGAGTAGATTAATCTACGAGGAGGGGTAGTATAATCTACGAGGAGGGGTAGTATAACGAAGTTATACTGCGAATTTGACGAGTTTTGCACGGCTTATTTTAAATCCTGTGGTCATGGCGGATGTTTACAGCGCTATTGTGTAAATCGCAATTCTAAACCAGGTGTAGTCAACCGCAATTATCAGCCGTGCTCATTGGCTATAACAGATGTGTTGAAAAGCTCTAGCCAATCGGCATTTACTCAGCAGAGTTTGTTTTGTTTAACAATAGAATCCACCAACAGTGGACTTTATTGTATTACCATAACCAACACTGATTGGACCACGTAGAATTGCATATAAAACATTCGATCACGTGAATTTGGTGCTTATTTGTGAGAATAGTGTAGCACGTTGTTGGGTGAACTCAAGAATTTGCTGCTCCGGAAATTGACTGGGATTTGGAAAACTGGTTGTCCCGAATTGATGTGGACGACGCCGAGGACTTTAAACTGAGCAATATTCAGAAAGAATTCCGTTTTTTGCCTCCAGTTGACAGCAAACAAGTCACCGAATACCAGCAGTCACACAGACAACCAGACAACTCGCAGCGCTACAAAATGGGGCGTCAAAACATGGAATGAGTGGAAAGAGCAAAGCAGATGACTGATCTCGCTGGGATAAAAGGTTATCATACTGGGCATTCAGGAAAGGTACGTATCACTACTCGTTAACTCAATTTTTTCATGCAAACTGTTTGGTGGAATACCATTTAAATATTATATTCACTGGCACGATATGTTGGATTCATTTCACGCGATAAAGATTTAATGCAAACTGCTTTGGCGTGTTTTAAAAAAGCTGAACGATTGAACGTACCACAGTCCCTCTATCTATGATAGAGGGACTGTGAACGAACTATAACAATATATTGATATTTTACATTGCTATGAGGTGGACTGTTACAAGCTATTGTACTTTCATATTGATACATTGTATTTTATTTTAATTAAACAGGTTACACAGGCAACCACGCTGTTCCGGCAAAATTTCGACGAGCAGCTAATAGCAGAAAGAACGGGTCACTCCAGTCTAGCAATTAGAAGCTACAAGCGGACGAGCGACGAGCAGACGAAAGCGGTGTCAGACGCATTGCAGCCACCCAAACCGAAAACTGCGAAAGAAGCGAAAACGCATGACATATCCACCACCACCCCAACAGACGAGGACAAATCTAATACCACTGTCATAACCGTTTCTTCCCAAGTGTCCGTGAATTTTGTAAAAGGAAATATGAAACTTGAAATACGTTTTTAAAATGTATCGTATAATCGTCATTGCGCATTTAAATAATTGAATGAAAATTCCACCTTGTTCTTTGTTTTCATTCAGTGGCCACCTGTTATGTTAATCAGCTTTTCACTCCTGTTGTGCTCATGAATATTTAAATTAACCCATTCATTATTAACAGTCCCGGCTTGTTAATCTATTGATAAAACAGTACCGTTAACAAGAATGCATAATTAATTAGGTTGAAACTGTCCGCTAACGAAAGTAAGAAACATAGTTAGAACAATGGGGACGAGACAAAAAGTAGTATAACTATATTAAAGTCTGTCGAACAGGGTGTTCACATATCAGTCGACTGCATGCTAGCTGTGCTTCATTATTAATTAATCCCATCATTCTGTAAGTCGTATTAACTCTCGCATCAAGAGCACTGCTTTGGTGTGGATATCGGGAAACGCTCAATTATGTGCTGTCTTTCAGATATAGCATATCTGGGAGGTCATTTGACAGGTTGAGGATGAATGATTAGCTTTAGTTGAAAACATATAACATTGTATTCTTGATTAAAGCGTGTAGCTTTTTTTCGCTCCATCAACCTATTTGGTGTCTTTAATTTCAGACAAACTTAGATTTCAAGTCAACATTTTATGCTAATCATGATGAGGCAATTAAGAATAATATACGTGAAACAATAATACTGTGGCCTCACGATCCCAGATTAATTTAACGGTAACTGACCAAGTCGTAAGCTTTAGAGTGACATTCTGTGTTGACATATTGTAAGTTTACAATAAGGAGTGGTAAAAAGCATTGGTAGACTCCAAACACGTGTTTGATTTTTCATCTCTCATCAGCCTGAAAACTCTATACTCATTGAGGATACTGAGTTCTAGGCCCAACTGAGTGAAAAAACCCCAACAAATTTACCCATTTAAGGAAGCACAAATCTGATTAAAATCTGATGTAGTGTACGGGCTTTAATTATTTTGGCTGTAAACTTATTTTAATTTTTATTACTTTTGTTATTAATGCCCTTTTATTTTATTATTTTACATAATAACTTTATTGCATCCTTAGAAATACAATGTTTCTATCGGTTAATAGCAATAAAGATTAGTTGTGATTACTACTACAAAAAGAAAGTTAGTTGTTAAAAAAGATAAAGCAAGTGTTACATATCAAATGGCATTTTTATTTCTTGATTGAAATGCATTATGAATATAGTTGCCAATCTTTTTTCTTAGTACATCATCTTTTGAAGTCGTCAAGAAATTAAATTTCTGGAGATCATCCTGGGTTTCTTGTGGAAATATGTCTTGTATGATTTGTTGGCGTATTACTTTATATTGTGGACATTTCATAACAAAGTGCAGTTCATCTATTTCATTCTGTGAACATTGTTTGCAAATTGTATTTTAGTAGGTATTTTTGGTTGCACATGTCTATTGCTAAATTGTGATTACTAGTTCGAAATTTTGTCATTGAAATTTTTAGTTTCAAATTTAGCACATCCAAGTATTTTTCAAAATTATAAGTCTTTGAATTTTTCATAAGTTCTCAGCTTTGTTTTTTTAGTTATATTTTTTCTCCAGAAATTTATGTATTTTTGTTTGACAACTTTGCCAATTTGCTGTATATGTTTTGTTAACCAATCATTCTGTTCTCGTGAAAAGTTCATGTTGTTCATCATTATTTGTATTGAAGAGTACCATTGTAAATTGGATTTCTTTTGTTCAAGGTATGCTTGTTTTGTGATATTATTGTCTGGTAATTTACTGATACGAGTCCAGTATTTTATTAAATTGATCTGAATATCTACTAAGAGTGGGAATTCTCCTACTTCGGCTCTGCATGCAATGTTTGCCACAAATTTGTTCAGTCCTAGTGGTTGTTTGTAAAAATTCAATTAAGTTTTTTCTGTTATTGTTTTGTCCCATTTGTTGTAATCTTGAATTTCATGACCCCAGATTTCAGACCCGTACAATAATATTGGTTGAATACACCTTTTAAAAAGATGGATGAAAGTTCTACAATTTGTTTCTGGTGGTAGGAACTGTTTCAATGCATACATTGCTCTGGCTGTTTTATCTGCTAAATTTTGTTTGGCTTCAGTGTAGCAGCCATTTGACTTTATATTTATACCCAGGTAGTTGTACATATCTATACAGGTAATATTTTGTTCATTATAATAGAATTTTTCTGTTTTTTTCAGTGTTCCTCGTCTGAAAATAACAACTTTTGTTTTTGTCAGATTTACCTGAAGTTTCCATTTATGACAAACTTCTAAACTATTTAGTGCATTTTGTAGACCGTTTTTTGTTTCAGATATTAACACTAGATCATCTGCATAGAGTAGGGAACTAATTTTACAGTTATTCAATGTAACCGGATCTAATGATTAATCTTCTAGTGAATTATTTAAGTCATTAACAAATTAAAAAGCATTGGGCTAATGACACAACCCTGCCTAACACCCTTGGTCGTTTCAAATATGGGTGTAATTTTATTTTTGAAACGAATGCATGATTTTGTATTTAGATACATTTTTAATGATGTTATAGATTTTACCATTTATACCATTATTAAGTAATTTATAGAAAAGCCCTTGTCTCCAGATTTTATCGAATGCTTTTCGAAAGTCGATGAAACAAGAGTACAATTTTACCTTTGATTTCAAGTATTTGTTGACAATAGTTTTCAATACAAATATCTGATCTGTAGTACGATATCCCTTACGGAATCCTGCCTGGTTATTGTTTATAATGTTATTATCTTCAGTATATTGACTAATTCTAGTGTTAATTATACTACAAAAGGTTTTACCTACACAACTAGAAACAGCTATTCCTCTATAATTTTCTGGGTCAGTTTTGTCTCCCCTTTTGAAGATATGAGAGATAATACTAATGTTCCAAAGATCTGGATAAATACCAGAGTTCACGATTATATTAAATAATTTACGTAGTGGCTGAATTAGAAAGTCTGAACTGTATTGAAGTAATTCTGGGCAATAACCATCATATCCTGATGATTTTTTACTCTTTAGTTTTTTAATGGCTAGCCTAATTTCTTTTTCAGATATCTCATTATTTAAATTATAATTGTAAAAATGTTCTTTTACTTCCATAGCTGAGATGTTAGAGATAATCTGTTTTTGAAAAAAAAAGTATTATTATCAGTAGCATTATTATTTAATTGTTCATAGAATTCTTGCCATTTTCCTGGTGAACTTTGATTTTGATTTTGTGATTTTTTTTTTTAATCCGCCCTACCTACATCTGACCCGATGCCTATGTAACGAGATTTCAACGAGACCCACTATCGGCGATTTTAGTCAACGAATCACAGACCTCCTTCTATAGTGCACATGGTGACGTCACCGGGCAGAGTTTGGTGGCAAACACACTCAAATAAAATGGCCGATACGACGTTAGCGACCGGGAAAAACACGGCTTTTCGGTAAGTTTATCATTGTCAAATGCAACAAAAGTTATTTTTATGTTAATATTGTGGCTCGAATGGTTCGACTTTAGATCGTTATTTTGCATAGCTATTCTGGGAGTGACGATTTTGTTTCCACCGGTTCGACCGAACACCATTGTCTTTTTCCAGTCGCCTGCCCTGGAGACGGGTGATGTTTTGTTGACGATGGGGCCAAAATCGTCTACGGTATTGAAGCCGTAGCTGTAAATATTCATCAAATTGTATCAACATATTGTACATTATACAATTACTCTTTATTAAAGTAATTGAGCTGATTTGGACTGGAATAAAATATTTTTTATTTGGAACACATCGCAATTGATCAGGAAATGTTTTTTTGCTCCAATTTTCTGCGTCGAGGCCGTGAACCGTTATACAATTTAAAATCAGTTTGCATTGTTTACTATAGCTGTTTACAATGTTTTAATCATTACGATTTACTTATTTTTTTGCTTCCATTCTAGATAATTATGCTCAGTGATGTAAAATTGAAGCGATGACTGAATGAACGAACCTTGGCTGGCGAAGATGTATCTGGAAGTGTACACATTTGTTGGAAGTGAAAAAAATATTCAATGTGATGACAAAAATTGTAAAATGCTGTGGAATTTCTTTTTCAAATAAAAATATACTAGCAATTTTCTATTAATGGTTTATTCAAGTGGGCAAAATATATAATGTACAGAAAGATTGCCGTATACATTGTAAGCAACCGACAGCCTGTATAAAAGGGGGGCTGTGATTGGCTGTTACTTACGCGAGATTTGAACGGGACTTGCATCGGCGTCGGATCAGATGTAGGTAGGGCGGAATTAAAACAAATCACAAAATCAAAGTAAAATAATAAAATAAAAGAGCATTAATAACAAAAGTAATAAAAAATAAAATTAAAATAAGTTTATAGCCAAAATAATTAAAGCCCGTACACTACATCAGATTTTAATCAGATTGAGGAAGCACCTGTCTCGTAACTTCAGAGGATAGTTTCCTAGTTTTTAGCCTCAGAGTTGAGCAAGCTACCTGGATTAGCCTTCGAGACTTTTTTTTACTTTGAAGTTACCACTTGATTGAAATTGTAAACCCAAATGGACCTTTGGATGTTGGTGTTGAGCACAATAACACGAATGGTCTTTAAATTCAATAGTGCAGTCAACTATCAAACTGTGATACTGTATCCAGCAACGGTAACAGACAGACATCTAACAAAACTTGGCATCCTGGTATTATCCAGCAAATAAATGGCTAATTCCATTCTAAAACATCTTTCAGAAATATCAGCTATCAGAAGTCAACTCCATTACGCTGGTAATAGCATGGAACAATCTTATGCAGTTCTGGAAAAACCAGCTGAATTTCACCATTTGGTGTATGACATCAGGGCGTAGTGTGTCTGTCCAGGATAACAGATCTCTTAACAAAATTGTTCCTTGTCTTCTATGAGTACTATCTGATTCAGTTTATATTATCTGAGATACAGGCACTGTTACTTCTGGATTATGCCTGGACTGCTTTTGATAATTCATATAACAAATAAACATATGCTAGTTCCAAAATGGTTTTGAGTTCGGGTTATAAATGGCCCAAAGAGATATGCTTTTGCCTTTGGACAGATGACTTGCTACAATCATGAAATCATCATCTCCATGGCAGACCAAACCTTGGGTGTCAATACAACTATAAATACCACACCAATGCCACCCAAACCGGAAACACAGAAGATGGAATTACTTAACCCCAGCAAAACCTTGTTCACACATTCAGTGAGCATGATATTGTATTTATGTATATATGGCAGTAAATTGTATTATTGTATTGATGCAGTTGTTGTGCATGACGTAGTCAGTGTGCAGGATGCAGATCATAACGCTGAGGCTTTCATTGTTGTTGCTGTAATTTTCACTTACTGGCACTTATCTTCCAATAGCGAGGCAAAGCATATATGAATAAGTCTATGGCAGTAAGCACCAAAGCCCTTAATTTTCAGTGAGCCTGCCTTCCGCATTAAAATAAGGTTTTAGAGACCAACTGTTTGTGTTAGTGTCATGATTTATATTTTCATGTATTTCGGTGAGGCAGTTTTTTGCGGTTATAGCGACTTTCACTGGTGACCCCTGGATAATCCACATCTGCTCGTAACTTGTCATGATCAGGTTCATTCGTATGTTAGGGAATTAGTGATTGGAACAACTGGCTGATATAATGGTCGACTATGAAAGTTGGTTAAGTCAACGAGACACCTATAAGTATGAGAGTTATGTCCTGACATCGGGGGCAATTAATCTGACATTATGCCGTGTTGATTACTTTGTGGGATTGGCTATATGTGTGGAGGCCACGCCTCGAGCTCTGAAACTTCTCTGTGATTGGTTAACAGTTGTAATGTGAATAAAGGTGATCTCAGTTAGTTGTGGCAAGCTCTCGACGAGGCCCAGTCTTGAGGCGGCCGTGGGAGAGTAACAACGCAGCTCAGACCAAATGTGACACGATTCGATTCTCTGTGTGTCTTTGTTCGATAGAAAGGTGGAAAATTCCCCGAACTTGGTACTTCTGACGTGGATGTTTAATAACTCAATTAATCGTTCACATTAGTTCAATCAACAAATCCACAAATTTTCAAAGACTGCCTTACTCTAACAAGGTTTCTACTTTTCTGACACTGCATTGAACAAATCATCAATCTGTTTTCAGGGATTCCGGCTCATGTGAGGAACCAAGAAGAAATAATTCTGGATACAGGTTCGTCATACTGTCTGTCCTGGTGAAATCATTAACATCTTTTTTTGTACACGGGATTAACAAAGCCAAAGTGTGCTACTAAGCAGTGGTATTAGAGAACCACCAAATGTTCAAATATCATATCTTGAGTTTGTACAGTCGCAAGCTTAACTTAACAAGATTAACCCCTCAAGGTGAAAGGTGTGTGGCAATCAGTTGTCATCACCAATAACCAGAGCTTGATCAACCAAAATCAGTAGTTATTGGTGGGGTTTTCCAACTACAAGGAAAATTATGTCACTGGTACAAGAACTATACATTTGGCTTTTATGAAAATGAGCAAAATAACACACTGTACAAGGTATTGATGCCAGTTCTACCAGAAACACTATTAAACTGTGTTTTGGTGCAAGCATTGGTGATGTCACAATGGGTCTTAAACCCACCATCCCAATTGCTCATGACAACCTTTGGATTATTTGGGTTCCACGTGCCCTTCTACTAAGAGTGGACTTCATCACTGCCTAAGGTATTACTAGATGTTCAATGACTACAGTCCAGGCCATGGATAATTCCTTCAACATCAGCATAGAGTGCGACATGGTAAGATATGCAATCAGTATGCAGGCTGCCGCCCAATCATCTATGCATGCTACATGCACTCAAAAACTGTTTAAGAAGCACTTTGGTGGCTCATGTTTCTTGGATATCTTGCAGGGCTTCATAGATATGAAGTCTAACTACAACCCTTGAGACTGCAGAAAAGGCTTTGTCAACACACCAAACTCTCTGTTATATATACATGTGAACACTCTTGGTCCAAAGCTTTTCTTGGTACCCTTATGTGAATATTCATCATGGTCCATTGTTCTTGTATACATTCTCTGTATATGTACTGGCAAAGCTCCCCATATAAAGTTTTCACCTGGCTGTAACAAAAATCACAAGGAATTTAGGGAGGACAATAGGAACCAAATGGCTTTTATAGAGCTGGATCGCATCAAGATCATTGGATTGTGCAAAGGCTGGGCTAAATATCAGATCAATTGATGCACAGCTTGCACAAGCCTGATGTTAACTTACTTGTGGAGATTATCCATGATCTTCATAGAGACATAACTTGTACAAGACCTTCTAAAAGCCATTGGTTGCCTTCTTCTAATGCTTAGTATTCACATTTCAAAGCCCATGAATGTATTTCAGTCGCATACCCAGGGTTATGTTGACCTGCGAGTTGTGGTAAAGAAGCACATATTGTTCCTTATCACAGAGGTTGGAAACCAGCCTCCCCATCACTTAGTAAGTCATGAGTGTTGAAAATATATGTTAATGTATTCGTTAATGATTATATGAGCAGACGAACTAATATTTACCGGATTAGTGTTCATATAGTCGAGCTTGACACTTTAGTCACCCAAACTAATCTGGTCTGTCTGTGAACCTAGTCAATTGTAAAACAATCTGATTATTTTATAAACAGGCAATGGGGTATAATACTTTAAAATACAATTTGGCAACAGAGACAGTATTTTCTAGCAACATGGAGTTATTATGACCATGAATATTTCACTGTACCAGCAGAAAATGCAATAATAATCAAAATAGCACAATTTAACCCAAAATTACAAACATTTTGAAAATCACTATGTAACTACGTAAAACTATCTCTGTAATTGGAACAACTCGGGAATAATATTATCTCTCTTGCTGGGTCCAATCAGAAATTATATTATCTCCCTTGTTGTTGGGACCAATCAGAGATAATATTATCTTCCTTGTTGTTGAGACCACTCAAGGATAATATTATCACGCTTTTTGTTGGGACCAACCAGAGATAATATTATCTCCTTTGTTTTTGGGACTACTCAGGGATAATATTATCTCCCTTGTTGCTATGACCACTCAGGGATAATATTATCTCCCATGTTGTTGGGCTCATTCAGGGACAATATTTTGCCCATGAACCGGTCATCACTGGAGAGATAATTTTATCCTACTTGCAGGATACATCGGCCCTTTCTATAGACATAATATTATTTTACTTGTCCCACATATTGGATAATATAATCTCACCAGTGGTGGTCAGTACATGGTCCATCAAAATAATATTATATCCGTAGAGATGGTCAATACATAAACCAAATGAGATAATATTATAAATAAAGTAGCTTTGTCATACGGATAAGCAATACTCGGGACACTTGAGATCAAAATATCTATTTTATAGTAGGGCAATACTTTGAACCAGTGCGATTACCATGGTTGTAAATATAGTGAAACATGTCGAAATAAATCACCGAAACGGCAGGGATATTATAAGCCCCCACCCGGGAGGGGAGCGTGTAGTTTCGCCATCGTCAGTTCTTCCGGAGTGATTTCTCGGAGATGGCTGGACCGATGTTTTTGAAACTTGGTACAAAGACTAGTGGTCAACTATACATATGCACGTCAATTTATTTTTCGATTCGATCAAATATGGCCGACTGGCGGCCATTTTAAAGCCAAAATTCAGTCAAATTCGGTACTTGTGTGGCCATCGTCATTTCTCGGAGATGGCTTGACCGCTTTTGTTGAGACTTGTTACAAAGACAAAGGGTCCATACATACAGATGCACGTTGTTTTACATTTTTGAAATGATAAAATATGGTCGACTGGCAGCCACTTTGATTGTTAATCATGGATTTTGTCTGTCCATTGATATTTCTCAGAGAGGAGGTAAACATATTCACATGGATTTATTTTCTGATTTGATCAAATATGGCTGCCTGGCGGCCATTTTGAATGCCAAAATCCTGTAAATTCCAATGTTTTTTGGGTGTGTTATGTGCTATGCAATATTGAGTTTCAACTTAGGCTCATTTGCATATTTAATTAATTTTGAATTTTTATTAATATCTTGTGAACTAATTGTCCGAATGAGACCAAACTTGATATAGACTTACTTGATCTGTCAATATAAGATGTGTGCTATGCAATATTGACTTTCAACTTAATTAATCAATATTTCTGTATCAATCAAGTTTAGATTTATAAATCTTGAAGTTCGATCATCTTGTTCAGATTTGAAATCTTGAAGGTAAAAGCCCCCCAAATTTCCGAGCCATACATTAAGATCGGTAAGACCGTACTTTTGAAAAGCTGTAAAGCATTACTAATAGAAAGTGTTTGGTTATGTAAAGTGATGGTTTGTCTGAGAATACCTAATGCACGTTGTGTCATCACCAGATTTTCAATGGCAAGTTTAAAATTACCATTACTTTGAAAAATGATACCAAGATAATTATATGATGTTCGATTATAAATATATTAGATTTTTTAATTGACTGCATATTTGTCAAGTTTGGTGGATTAGTATATTTAGGCAGACTATTGGGCCAATGGGCATGAACAGTAATGAAACAGTAATGAAAATGAAGAAATAAGTTTGATATTTGCATTGTTTATGGATGTCAAGGATTTCAAGTTTATGAAAAAGATATTCTGTGTTGGCATGGCAACCCGAGAGGTTTATTAAACGTTTTGGATTACATGTATCTAATAAGAATATTTTCCATGAAAACCGGATCCACATTTCTTCGAAATCTAAAGCCTTGTTCACATTGTCGGAAATGAGGAGTTTATTTTTGTCTGTACACCTTTGGGATCAAGAAGGTTTCGTTTTCACTTAAAAAGACCATTGCATCTATTATCTTGTTTTAGGTTTGAGTTTGAATTTGAGTAAAAATTGACTTAAATTTAACTGCCGAACAAACAGCCCCAACTCGCACGCGATTGGCGATAATACGGCATAAATCTTGTCTTGTGGCGCTCTATCCATCAAAGTCAAAATGTATCTATTTATATCCAATATATTGCCAGATCCATGCAACACAGGCTTACATAATTACATAAATCTGTGTCCAAAACACACTAGAATCTTAAAAACACACACGAATTGTCACGTATCTTAAATAATGTAATATTTTTCCTAAACAACAGTTTGGTTTAAAAAAACAGTCGAACATCTGATAAATTGTTTATTCTTAAAGGTAATCGTCGCGCCACGCATGCGCGAGCTATGGGTCCCATATAAACAAAGATGGCGACTTTGACTGTTTCGCAGATCAACGAGTGCAAACTGAGACGTTGCCAGGTTTTATTTAGATATATTTTAGGGGATTTGACGGTTTCGTAGGAGTCATCAGCGGTAATTAGTGCAAGTCGCCTCCAGGTCAAAACTCATACTTGTGATTTCCATCAGAAGAGCGCATTGGATTGTGGGAACAATCAACACAAATCTCGCACATGCGCGCGCGGCGACCAACGCTCTTCAAAAAAAGCTTGTAACCTCAGTCCCAGTCTCTTTACTTTTCCTCCATTGGTAACGAACTCTCATTTTCAATAGTCTTTGTTATGCAGACGACATTGCGATTCTTAGCAAAATAAAAAAAAAATGGTCTACAATATTGACTAAACGAACATGCTCAATATACAACAAAATTGAAACTGTATAATACAGAAAATAACTCAAATTATGATAGTTTACAAATCAGACTTGTAAACAGCTGTTTAGGACTAGTCATCACTTCATATACTAAATTCAGAGAGACCTGGGAATGAGTAGTTTAAAACTTAAGGGCAAGAAAGCATTATTGGAATAAAATTCGGTACTTTACTCTTTTATTTCACTTTTTGGCAAACATATGAAACCAATTATTGCTTATGGTGACGACATGTGGCGTGATGCAATGAAAATGAACGCTTATCGTATTGTATTGGAATTTCTAAAAATGGCCATCTCAAGCGAGCTTGGCCGGGGGAAACCCTTTGGTACGTTCAAAAACAAGCAGTCAATTATTTGAATCGACTGGCCAAAAAAACCCACAAAAAAACAAAACAAAAAAACTAAGTCTTTTTAAATGAAGCATTACAGGTAAACAAACTCTGAACAGCATCACAAATGTTGACATATATTGATAATACTGTAAAACATATTTAAATAGCTACGTGCCATTTTAGCGAATTTGACTCCATGCATGAATTAACTGAATCTTAATTTAGCTAAAGTATGGAAAATCTCATTGTGAAATCATCCCTTATTTTAAATTAGTGACATTATTACAGATTAGCTAAATTAGCTAAAATAACATGCTAGCTACAAAGACATGTTTTACAGTAATCTTTTACACAAATTATAAACAAAAACATCAAGTACAAATAGCATTTATAATATACTGAAACAATTATTCAGGTTGCAATGGCGACGGAAATAGAATGATAACAACAGGCCAAAAAAGAACTAAAAAAAAACATACATAGAAACAATAATCAAATTAGAAAATTATAACTATAGTAACTCAACATTTAGTCATCAGCATTCACTTTCAGAAAATTGTAACTGGTGGTCACTGTGAAATTTTCGTTGATGAGAGATTTTGTAATATTTGCGATTCCGAACAAATTGAAAACGAAAAACGGAATGTGATGTCCTGCAAACAATTCCGTTAACAAAGAAATGAGTCATATATTCTTGGCGAAGAATGAAACTTATTTATTTATCTCTATTGTGAAAAATAAAAACATTTCAATCTATCCTGCCTTGTATTTAAACACTTGTTTTGAAATAAGACAAAAACACCTACCAATCTTAACAATTTTATTGATATTTAGAGTTTTGAATATTTTCATTCTGTCACTTGATATTGTTTACTATGCGTTATCAAATAAGGCAGTAAAGATAAAAAAATAAAGTTGAACCATATTTAGCACACAAATGGACGGAATTTGCTCTTAGAAGCTGAAAAAGGATACATTTCGTTTAATTCAAAATAAATTTAATATCAGCAATGACATGTTAATACACGATTCATATCATTCATACACCTTTAGTTTCTAGTTTTTTTTTGTCGTATTCAGTTTTGTCTTCCTTTAAACTTTTATTTTTTGTAATCTTTTTCACTTCTTGCGAGGCATGTTTGGTGTTACAGCAAGTCTCAGAAGTATTGGACAGTAAGCCAACTTCCTTACGAATTTGCAAACTTTTGATGAAAGCAGACGATCTACAATTTGAATATTATCTTTCATTCTGTCGTCATCAAATGCTATTAATATCTTTTAAAAAAAGTTTATAAGTTTTTACAAAACTTGAAAGTAAGCAAAATTGTTTGCGATGGTCAAAGTTGTCAGCGAATTTGCTGCCCCAATACTTCTGAGATAAAATTTGTATTACAATCTCAGCACCCGGTGAGCCGCTTGCAAATGTCGTTGAGGGCGCGCACCGAAACTAGAAGCCAACGTACAGCCGAAGCCCTGGCTGAAGTAAATGCATTGCCGACAGTAAAGGAGTAATTCAAGAAAAGGATTTGTACAATGCGTTGTTTCTCTCGATTATGATTTCTGAAAATAATACCCTCTAGAATTTTTAGTTCCTATAACAACAAATATTTGCAACGCTCATTTGATTTTGGAGAAATGTAATAACAAACATTCGCTCAACTCTTACAATCCATTTCCGGGTTTCGTAATAATCAGCTGGGTTGCCGATACAACACACGTGTGTGAGTGTGATCAACCCTAAGTTACAGCACCGTCGAAACATGTGTCAAAATCAAGATGGAACAGAAACACTACCGACGCCAGTAATTAGGTGAGATAGTTTTTTTTATGTAGCGGGTTGATCATATAGAAACTCTAGGTGGCTTGGCAACTGACGACGAATTCGTAAGTGCTAGCAGTACAAGAAAGTAATCCTTAGATATTTTGCTAAAAAAAGATAGTTCTTGTTATAATGACTTGTTACAATGTCTTTACGTGCAAATTACTAGTATGTTGAATCTTAGAACGTCTGAGTGGTTAAGATATTACTGTGTAAAATACAGGATCACTTTTGTAAAATTGCATGTTTTGGAAATTTTTTTACTGTCTTCTGTTGACTATCCTGAAATTTGTTTTTATTTCAGATTTTATAAAAAATATAATTATAAAAAGTTGTTCACAGTGTATAATTGTAAGCATTGCAAGACCCTATATAACTATGGACCAGTCTCATGTGGATTTTCTATTACTGATTATAAATTCAAACCATATCTAATCATGCTCCTAACAAAGCTTTCAGAAAATAAATATCTCACCCTAAGTTTGATGATGTAAACATTAAAGATTAAATAATTGTATCATCTGTTTCAGCCACACTTTCAGATAAAAACTTGTTTTTAATATTGTGTGTGTGATGTTATATTGAACATGAAGGTAACAAAAAACACTGAATTCTTCTATTTCGTTTTTTTTTTTTTTTTAGTTTTGGTAAAACTTGCATGAGATGTGAAGATGCTGCAGTTGTTGCCTTGAAGGCAAATGATCTCGCATTCTGTAGGTGAGTAATTAGGATGAATGATGAAATGTTGTTGGAACCTAAGTGTATCAACATGGCCTGGAAAAATTGAATTTGAAAAAGATTGTTTTTTGTGTGCTGTTGTGAAATTCACAAAAAATTAAAACTAACCAGGCATCTCAGTCTCATGTGATTGTAAAGATTATTTTGTGAATAAAGGTTCTGTCCCTGTAATACAACGCAAAAAACATTACACCAAAAACAATAGATGTTGTATCTGGATTTGTTCCAAAACATATCTGCACTCGTTCAAATTTTTTTGCTTATTTGGAATAATCTATGTCACGAAGGTTGACACATTCAAGATTATTGACGTCACATTTGAATACTTTTCTTTGTTTACATCAAACACAGGAGCGATATAGCACGCGATGAAAATAGTATCTCATCACTGAACGCAAATATGTGCACAGCGCAAAAGGTTTTTCTGGGAAAAGATGTGTAAGGCTAGCATGAGAAAACCGCAAAGTATGCACTTAGGCAGTACAGGAAAGCATTTGACTTTTGTTACTCGTTGGTTAAACTTGATACAACTGCCATATACCTTCATGCATACCTTGATAACTTAATATTATATACATCTTTCCCCTACTTGTGCTAATTACCTCAAAATGTATTCAGTATCATGTGAATAACTCTTATTTTTTACATTGGTTTCTAGGAGCTGTTTTCTCAGTTACTTTACTCATAAATTTAGATCAACTATTGGGAAATCAAAGTTGGTGAAGAAAGGTGAAAAGGTGAGATTTATTTATGGGATGTTTGTAGACATTTGTAGAGAAGCAGGAAGACTTTATCCCCCACCCTGTGTCTCCAGTGTTATTGGCGGCCTGTATCACCGAGTGTTTTTGGCGGTGTGTATCCCCCCCCCCCCAGTTTTATTATTGGCCTGTACCACCCCGGTGTTATTGGCAGCCTGTATCTCCCAGTATTATTGGCGGCCTATACCCCAAGTGTTATTGGTAGCCTATACCCCAGTGTAATTGGTAGCCTATACCCCAGTGTTATTGGTAGCCTATACCCCAGTGTTATTGGTAGCCTATACCCCAGTGTTATTGGTAGCCTATACTCCAGTGTTATTGGTAGCCTATACCCCAGTGTTATTGGTAGCCTATACCCCAGTGTTATTGGTAGCCTATACTCCAGTGTTATTGGTAGCCTATACTCCAGTGTTATTGGTAGCCTATACCCCAGTGTTATTGGTATCCTATACCCCAGTGTTATTGGTAAAATATACCCCAGTGATTTTGGTAGCCTATACCCCAGTGTTATTGGCAGTCTATACCCCAGTGTTATTGATAAACTGTACCCCAGTGTTATTGGTAGCCTATACCCCAGTGTTATTGGTAGCCTATACCCCAGTGTTATTGGTAGCCTATACCCCAGTGTTATTGGTAGCCTATACCCCAGTGTTATTGGTAACCTATACCCCAGTGTTATTGGTAACCTATACCCCAGTGTTATTGGTAGCCTATACTCCAGTGTTATTGGTAGCCTATACCCCAGTGTTATTGGTAGCCTATACCCCAGTGTTATTGGTAGTCTATACCCCAGTGTTATTGGCAGCCTGTATCTCCCAGTATTATTGGCGGCCTATACCCCAAGTGTTATTGGTAGCCTATACCCCAGTGTAATTGGTAGCCTATACCCCAGTGTTATTGGTAGCCTATACCCCAGTGTTATTGGTAGCCTATACCCCAGTGTTATTGGTAGCCTATACTCCAGTGTTATTGGTAGCCTATACCCCAGTGTTATTGGTAGCCTATACCCCATTGTTATTGGTAGCCTATACTCCAGTGTTATTGGTAGCCTATACTCCAGTGTTATTGGTAGCCTATACCCCAGTGTTATTGGTATCCTATACCCCAGTGTTATTGGTAAACTATACCCCAGTGATTTTGGTAGCCTATACCCCAGTGTTATTGGCAGTCTATACCCCAGTGTTATTGATAAACTGTACCCCAGTGTTATTGGTAGCCTATACCCCAGTGTTATTGGTAGCCTATACCCCAGTGTTATTGGTAGCCTATACCCCAGTGTTATTGGTAGCCTATACCCCAGTGTTATTGGTAGCCTATACCCCAGTGTTATTGGTAACCTATACCCCAGTGTTATTGGTAACCTATACCCCAGTGTTATTGGTAGCCTATACTCCAGTGTTATTGGTAGCCTATACCCCAGTGTTATTGGTAGTCTATACCCCAGTGTTATTGGTAACCTATACCCCAGTGTTATTGGTAGCCTATACCCCAGTGTTATTGGTAGCCTATACCCCAGTGTTATTGGTAGCCTATACCCCAGTGTTATTGGCAGTCTATACCCCAGTGTTATTGGTAACCTATACCCCAGTGTTATTGGTAGCCTATACCCCAGTGTTATTGGTAGCCTATACCCCAGTGTTATTGGCAGTCTATACCCCAGTGTTATTGGTAACCTATACCCCAGTGTTATTGGTAGCCTATACCCCAGTGTTATTGGTAGCCTATACCCAAGTGTTATTGGTAGCCTATACCCCAGTGTTATTGGTAGCCTATACCCCAGTGTTATTGGCAGTCTATACCCCAGTGTTATTGGTAGCCTATACCCCAGTGTTATTGGTAGCCTATACCCCAGTGTTATTGGTAGCCTATACTCCAGTGTTATTGGTAGCCTATACCCCAGTGTTATTGGTAGCCTATACCCCCAGTGTTATTGGTAGCCTATACCTCAGTGTTATTGGTAGCCTATACCCCAGTGTTATTGGTATCCTATACCCCAGTGTTATTGGTAGCCTATACCCCAGTGATATTGGTAGCCTATACACCAGTGTTATTGGTAGCCTATACCCCAGTGTTATTGGTAGCCTATACCCCAGTGTTATTGGTAGCGTATACCCCAGTGTTATTGGTAGCCTATACCCCAGTGTTATTGGCAGTCTATACCCCAGTGTTATTGGTAGCCTATACCCCAGTGTTATTGGTAGCCTATACCCCAGTGTTATTGGTAGCCTATACCCCAGTGTTATTGGTAGCCTATACCCCAGTGTTATTGGTAGCCTATACCGCAGTGTTATTGGTAGCCTATACCCCAGTGTTATTGGTAGCCTATACCCCAGTGTTATTGGCAGTCTATACCCCAGTGTTATTGGTAACCTATACCCCAGTGTTATTGGTAGCCTATACCCCAGTGTTATTGGCAGTCTATACCCCAGTGTTATTGGTAACCTATACCCCAGTGTTATTGGTAGCCTATACTCCAGTGTTATTGGTAGCCTATACCCCAGTGTTATTGGTAGCCTATACCCCCAGTGTTATTGGTAGCCTATACCCCAGTGTTATTGGTAGCCTATACCCCAGTGTTATTGGTATCCTATACCCCAGTGTTATTGGTAGCCTATACCCCAGTGATATTGGTAGCCTATACCCCAGTGTTATTGGTTGCCTATACACCAGTGTTATTGGTAGCCTATACCCCAGTGTTATTGGTAGCCTATACCCCAGTGTTATTGGTAGCCTATACCCCAGTGTTATTGGCAGTCTATACCCCAGTGTTATTGGTAGCCTATACCCCAGTGTTATTGGTAGCCTATACCCCAGTGTTATTGGTAGCCTATACCCCAGTGTTATTGGCAGTCTATACCCCAGTGTTATTGGTAGCCTATACCCCAGTGTTATTGGTAGCCTATACCCCAGTGTTATTGGTAGCCTATATCCCAGTGTTATTGGCAGTCTATACCCCAGTGTTATTGGTAACCTATACCCCAGTGTTATTGGTAGCCTATACTCCAGTGTTATTGGTAGCCTATACCCCAGTGTTATTGGTAGCCTATACCCCAGTGTTATTGGTAGCCTATACCCCAGTGTTATTGGTAGCCTATACCCCCAGTGTTATTGGTAGCCTATACCCCAGTGTTATTGGTAGCCTATACCCCCAGTGTTATTGGTAGCCTATACCCCAGTGTTATTGGTAGCCTATACCCCAGTGTTATTGGTATCCTATACCCCAGTGTTATTGGTAGCCTATACCCCAGTGATATTGGTAGCCTATACCCCAGTGTTATTGGTAGCCTATACACCAGTGTTATTGGTAGCCTATACCCCAGTGTTATTGGTAGCCTATACCCCAGTGTTATTGGTAGCCTATACCCCAGTGTTATTGGTAGCCTATACCCCAGTGTTATTGGTAGCCTATACCCCAGTGTTATTGGTATCCTATACACCAGTGTTATTGGTAGCCTATACCCCAGTGTTATTGGTAGCCTATACCCCAGTGTTATTGGTAGCCTATACCCCAGTGTTATTGGTAGCCTATACCCCAGTGTTATTGGCAGTCTATACCCCAGTGTTATTGGTAGCCTATACCCCAGTGTTATTGGTAGCCTATACCCCAGTGTTATTGGTAGCCTATACCCCAGTGTTATTGGCAGTCTATACCCCAGTGTTATTGGTAGCCTATACCCCAGTGTTATTGGTAGCCTATACCCCAGTGTTATTGGTAGTCTATACCCCCAGTGTTATTGGTAGCCTATACCCCAGTGTTATTGGTAGCCTATACCCCAGTGATATTGGTAGCCTATACCCCAGTGATATTGGTAGCCTATACCCCAGTGTTATTGGTAGCCTATACACCAGTGATATTGGTAGCCTATACCCCAGTGTTATTGGTAGCCTATACACCAGTGTTATTGGTAGCCTATACCCCAGTGTTATTGGTAGCCTATACCCCAGTGTTATTGGTAGCCTATACCCCAGTGTTATTGGTAGCCTATACCCCAGTGTTATTGGTAGCCTATACCTCAGTGTTATTGGCAGTCTATACCCCAGTGTTATTGGTAGCCTATACCCCAGTGTTATTGGTAGCCTATACCCCAGTGTTATTGGTAGCCTATACCCCAGTGTTATTGGTAGCCTATACCCCAGTGTTATTGGTAGCCTATGCCCCAGTGTTATTGGCAGTCTATACCCCAGTGTTATTGGTAGCCTCTACCCCAGTGTTATTGGTAGCCTATACCCCAGTGTTATTGGCAGCCTATACCCCAGTGTTATTGGCAGCCTATACCCTAGTGTTATTGGTAGCCTATACCCCAGTGTTATTGGTAGCCTATACCCCAGTGTTATTGGTAGCCTATACCCCAGTGTTATTGGTAGCCTATACCCCAGTGTTATTGGTAGCCTATACCCCAGTGTTATTGGTAGCCTATACCCCAGTGTTATTGGTAGCCTATACCCCAGTGTTATTGGTATCCTATACCCCAGTGTTATTGGTAGCCTATACCCCAGTGTTATTGGTAGCCTATACCCCAGTGTTATTGGCAGTCTATACCCCAGTGTTATTGGTAGCCTATACCCCAGTGTTATTGGTAGCCTATACCCCAGTGTTATTGGTAGCCTATACCCCAGTGTTATTGGTAGCCTATACCCCAGTGTTATTGGTAGCCTATACCGCAGTGTTATTGGTAGCCTATACCCCAGTGTTATTGGTAGCCTATACCCCAGTGTTATTGGCAGTCTATACGCCAGTGTTATTGGTAACCTATACACCAGTGTTATTGGTAGCCTATACCCCAGTGTTATTGGCAGTCTATACCCCAGTGTTATTGGTAACCTATACCGCAGTGTTATTGGTAGCCTATACCCCAGTGTTATTGGTAGCCTATACCCCAGTGTTATTGGCAGTCTATACCCCAGTGTTATTGGTAACCTATACCCCAGTGTTATTGGTAGCCTATACTCCAGTGTTATTGGTAGCCTATACCCCAGTGTTATTGGTAGCCTATACCCCCAGTGTTATTGGTAGCCTATACCCCAGTGTTATTGGTAGCCTATACCCCAGTGTTATTGGTATCCTATACCCCAGTGTTATTGGTAGCCTATACCCCAGTGATATTGGTAGCCTATACCCCAGTGTTATTGGTTGCCTATACACCAGTGTTATTGGTAGCCTATACCCCAGTGTTATTGGTAGCCTATACCCCAGTGTTATTGGTAGCCTATACCCCAGTGTTATTGGTAGTCTATACCCCAGTGTTATTGGTAGCCTATACCCCAGTGTTATTGGTAGCCTATACCCCAGTGTTATTGGTAGCCTATACCCCAGTGTTATTGGCAGTCTATACCCCAGTGTTATTGGTAGCCTATACCCCAGTGTTATTGGTAGCCTATACCCCAGTGTTATTGGTAGCCTATATCCCAGTGTTATTGGCAGTCTATACCCCAGTGTTATTGGTAACCTATACCCCAGTGTTATTGGTAGCCTATACTCCAGTGTTATTGGTAGCCTATACCCCAGTGTTATTGGTAGCCTATACCCCAGTGTTATTGGTAGCCTATACCCCAGTGTTATTGGTAGCCTATACCCCCAGTGTTATTGGTAGCCTATACCCCAGTGTTATTGGTAGCCTATACCCCAGTGTTATTGGTATCCTATACCCCAGTGTTATTGGTAGCCTATACCCCAGTGATATTGGTAGCCTATACCCCAGTGTTATTGGTAGCCTATACCCCAGTGTTATTGGTAGCCTATACCCCAGTGTTATTGGTAGCCTATACCCCAGTGTTATTGGTAGCCTATACCCCAGTGTTATTGGTAGCCTATACCCCAGTGTTATTGGTAGCCTATACCCCAGTGTTATTGGTATCCTATACACCAGTGTTATTGGTAGCCTATACCCCAGTGTTATTGGTAGCCTATACCCCAGTGTTATTGGTAGCCTATACCCCAGTGTTATTGGTAGCCTATACCCCAGTGTTATTGGCAGTCTATACCCCAGTGTTATTGGTAGCCTATACCCCAGTGTTATTGGTAGCCTATACCCCAGTGTTATTGGTAGCCTATACCCCAGTGTTATTGGCAGTCTATACCCCAGTGTTATTGGTAGCCTATACCCCAGTGTTATTGGTAGCCTATACCCCAGTGTTATTGGTAGTCTATACCCCCAGTGTTATTGGTAGCCTATACCCCAGTGTTATTGGTAGCCTATACCCCAGTGATATTGGTAGCCTATACCCCAGTGATATTGGTAGCCTATACCCCAGTGTTATTGGTAGCCTATACACCAGTGATATTGGTAGCCTATACCCCAGTGTTATTGGTAGCCTATACACCAGTGTTATTGGTAGCCTATACCCCAGTGTTATTGGTAGCCTATACCCCAGTGTTATTGGTAGCCTATACCCCAGTGTTATTGGTAGCCTATACCCCAGTGTTATTGGTAGCCTATACCTCAGTGTTATTGGCAGTCTATACCCCAGTGTTATTGGTAGCCTATACCCCAGTGTTATTGGTAGCCTATACCCCAGTGTTATTGGTAGCCTATACCCCAGTGTTATTGGTAGCCTATACCCCAGTGTTATTGGTAGCCTATGCCCCAGTGTTATTGGCAGTCTATACCCCAGTGTTATTGGTAGCCTCTACCCCAGTGTTATTGGTAGCCTATACCCCAGTGTTATTGGCAGCCTATACCCCAGTGTTATTGGTAGCCTATACCCTAGTGTTATTGGTAGCCTATACCCCAGTGTTATTGGTAGCCTATACCCCAGTGTTATTGGTAGCCTATACCCCAGTGTTATTGGTAGCCTATACCCCAGTGTTATTGGTAGCCTATACCCCAGTGTTATTGGTAGCCTATACCCCAGTGTTATTGGTATCCTATACCCCAGTGTTATTGGTAGCCTATACCCCAGTGTTATTGGTAGCCTATACCCCAGTGATATTGGCAGCCTATACCCCAGTGTTATTGGTAGCCTATACCCCAGTGTTATTGTTAGCCTATACCCCAGTGTTATTGGTAGCCTATACCTCAGTGTTATTGGTAGCCTATACCCCAGTGTTATTGGTAGCCTATACCCCAGTGTTATTGGTAGCCTATACCCCAGTGTTATTGGTAGCCTATACCCCAGTGTTATTGGTAGCCTATACCCCAGTGTTATTGGTAGCCTATACCCCAGTGTTATTGGTAGCCTATACCCCAGTGTTATTGGTAGCCTATACCCCAGTGTTATTGGTAGCCTATACCCCAGTGTTATTGGTAACCTATACCCCAGTGTTATTGGTAGCCTATACCCCAGTGATGTTTGTAGCCTATACCCCAGTGTTATTGGCAGCCTGTGTCATTGGTAGAATAGAATATGCTACTATCACTGAAAAGAAAGTTTGTAATTTTTGGGGGGTTATCTTGTTACATGACCAGTGTCAGCTGATTATCATTCGCTGTGATTCCTCTGTTTTAAAAACTGCATGCATTGTAATTTTTACTACTACAACATTTCACAATATTCCCTGATTGGTGAACCCTGATTCGTCTCTTACGATATTAAAGCAATTGACAGTATTTAGTAACAATGAATCATTCAAAATAAATCACATTTTACCCAAGATATGTCCTCCTAGAACTGTAAATTTTGCGGTCCTGGTTATCCACATTTTCTCATCCACATTTTCAGGTATTATTGGCATTTTCAGGAGGACACAGCTCTAGTGCATTATTACATCTAGTGAAAGCGGTATGTACGATATTTGTTTCCTTGCAGTGCCAAACTTATAAAGTTGTAGATTATGCCTAGAGAAATATGAGTAAAACAATTCATCATTGTACTTTTCTCTCAACCAACTCTATTGTGATATATATGGGAAATATGCGTGATATATCTTTTTAAAGAAATGAATTTCTCGTTTCACGCTTGTTGTATGTATTAACTATGTCACAAGGCACTGAAACAATTCACTGTCAATCTTTCAGGGTCTTGAAGAGGAAATGCACAAAAGATTGAGATTTCATCCGGGTATTGTTTATATCGATGGTGAGTGAAATGTAAACGTTATATTATCAGTAGTTTTAATTTAATATCCCATATTATTACATGTAACCATACTGATATTTCATGTAACCATACTGATTTTAAAAGTAACCATACTGATATTACATGTAACCACACTGATGTTACATGTAACCACACCGATATTACATGTAACCACACTGATATTATATTTAACCACACTGATATTACATGTAACCACACTGATATTATATTTAACCACACTGATATTACATGTAACCACACCGATATTACATGTAACCACACTGATATTATATTTAACCACACTGATATTACATGTAACCACACCGATATTACATGTAACCACACTGATATTATATTTAACCACACTGATATTACATGTAACCACACTGATATTATATTTAACCACACTGATATTATATGTAACCACACTGATATTACACGTAACCACACTGATATTACATGTAACCACACCGATATTACATGTAACCACACTGATATTACATGTAAACATACTGACCTTACATGTAACCACACTGATATTATATTTAACCACACTGATATTACATGTAATCACACCGATATTACATGTAACCACACTGCTATTATATTTAACCACACTGATATTACATGTAACCACACTGATATTACATGTAACCACACTGATATTACATGTAACCACACTGATATTACATGTAAACATACTGACCTTACATGTAATCACACTGATATTTGTAACTTTAAAAAAAGTCAGCTGTTTCATCACCAGTCTCCTAAAAATGTGTTATTTAATCATTCTCCGGAATCAACTTTGAAAAAAACTTAGACATTCATGCATGAGGTCTTGAAAAGAGGCTTTATTAATAAAAAAAAAAAAAAAAAAAATAATATATAGTTGTATTTTCTACTTGTGGTGTGAAACCTATACTGTGTTCACAATAAATATGTTCTACACACTAGAGGGCGCTGTCACCAATAAAAATAAAGAAGAAAGATTGCAAGTTTCTGATTCAGTTCAGTCTATCATGCGACGCTACGACTTTCCCACACATATAGCAACTTTAGAACAAGTAAGTTTTTTTTCTGTTATATGTTTTGTGGATGATTGACACTTACTGTCATGATGCCCCATGGAATTTGGTTCCTTCTCTCTGAAACCATTGGATGGATAGTCACAGAATGAGTAGAAATATGTGCAAAGGAATCCCTGAAGGATATATTAGATTCTACAAATAATTTCTTCACAGACAGACAATTACACTGACTTCTGATATGTAGTAGGTTTGGTTTGTTCAATGTTATGCAAATTCAATTCATGCAAATGAATGAATTTGGGCATAATGATGATGTTCAATTTTACACTTTGAATATGAAAGTCTACTCTTGTGATCTTTCACAAAATAAACCTTTATATTTTTTGTGTTTAGTGTTTTTTAAGACTTTATTCGGTCCAAAAATAAAAAAGAAATTATGGAAAAAAAACTTTTTCAAATTTGTTGTTAAACAGCCAGAGCAACAATTCATTATTATCATACATACATGTTCACCATTCTTTCAGGTTTTTGATCTTGAGAGATCATCAGTTGATGAAAATCCTACAACTGATGTAGGGGATAGAGTTGCTATGGCGATGCCCTCATTGTCTGCAGACATGGGAGATTTAACTTTAGATAGTGTACAGACAAAAAGATTGAAATATATGTTGGCAAACACCAAGAGTGTAACAGCCAAGGAAGATCTGGTACAGATACTGAGGTAATATCATCTACAGTGTGTGTTTGTTTACACAACAGAATACTTTTCACATTTCATAAAATAAACTGGCTGAATTTGTCTACATTTTATCTAAAATGTTTATCAAATCCTATAAGCAATGGGAAATTAACTTACGAAGATAACCTGAACAAATTGCGAAAAATACGCAAAATATTGCATCAGAATTTTGATTCGAACAATTTAGGTGTTCACAGGTTTATAAAATCTTGTCTTACAGGCACCGTTTGCTCATGGATATCGCCAGACGATATGGTTATGATAAGATCATGTTAGGAGATTGTAGTACAAAACTATCTATATCAATATTAGCAGACCTAGCCAAGGGAAGAGGAGCGAGTATTCCCCTGGATACAAACTTTGCTGACCGTCGTTATGGTGATGTATTTTTTCTACGACCAATGAGGTAATTTGTTTTGTTTGTACTTTATCTCAAATGTCCCATGATGCAATGTGATTATGTCAGGTGGTTATTTGGACCAACTTCAGGTTTTCAGACAGAGAGTATTAACAGCATAAATTGATGATGGTTCCAGTGACTAAACTCGAAGACTTTCTGTCACGCTCAACTCGAATTCCTGTCATCGTCAGTTGGAGATTGCTAACTCGGTGACTCCATCTGGCCACTGCTACTGGTCTAATTCTACTGCCTAGACCATTTTTGTTCAAAGTTGCTTCAAAGACATAAAGTCATAATGGGATATATATGCACAGCAATTAGTTTTTCATTTGGTTCTCCGTTGACCAACTGGGGGCCACTTTTGTCCCAAAAAACACAACAAAATCAACATTTGAACAATTCATCAACTTTTTCTCAGGCTTGCCATGACAAATTTAATTTAAACTTTCTTTCATTTAAAGAATGTCACACATGTTGGTTTACTGATGCATATGAGTTTGTTTTGTGATTTGATTCAAACTGGTCGACTGGCGGCCATGTTGGTTTTATTTTCATGTTTCCATCATTCCTTTAGACATTTGATTGTGTGAACAACACACATGATGTTTTGTTTTGTTTATTTGTGAAATTTTAGAATTTTGTACAATACTATAAAATGACTAATTTATTGTTGATTTACCATTTCAGGCATATTCAGTGGGTTTTAAATTCATGGTTTTGTCATTTAGATAATGTGTTCTATGCTAAATTTTACATATTCACTGGTTTTAATTTAGCGCATTTTCCAGTCAGCGAAATCAGGAAAATTAAAACCCAGTGAATAATTGACCCTTTTACAGTATGAGAAAGATCTCATTCCTAGAAAGATGTCACTAAACCTGGATAAGATGCTATTTGAAGTAATATCATGCTGGATTCTCTCTTAACATTCGTTTATAAATTATCTACAACTTAAATTGTTTATATTGACACAGTCACTAAAAACTGACAATGACTTGTTCTTCATGTCCATGTAGGGAGTTCACATCTAAAGAAATTGGTATCTATAATCATTTCCACAACATTGATTCTGTTGTCATAGCATCACTAACTACTAAATGTCCGGTCAACGCTAGTATAAATCGATTAACTGAGACATTTGTAACCGGTTTGCAAGTAGATTTTCCATCAACTGTAAACACAGTATTCAGGTAAGTAGTTCCGTCTCACTAAGAATACCTGAGACAATTTACAACTTAAAATAACTGTAAAATAACATTTTTTTAGACTGGTTATCATCTCAATCTGAGTTGAAAAAAAAAAAAAATATCATTCGAGCTTGGATTTTTTCATTTTTTTTTCAATTATATGTATCTAATTATAATAATTTTTATGTATATTTTATTTTATTATTTATTTATTTATTTGCTTTGAGTTTTTTCAAAGTTTTGGTTATTACAATAGGTTTTGATAGTTAAAATAAAATACCAATTGTTTTGTAACATGTTAATCAGGACTGGTGAAAAGTTATGTGTGACTGATTCATCTGATAACAGTCCAGTACAGTATTGTATCTTATGTCGGGTGAGTTCACTCTGGTTCTTTTTAATTATGTTTAACACCCTCCACATGGTGTATGACACAAATTCACAAAATATAGTTTATAGTCTGCACTTTCCTTCAGCAGATTGGAACAAAAATAGCCAAATTTTTTGAGTAAAAACTTAAAATTTATTCAAATTTTGTCTGTTGGCTCCAAAATTAGGGTTCAATTTGAGAAATATTGATGAAATTAAGAAAAAAGTACGGAAAATTGTTGACAATCTGGTGATGACAAAGTTAACTGAACCATTCAGAGCCACTTCTCAGACATTTGTGGATCTATTTCTTTTCAATATTGCATACAAAGTTGCGAAACATTATATCCAAAATGTTGATGACTGGTAACTGTTTTGGACTTGATAGGATGTTTAATTGTTTGTCAGAGTTGCACTAATGGCTGATAAGGTGTGACTATTGTATATTTACATTTTTAGTCCCCGTTCGGACGAAGTCCGAAAACGGGGACTTATAATTCGGTCTCCGTGTGTCCGTGTGTCCGTGCGTCCGTGCGTCCGTCCGGAGTCATATCTCAGAATCCCTTGGACCGATTCTGTTCATTCTTTGCATGTGCCTAGTACTTTATGTGGGACATATGCACATGCAGTAGTTTAGCGATTCGATTCAAAATGGCCGACTGGCAGCCATCTTGTTTTTTGCAAATGTCGTATTTTGGACATGCTTTGTCAGTTTTCATTCAAATTTAGTACATAGATCATACATGTTAGGATACATGTTCCTGACCGTCTGTGAGTTCCTGAGTTTGTCTGTCCGACCGTCTGTGTGTCCGTCTGTCCGTGTGTCAGTCTATCCAACGTCATATTTCAGAATCCTGTGGACCGATTCCGTTCATTCTTTGCATGTGCCTAGTACCTTATGTGGTTCATATGCACATGCAGTGGTTTAGCGATTCAATTCAAAATGGCCGACTGGCAGCCATCTTGTTTTTTGAAAATGTTGTATTTTGGACATGCTTTGTCAGTTGTCATTTAAACTTGGTACATAGATTATACATGTTAGGATACATGTCCATGACGATTTATTTTGCAATTGGATCAAAGATGGTCGACTGGCAGGCATCTTGTTTTTGTTTTTTATGCAGTATCTTGGACGTGCTCTGTCAGTTTTCATTCAAATTTGGCACATACATGTACTTTATACATGTTAGGATGCATGTCCATGACAATTCGTTTCAAAATCTGGTCAAGGATGGCCGATTGACAGCCATCTGACTTTTTGGCCTTACTACTATATTTCCACAATTTATGTACCATTTTCATTCGTATTTGGCACACACATCATACATATCAGTGTGTTTCATAATCAGATCAAAGATGGCTGAATAACAACTGTTTTTATTTTGGCCATATTACTATGACACGTGTTTTGATGTAAATAAACAATCTGTTGTATACGCCACTTGGAACTCAAGTTTCAAGGACATGCTCGCGACAACCCCTCCGCTTTAATATGACGAGCACAAAGAGAACTTAACGGGGACTGTGTCATTTTCAATGACTTGTTTGGAGATGAACTTCTAATAGAAAATTTACAGTATCCAGACTTATGTTTGAAATAAAAATATTTCCACTCAACATTTTTTGACTATCCATGTACAAATATTTTTTTTTTTTTCTCAATGCCTCTTTCCTAGTCTCTCCTTGACACCATGGCAGGAAAGTCTTCTGCTTTAAAATCTACAGAGCTCTCTTTGTCTCTAATGAAGAACAAAAGTACATTACTTGGTGGATGTTGTAATGACAGTGGAAGTGGATGTTGTGGTCAAGGTGATGGTAGTTGCCATAGCAATCTGAAAGAACCTGGGTGTGTAGTAGGATACATTTTATTTTTATCACAGACTGTTATTTTGTATCATGGCATATACTAGTATATTTGAATTTTCCTAAAGGTGTTAATTATTTACTTTGAATAAATGAATGTATTATTGAATCATGAATAAACCTTATACCTTGAAAATGAGATACCGGTAACCACAGGGCAATGAAAGGTGGATAAAAATAAGGGCATCTGCTCCCTTCATCACATCCAGTTTCCAAATATCCTGGTTTCAAAGCTCAATGGAACAGTGAATGCAATCTACAATAGAGAATACTATTTGAAGAGCGAAAGCAAGTCTAAGGCTATTGGTCTTTACAGACTCATCACATTAAAATAAGCCATTAAATAACATTATATTATTATACATCTGTCACCATAATGCCATAAGTTACAGCGTGCCATAATTTTGCTGTATTTTACAGGGTATTTTCGTCCTACCGTATAAGGAAATGCAGATTCCAAATATGGAATGATTATGCGCGTAAGCCTCCTCTAATAATAAAAACAAACATAGCTGCCACCAGGGTTTGACCGGACTCCTTACAACGAAGTTCGCTGATTCTGTTCTAAACTTTTAGATTTCGGCATTCCCATGATGTATCCTTGGTAAGAAAAGATGTATAATAATAAGGTTATTACGAAGATACCTCAAAGTATGCACTCAGACAGTACGCTGTCACATTGATCTCCGCTCCGCGTCGGTCGATACTGCTGCTGTACTGTCTTCGTGTATACTTTGAGGTATCTTCGTAATAACCTTATATTACTGGTAATTTGAATGAGGTATTAGTCAAGTATCAAGGCTGTTGTATGCCCTTATTTTTATCCACCTTTGATCATACATATAACTGTCTCTTTCGGCAGAGAGCATTTAAAAATAAAGCATGTCATGATTTGCTTATAGCTTGACACAAGAAGAATTGTGTAACAATCTATGTTACGCATGCAGAGTGACAGCGAGAGATTTGACGGTAGGTCGTATTCATCACTAACAGTACATTGTCTCTACATGTTGCATTTTATGTTTAGCTCAAGGCACCAATACTACCAGATAGTAATGTCATGTAAGTGCTACATGACTTGTGAGTTTCATCTACTAGTGTAAATTTAATTTGGGTATGATATATTAATCATTTTTATAAATGAACTATATTTCAACTCTCTGTGCATAGCGCCCCCAAGGCTAGATTCTATGTCATTTGTAGAGAGGGCAAACTAGCATAGTTTTTCCCTATTTTTTTTATTTTCTCGATCCAAGATTATCTTAAAGTTTTATGATTTTTAATGGAATCAAAACATCTGAATTTCTGTAATAATTTGATAAAATAAGTGTAACATATCTGTTGGTAAATTCTGAATGATGTATTTTTACAATTATTGTCTGCACTTGAAATGGGTAACGTTCGTGCTGGAATGGGAACAATTAAAACTGGTCTGGTAACTTTTTGTATTAAAGAATGAACTTTACATGTTTGAGCACTTTGGTGCAACATTTTGTCTTATCAAGATTTTTGAAAAAATATATTTATTTATGTTTTAATTTGTAAACTGTGCCAAAAGTTGACTTTGGTTCTTGGGGTTAATGCAATGTTGAAAGTTATTGCTCTGGCGTCTGGTACAAAATTTTGAGAAATTTCTAACACTGAATAATTGAAGTAAGAATAATTTTAAATTTTATATTTCAATTTTGTTTATTTACTCTAGGACACTGACAATCTACCAGGATTTATTATTGAAGAAGCAAGAAGAAGAATACGAAGGTAAATTGTTGTTTTTTATGAAAGTGTACATTTCTGCATGCATGATGATCTAATTTGCATAAATCCTCTAATTGTGTATGTGTGATGATTTAATTTGCATAAATCTTCCAATTATGCATGTATGGTGATATAATTTGCATAAATCCTCCAATAATGCATATATGATGATATAGTTTGCATAAATCTTCCAATTTTGCATATATGGCAATATAATTTGCATAAATCTTCCAATTATGTATGTATGATTTAGTTTGCATAAATATTCTCCAATTATGCATGTATGGTAATATACTTTACATAAATCCTCCAATTATGCATGAATGATGATATAGTTTGCATAAATCCTTCAATTATGCATATATGATATAGTTTGCATAAATCCTCCAATTATGCATGTATGGTGATATAGTTTGCATAATGCTACAATAATGCATATAAGATATAGTTTGTATAAATCCTCCAATTATGCATGTATGGTGATATATGTTGGAATAAATCCTCCAATTATGCAAATATGATATAGTTTGCATAAATCCTCCAATTATGCATATATGATGATATAGTTTGCATAAATCTTCCAATTTTGCATATATGGCAATATAATTTGCATAAATCTTCCAATTATGTATGTATAATTTAGTTTGCATAAATATTCTCCAATTATGCATGTATGGTAATATAATTTGCATAAATCCTCCAATTATGCATGAATGATGATATAGTTTGCATAAATCCTCCAATTATGCATGAATGATGATATAGTTTGCATAAATCCTCCAATTATGCATATATGATATAGTTTGCATAAATCTTCCAATTATGCATGTATGATATAATTTGCATAAATCCTCCAATTATGCATGTATGGTGATATAGTTTGCATAAATCCTTCAATTATGCATGTAAGATGATATCATTTACATAAATCCTCCAAATATGCATGTATGATATAATTTGCATAAATCTTCCAATCATGTATGTATGGTGATATAATTTGCATAAATTTTGCATAAATTCTCCAATTATGCATGTATGGTGATATAATTTGCATAAACCCTCCAATTCTGCATGTATGGTGATATAGTTTGCATAAAATCATCAATTATGCATATATGATATATTTTGCATAAATCTTCCAATTATGCATGTATGATATCATTTGCATAAATCCTCCAATTATGCATGTATGGTGATATAATTTGCATAAATCTTGCATAAATCCTCCAATTATGCATGTATGGTGATCTAATTTGCATAAATCTTCCAATCATGTATGTATGGTGATATAATTTGCATAATTTTGCATAAATCCTCTAATTATGCATGTATGGTGATATAATTTGCATAAATCTTCCAATCATGTATGTATGGTGATATAATTTGCATAAATTTTGCATAAATCCTCCAATTATGCATGTATGGTGATATAATTTGCATAAATCCTCCAATTATGCATGTATGGTGATATAATTTGCATAAATCATCCAATCATGTATGTATGGTGATATCATTTGCATAAATTTTGCATAAATCCTCCAATTATGCATGTATGGTGATATAATTTGCATGAATCCTCCAATTCTGCATGTATGGTGATATAGTTTGCATAAAACCATCAGTTATGCATATATGATATAGTATGCACAAATCTTCCAATTATGCATGTATGATATAATTTGCATAAATCCTCCAAATATGCATGTATGATATAATTTGCATAAATCGTCCAATTATGCATGTATGGTGATATAGTTTGCATAAATCCTCCAATATGCATGTATGATATAGTTTGCATAAATCCTCCAAATATGCATGTATGATATAATTTGCATAAATCCTCTAATTATGCATGTATGAAGATATAATTTACATATGTTTTCCAGTTATGCATGTAAGATGAGGTAATTTGCATAAATCCTCCAATTATGCATGTTAGATGAGGTAATTTGCATGTATGATAATTTGTAATAGTCCTCCAATTATGCATTGAATATGCATATTAATATGAAAATTTGCATGTTTTCCTTGTAGTTACCCCATGAGATAACTTTATTTATGAATCTGCTTTATTCTCAGGTCTCAGATGAAGAAAGAATTTGAAGGATTTTTACTAGAAGAAGATTAATCATAGCAAATTTAAATAAAAGTTAGTTTTATTTTTTATTTATTAGTGGGAAATAAAGAAAAAACTAAAATGTTAATGATTGTCTTAATTGAACTGTACAGTTATTGAGTGTATGTGTCAGTAGACGGAAATTATTACAAATGACATAGCCCCTGCTGGTTATTTTGTAGGCTGGCCTTGGCAATTTTATGAGTTTTTTTTTTGGTCTGATGTGAAATTAATGAAACTGCTGCCACATTTGTAATTGGGGGAGGCAGGGGGGTTACTCATATTAAGTAGGTGAAGATCCAGGAACTGGTAATCAATCACATTGCTATATACTGATTCAAATCTAGAATTGAAAGCTTATGAATAGGGGACTGAATGAATCAAATGTTCCAGCTTTAGTTCAGAATTTAATCTTCTCAAATAAGTCATCTTCTTTAAAGTCTGCAGAACTCTTCTGAAGAACAAAAGAAAACTACTTGCTCAATGTTGTGGTCAAAACGATGGTAGCAGTGTGCCCTTTAAGCCAATACAATATGCTGTTGACGCACAACGATTAGCCGTGTTGCAACTAATTGCGCTAATTCACGAGCACCTCAATGACACAACAGAAAATCATACATTAATATACACTGAGCTCGAATAAAATTTTACCATCGTTATAGAATTTGTATTTTGGGGAAAATGGAATTTACATTTTTCAGACAAGTGTAAACACGAAGGGAATCGGGGACCAAAACACTTTTTTTTTATGCCTGAAGTCACCAATACAGTCACATATAATGTTATTAGTTATATTTTGGTCTCTGTCGCAATCGTCTTTAAAATCCATTCTTTGCGTAGTACTTTATATGGTACATACGCACATTCAGTTGTTTTAGAGATTCAATCCAAGATGGCTGACTGGCAGCCAATTTGATTTTGAAAATCTTGAAAGTGTTTTGACAGTTGTTGTTCAAATGTGGTATATACATTATACACATTTTTATTAAATTGTAAATTTCCCACCATAAACCTTGTATCACTGGGTAACATGCTGCCACATGCTGACAATACTGGAGACGTGCGCTTTACTGGAGTTTGAATACAAAAATTGCATGAATATGAGAAATAGCAAATAGAAATTTATGAGTCATTTAAAAAATCTGATTTTTGTTTACTCTATTATTACTGACCATGCACTACAAAGTAATTCAGAAACTATTTACATGGTCATATGACCAGTGATTTGCATATCCAACTTGATCGCATATATTATGTACTGATACTTGTCCACATTCATATTGTGATCAGATTCATCATACTTTATCTTAGGCATGAATAACAATTCGGGTTGTTACAACAGAACTGTGTAAGTTTTTTCTCTAAGACCAACCTACTGTCAACAAGCTAACTCTCTTTATTTACCATTTTGAATTGGAATCCCTAGTAAATCAGTCTTGTTGGAGGGCACAAAAGAACTAAGGCAAGATTCTAAATAATCCCCAAATTAAAACTACAAGTTTCTGAACTTCACATTAAGTTCCAAAACATTTTTTTGGCTCACAAGCAAATATGTGTGTATACGTTTTGACAAACCAAGGACGAGAACAGGGTTAATGGTGGTACAGTTAGACAATGTAAATGAATTGCCATTTAATGTGAAATAAACCAGTCATAGTTGTTGTACAATATAAATAGAAATAAATTACACCAAGCTAGAAAATAATAATGATAAGTCAAAATGAACAAAATTCTCACATTTGATACATGCCATACCCTAGGGCTTGCTTTCTGAGTTTCTGGATTATTATTTATATCTAAAAATCATATATTTTTTTTTTTAAATTATACCTCTTAACAAGCGACTATTCATGCGCTTCAATTAAACCTTCCGATCTCAAATTCATTTCCACGGCGACCAAGGGAAGGTAAATTTAACATAGAACTATTTTAAAAAGATAAAAAACAAGCAGGGTCGTTAAAAAGACATTCTGAATAATTATAAATAAATTCCACACCAGAACCACAATCCAAATAATGTGTAATGATACAACATATTTTTTTTACAAATTATCATGAGGAAACTCGCAAACCTGGCTACATTCCAGGAGTTAACACACAATACAACAATTTTTTTTTAAACTTTAACTTAATAATTTCTCTGTAAACATTGCAATATTTTAAAACTTGAAATGACAGTGAATGTAACTGTGTAGTTAGTTTTCTTTAAAAATTTCTCTTGAGTCATTGGTGTTTTTATCATCACCTATATACGTACAATTGCTTGATAAAATCACTTAGGGTATTCAAATAAGATTGCCAACAGAATTTTATATTTTGAATTTACACCTAAAGCCTCACTAGCAAAATGGCAAGTTAATATCCCAGTCAGCAAAAGTTAAAAAAAAAATATTTCTGTGACACCTCGTAGCAATTAGGTGTATATTAGTGAATATTAATTGGCAGTGTGTGATTTAATTTGTATCTTATTAATGAGCTGCATACATTAGATGCAATATCTGACCTTACGGTAGTCGTCGCACTGCGCATGTGCCACATTTGTGTTGATAAACATTGATTTTCCCACAATCCAATGCACTCTTCAAATGCAATTCACAAGTATGAGGTTTGACCTAGGCGCGACTTGCACTGATTACCACCTTCGATGCCTTCCAATAACATGAAAATTACTTAATTAAAACTTGGAAACATCTCAGTTCGTACTTGTTGATCTGCGCAACAGTCAAAGTCGCCATTTTTGTTTATATGAAACCCATATATCTCGTACATGCGTAGTGCGACGACTAACGTGCTTTAAAGCCACATTTTTCTTCAGTTAAAATGTAGATTTTAGTATCAATACAAAAAGTTCTTATTGCAGGATGCAATAATGTGGGTCATTGAATATGGCAGATTTTCGATTCCTATTATTCACTGATTGGCTAGAGTTAGTAACAATAGTTTTTGTCTGATTTGGATGGCTTACATGTGCAAAGCAGGCAACCTCAAACTTCAGCGTCTGCACTGTGGCAGCTCATGTCATGCCACTGTCTGTGTGTCTGTACTACAAAACTGTTGATATAATCTCGGTGTCGCATGTTTCCATTTCAAAATACACATGATAAACAGCATGGTACATGAATTCAATGGTCGTAGACCTTACACGTATTAATAGACCATATTCGTAATAGAACGACAAGAGTGAGTGAGAGTCTAAAAACATTGTTTTTGTGCACTAAATAGTATTCCACCATCATCGAGCACATGTCACCAATGGTATTTTGAACAGTGGAGGCAATAATGTTAGAGAATGGAGCATTACTTATTGGACAAAAACAAGTCACGTGGCTTCCTCTTTCTCACTGTAATTTTGGCCATTTAGTTGATTACCTACGTTTTTACTTTGAATACTTTTTCATTCAAACCATTTAAAGACCCAAGATGACAATACTAAAAAGGTTAAAATGCACATATTTCATTGTAGTTAAATCAGCGAAACAAACTTTGTGTGCATAGCAGGCAGGAATACGTTACTTAAAACACTGAGTAATAAAAACACTAAAGTCACAGTGGAAGTAACATTTGGACTAGCTTGTTTGATAACCATACACAAGCATGCAATTTTAGCTTATAAAGCGGTCAAAATAGATTTGCAACATATTGTTTTTTAGCTTTGGATCACTGAATATAGTATCATATATAAAGACTTCCAGACTGTTTGTATTGCCGAATTAAATCAGGAAATTGACTTCCTACTATAACTGTTCTTCCGCAATAACGATTTTTAACTCAAAACTTAATATACAAGTTTCTTTCCAATTTAAAGTTATGTTTCACATGAAAACCATTTTACACATAGCAGTGCAATATAAAAGACATCATACACCAAGATCATCATTTTCGTCTGCCACAAAACTTTTAATAGCTTTATAACACTCTGTAGAACCCCATCTCTCCTGAAGGGCTTGGCACTCGCTCTCGTTGGTATACTCCAACTTAGCATTGGAATGACTGCGAATTAATGCTTTAGAAACCTGCAGGCCCTGGAAAGAGAATTAAATTTATGTATTTTAGAAAGTGATGAAATCACATGAGATAAATTCATAGAAATATATGGCCCTAAAGCGGAGGGGTCGCCACCTATGTACGATTCCCAATCAACGATGACAACACACGCTAAAAATGCAAAGGCTTGTCATGAGTAGATGCTTGTTTGTAAACAACGACATGTTATGCCCATAGACACACGCTCAGGTGATGACTCCCCCGCTTTAATTTTGATCCCTGGATTGCATGTGACTTAAGTGATCATCATTTTAAAAATAATAAACATTTTCTTTATTGTCAACCCTCGTAGAGATGGAAAAAAATAGACTTGCCTTCACTGATACAGCTGCCAAATTCTGTAGCCTTGGAATGACTTCTTGCATAAAACTGGTAGGCCAGAAAACCTGGGATACAAGTCCTTTTTGACACGCTTCTATAGCAGTTAATTTCTTACAGCCCAGTAGCATTTCATTGGCCTAAGAATGTACAGAAAATATCAATACTACTTTTAAATACACACACGCACACACACAGTGAACAGTTTCACACTAACTGACCACCTATGTGCACCTTTAAAAGTATATCATCTCTGTTCCTACCATGAATCTATGAAATGGTTTTCAGATTGTCCAATTTCACAGAGAAATTTGAGCTCCTAAGATAAATTCCTTTTTAGTTATGTAAATAATGTGCATTATTAGACACCAAGAAACATGCATGAAAAAGTTCACCAACTGATACAAGAGGCATCACAGGGGGCAGCATGGAATTTTTATGGATGTGTACACAACTAGTACAGTGCATTTCCTTTGGCAGACAATGTGTTTTTTCCCTATCCTCGGGGGCAGACATCCGGGCATTTTCTACCGCCTGGCAACCCTCGCGGTGAAAACAAAGACCAAAAACTTGCAGAAAACGGTACTTTGCGATGGTTGTTGAGAGTCCCCTGAACAGTGTAACAAGATTAGCCCTACGTGTGTAACATATATGAATTTGGTTGTTCAGGATTACTTCAAAGTTGAGTTTGTGTTGTTTTCTCGAGTTTTCACCGGCTCCACCGGCGTTCCACAGCAGCGCGCACAAAGCCCATAGAAATACGTGGTACAGTGGTGCGCGTCTTAGCAATGTAGAACGTCTTGTGACGTAGCTCCGCCCCCGAGGATAAATATTATTTTACAGTGGTGGACAAGTGCACTACAAAACTTATAAGACAGTTTTCTATTGGCTATCTAACTCCACAATCTCAATAAGAAAACAACTTGTTTGGTGACTTACGAAGTTTGAATCAAATAATGACAGAAATAATAGGATATTTATTTTCACTGCTATATTTACTTCGTTTTTTTAAGTTGATGAGGTACGCAGCAAAAAAATGAGTAATATTGTTATTTAAACATGGATTTAATCAGGGGCGCAACGCTCTGATACTCTCGGCTGGCTGAAATCTTTCTCAAATATATTTTTCTCTGTGAAAACTTCCCAGCAACACCAGCTGACAATGTGTCCGGAAACCAAATACACTAAAATTACTCCAATTATATTTCAATGGTGATATACCGTTAAAATGGTGCAGAAACCTTCTGATATGGCATTTCCAGGTCGATCCGTCTTTCCACACCTATCCCCCCGCTTGGTCGCTCCGCTCCCTCGCCTCTGTGTGCTCCCTCTTGTTCATTTTTTCTAGAAAAACCCCTGTAGTGGTATTTCCTTATCAGTGAAATTAGCAACATAAAAACCCAGTGAATAATTAATGCGTTTAGAGCAGTTGAACTCACCATAGCAGGACCCATTATTAGAGGGAATGTATAAGAAGAGCAGCCTTCAGGAGTCTGTGCAAGCCTTGCATATGGTGTGTGGAAGAATGCCTTGTCACTGGCATATACTATATCACACAATGGCAGTATTGAAGCACCGAGTCCAACAGCTGGTCCGTTCACTGCAGCTACTAGTAATTTGGGAAACTTTATTATCGTGTAAATTAATTCCCTAAAAATACAACAAAACACATGCGTTAATTATTAATTAACCGGATATGAACCAAATCTGGATAATATCGTAAAATCTGTATTAGAAGCCGCATCTCAAATAGAAGTCGCACCAATTCTTTTTGAATAATCGAAAACCAAAAATTCATCATTTCCCATATGTGTAGGTGCACTAATAGAAATCGCACCCCCTCTCTATTACATTGTACCATTTTAATAGAAGCCGCGGTTTCTAATACAGATTTTACAGTAGTATAAATCAATTGTGTGTTTGTTTCATAGTGCATTTCATTGGTTGTAAATAACATGTAAAATTTTACATTTATTATAATTATCCATTTTTTCCAACTCTAATTTTCAATACAAAGATCATCTAGTCCACAATTATCTTGAATTTTATCACAAACACACATGTGAGTACTTCAGACCGGTGAGTAAAGATATCAAACAAGAATAAAGGAAGCAACCTTAGAAAATTATATACTGTACATAAGTACAACTTAGATGGATAAAATCTATATCAAATGAATTAAGTTACCGTACCTTAAAGCATCGGTCATTTCCCTGGCAGTTTTCTTTTTTTGTTCGATTGGCCGATCAGCCAAGTAATTGAGATCAATCCCTGAGCAGAAGACACTCCCTGAGCCGCTAATCATGACGACCCGACTGTCATCATATGTAGCATTGCAAAGTGCATTTATTATCTCTTTACATACCTGGAATTAAAAATATAGTGAGCATATAGAAGCATTACTTAGTGTTTTCTGTGAGCCACATTTCCTTCAAATGTCATCATTTGAATTACTTTTCCTTCAACATCACATGTGAACATTTATATGTATAATAACAACTGTATAGTACAAAATCACACAGAAGAAACACTGGCTTTGCCCATTATAACACATGCTTTATAAACTCAGACAAGCATTGACAATGCACAGTCCTTGTGTTTTTTTCCCCACAAGTAAGTCTTAGTTTTCAGTACAATCACATGTCTGCTGAAAGACTCCATGCATCATCTGTTTATCATTTTTAATCTAGTGGCACATACTGACAAAGAAACTAGCATAGATTTTACCGTATCGAAAAACTACAGTAAAATACTTTATTTTCGCCCAGAATTTATTTTCATATTTCCTGCTGAAGGGGATATTCAGGGGAAAAAAGTCCAGCGAATATACCTTTTTCCCAAAATTTTACATTCAACTCATCAAAAATAAGTGAAAATAAACTCTCTACAAAACAGCCAAAAAGTCTCTTCAGTCATAATTAATTCCAGCTAAAATAAAGTAGTTCACAGGAAATGACTATTTTTGTTGAAATCTAAAAAAAAATGATGTTCACATATAACAAAGTCATGTTCATCTACGATTTACTCATTTATAGAGATTTTAGACAAAATGATTCTTAAATTTGGCTGACAAATTTGATCAAATCACACAATACCACAACCTACAGTATACATACATCTTCGAGAAACATGTTTACGTAACAGAATTTAACAAATTTGTGGACTAAAATAGCTGTCAGTCAGCCATACTTGAACAAATGGTAATAAATTGATGTGTAAGTCATCCTACATGGTCAAGTTTGAATGTGATCGGTCAAAACATGTCTGGAAAATGGCTCTGGACAACGCATACATGGACAAGCAGAACCCAAATTAATAGTGCCTAATTTCGGACATTGTCCGAAACACGAATAAAAAAAATATATAATTTGGCTACTTTCTGACCAACAACAACTAGACAGACATTCCAACAATAAGGAATTACAACCAATCAGGTGATTCCAGACAAACAACTAATCAGGTGATGCCAGATAACAAACCAATTGGAAAATGACAAACAAAACCAATATGCTACTGGTCATATTCTCTAAAATTATATACACATATACAGACATGAAGTCTTGACAACAATTCTGAAATAATGACAAAGTATTTTGTGCTTAAAGCATAAAAAAAACTGCGCCATGTTTGAAGTGGGTCCCACAAAATGTGAATGTGTACTGAGCAATGATTATGTCGCTTTAAAACTACGGATTATATTTCAATCATCAAGGACCTCATGAGGCATTCCTTACCTGTGGGTTAATTGCATTTTTAACTGTTGTATTTGTGAATAACCATATTTGTGTGTATCCCGACGCTTTCTTAACAACGATCTCTTTATATTTATATACACTTTCACTTTGCCGCACACTGAGTCGCCTAAAATTCAAAACAATTTGGTCAAAAGACCATTGATCAATGGATTGACTAGTAAAACACGCTTGCGTAAACCACAATAGATGTTTCTGTCAATGTACCAGCATAAGTATTATAATTGTCAACTGAAAAAATAAGCATGTTGTTCACAATAGCCAGTAATTGTTGAGCCGTACATATTTATCAATACATTACTTCTTGGATCTAAGAGTTCCTGATAGAATTGTTGACTGTTATATAATTAACCAATACATCCAGAAAAATATGTTAACCTTTTTACCACCAGACTTTCAAATTTTCCTGTACATTTTTCTTAAATATTTCTGGAAATGAACCATGGTTTTGGAAGCAACAGACAAAATTTTCGGTAAATTTTCAGTTTATACTCAGAAAATTTCGCTATTTTTTGTCCCAATCTTTTAAAGGAAAGTGGAGACCTTAAATTGGACTATTTTGTGAATTTGTAATGAAAACAGGGAACTGGTGGCGAGAAGGTTAAGTTCCTTGATAAACTATCTATTGTTTTTAGTATATATAGTTTCATTAATATTGACAATACTGAGATATGGTTTAGGAATACAATGTTACTAGTTGACAAATTATTGACATGACTAAGCACCTGACCTGCAATAGTAAACTCAACTGACACCAGTTATGCAAATTAGATGATTAATATGCACAAATATTCACCCAAAAATAATCAGATCTCTGCATAGTTCGAGAATATCTATGTGCCAAGTTTCACTGAAATGTAATCATAAAATTAATTACCAAAAGCTGAAAATTGGTCAATTATGCAAATTAGGTAATTAATATGCACAGATATTAACCTAAACTATCTAAACTATCAAGTTTGTGTATAGTCCTACATTTATGTACCAAGTTCCATTGACATGTGATGATTAGTACTCGAAATATTGGAAAAGCCGGAAATTGACTAATCATTATGCAAATTAGGTAATTAATATGCACATATTTTTACCCAAAACTAATCAAATCTGTTCATTAGTACAGAGCATCTATGTACCAAGTTTTATCAAAATCTAATGAGTGGCTCTTTAGATATCAATGGAACAGTAATATGGAACAGCTAAACATTATCTAATTATCATGCAAATTAGGTAATTAATATGCATGTATTTTTACCAAAACCTAATCAACATGAACAAATCACAAAACAATTCGATTGCATCATTAACCCACAATTAATAATGATCGGTCAAAGCATCCCTTAGAAACTGCTGACATTACATGTTCAAATGTTGATTTTTTGGACAACAATGGTCACCAGTTGGTCATTTTAAAACAACTCACAAAACAAAATGTGCATTAGTAACCTGCCTTGATTAATGACAATGTTTGTTTGTTTGTTTTTTTTTTTTGGGGGGGGGGATAAAATGGCTGCTTATTGGTCAAATGTCAATGAAATGAAAACAAATTGACATGCCTATGTATCCCATTATGACTTGTTTTTGTACCAACTTTGAACAAGACTGAACAAGGTGACCGAACTACCGGAACATGACCAAACTCCCGAAAACATTTGTCCTGTGTTGGCATACCTTTCTAGTGGTTTTGAGTCATCATCACAGATCTCTGATAGTTTTCTTTTAAAAGTTCTCTCAGGCAGATGCTTCTTCGGTGTGGATCCCAGCAAAGATTTGTAGGAAGTTAGAGGTGAATTCCCGTAATATCCCAATTTACTTGGTGAATGCAGCCCTGAAGCAGCCTGAGATTCAGGCTTCTGTTTGGACAGAGGCGTCATTATTGATGGCCCTTTTGACCTTGCCGGGCTTCCTGTGTCGTTATATGATGCAGCATTGTTACATTCCATGCCATTATTACATGAAGAAAGTAACACTGTGCAATCTGTGAAATTTGAAACGAGATTGATGACATTTGAGATTATATGGCAGAAAGTACTAGTGAACGGCCAATTTGGGCTTGTGGCCGGCCTTATGGCCGGCGACAGTCTATTAATTAATGAATCGGGCTTTTTTTTTTTCTTTTTTTTATCCCCTGATAGAAAAAGGATATATATCTGTATTTAAGTGAAATAACTTACCCTTCTCCTTGCCATTGAATTTTGGACTCTCAGTTTTTTTGTTATTTCCTTGTTTACGTTTTTTATGTTTACTTTTATTATTAAAAGTGACAACTCCGTTGCTATCCGGCGAAGGTGTCTCCAAGTACATGGTGTCTGCCAATCGATATCTCACTCCCTCGTCATCAGAAGACAGGGAGGAAAGATCAAAATCACTCAGGGAGGAATCAGATGGCAACATCGCTGGTGATATTAAAACAACAGTATCAGCCTTTGTTTTCTTTTTCTTTGGAAAAATGTGGCGAACAGTTTCGTTTTTATGTTTAAGTTTGACATCACTTTTTTGTGATTTGGAATGCTTAGAAGATTTTTCAAGTTTGTTGGGCAATTTTTTTTTTTTGATCTTGGGTTTTTTGATAACGGTGGGCTTCCTGGAAGATTTATTAGTCTTTTTGTCATCTGTGTTCTTTTTGTCTGTGTTTGTGTTTTCATGCTGCATTCGTTTGTTGAATTCCTCAATGAAGACTATGCATGCGCCTAAATTTGATAAGGGTTCCCAAGAGTCATCGTCACTGGTATAATTCTTCCACCTGACTAGGTATTCTATTTTGCCCTTTTGACTCTCTCTTCTGGCCAGGATCTTTTCAACCTTTTTGGAAAAAATAAATCACAAAAAGTTATTGACTTTAAAAATTCAATTTGATAAACAAATGTCCTTTGTGATGGTAGTCATCAATATGGTTTACAAAAATACAACTGAACATGATTGTTTAATCAAACAAAAAAATCTTATATTATCTTAAATTATGGTATTTTACGGTTTTCTTATTTTATTTCTTACAAATATATGCAACATTTAACTACAGAAGCATGTTCCTCTTAACCACAGTCCCTCTATTATGATAGAGGGGCTGTGTTGTAACTAACTACTAAAACGATTAATTATTGACAAATTTGGATATGAATATTGTCACTGCTATATGTGCTAAAATATGCGCGGAAAGACTTTATTTATTTAATACAACCACAACAGCCATATAAGGCCAATAACAGTGGTGTGTTAGTAGACACATTTGTTAAATACAATACAACAGTAAGCAAAATTACAATTAGAAAATAATAGACTTAAGCTTCTGTTTTAAAGTAGACAATCCCAGATTAAAAATATCACAGTTTATGCTGTTATTAAAAAACCTAGGCAAACGACTTAAAAACCTGTTCTTCAATGCGTCCAAATGGTACAAAAAAAGAAACATTTTCCTAAAACTACGTGCAATATGTAAACTGAAAAAAGAATGTACCCTCACCCACACCCTAACTCAAACCCTAACCCCCCCCAATTCAGTTGTATATGCCCCTCTAGATAACTTTAGCTGTTCTCAAGAGGAGCATATAAAATTAATATGAGGGGGCAATAGAGGGTAGGGTTGAATTAAAGTTAGGATATTTTCCTATATACATGTGTAATAACTCAGTATTCCATTCTATAGGTCTATAGATTCAAGCCAATTTTTTTCTATCACCATTCTACTCACATTCCTACCGACAACTGACTGAGAACAGATTGTATATGGTCACTGGCCTTTAGTATCTCTTAATGTTTCACACCATGGCGACCTGACACACTTTGTACTAGTATGGTGACGTATTAAGATTAGGGTGTATATTGCAGAAACACATAAACAATAAGTCAAGTAGAAAAAAATGTTTGACCTCCAGTTCTGTATAGAAGGTTATATGCTGAAAAATCTTTATTTATTTATTTATAAATTTATTATTGTTTACTAGAAATTTCAAATTTGATTTGATAATTTGAGGAACTTTGTGAGAATAGAAATTTGTAAAAATTACTGTGTGATATGGTCCGTCTTAATGATCCCAGTAAAGTTTTGAGATTTCCTCTGAGTCATAGGCAGAATAGTCTCTCATTAAATCGAAATGGTTTATTGTATGTAACATTTTATTTTAGTATACCGGTACATCAATTAGAGCCTGCAATTCTTTAACCTTTTCACCACCAGACTTTCTCACCCAAAGTTTTTCTGCACTTTTTTCTTATTTTTTTCAATATTCGTGGAAATGAATCCTAATTTTGGAGCCAACAGACACAATTTGGGTCAATTTTCAGTTTTCACTCAAAAAAATTCGCTATTTTTGTCCTAATCTTCTAAAGGAAAGTGCAGACTATAAACGAGACTCTTTTGTGAATTTGTCATGAAAAGAGGAAACTGGTGGTGAAAAGTGTTTGTGTTGTGTTTATACAACATGGTGGGGTATTGCTAATTAGAATAATTGGTTGTGAAATTCTTGTATTCCAGTTGATGATGTAATCCGGGGAGTGTAAGGCAGTTATTCATGCAGCTATTTCAAGGCCATCCAATTATATATGCACACACAATGACAATATAATGACATAAGATTCTGTATTGTTATAAAATAAAATAACAATACAATATTTATTTTAACTCCACCCACGGAAATAACTAATTTTAGTTAATGCTGTAGAATTTTTGGATAAATAATTATAAATTATAAACAAAAACGCAAAACTAAATAGAAAAATACACAACTGTGGAATAATTAAAAGCTTACCAGAAATCCAAAAAATAAAGATAAATCATTTATTAAATAGAATGCATTCTATATTTTTAACAGGCATTTCAATAACCATGATCTAATATGTAACATTTGCTATATTCTATTACCTACTTTATTTCCTTTTGTAGTAGTTCTCACAACTAATCTTTATAACTATTAACTGATAAAAATGTTGTATAAGAATGTAAATAAGACATTATTATTTATTTATCACGCAACAAACAGTCTTGCATCGATTATATTAATTATTTATCTCATTTTCAAGAATTAATTTAAGTTAAATATTAATTTACTTGTGAATATTTTATTTTCGCGGGGCAACTTTCCCAGAAAAGATCGAAACTTGCGAGCGCAAACAAGCTTGACGATTCGCAGTCAAACAAATCAAATCAACCAAACAATGTTATTAATACTGAAAGAAATATAGAAGAACTTAATGAATTGCCATTTATGTGTCCAAAATTGGAGCCTATAATTCTAGTATAACGTAACACCTCATATCACAACCAATGAATATTGTATAAAATTCACGTCAATCACAAAACGCCCTGGGAGCAAATTACGAACGAGATTAACACATACATGTTACATATGTATTGCATCGTTGCATTATTTGTCGTAATCCATGCACAAAAACAAATATAATTCGCATTCATTTGGCATTTTTCCTTGCAAAAATCTAGCCGTGTTTTTTTTCACTAAAAGCATAATTTCCAATCGATGTTTTGCACAGAGAAATCTACATAATAGACTATAGGACAATGTGAAAATGCAACACACATGATAAGCTCAAGAACACCGGTATCATTTGTCATTGCTTTCATCTCGGATTCTGCAGATCGCGGAAATCTAAGTATTCTCCGTAACAGATCGAATATCAATAGAAATTATCACATATATTGTACATACAATAACGAAATTTTAAAACAGAAAAAAATCGATTAGAAAGCTTACTTCGTAAACTTCGGGGGAAGCCGCCATTTTCCCCTATGGAGAGTGTATAGACAATACTGCGCAAGCGCACAAAAGGTGGTAAGAACTGCGCATGCCCCGTAGAAAAAATGGCGTTTTGCAGACGAATTGGTGTTTTAGCGTTTGATTCAGTTGTTATGAAAACCTCCAGGTAAGGCATTGCTATTTACGTAATTCTGTTCAGCATTCTCATTTGTAAGTGTTTATAGTATTTATTTAAAAAGTAGTATCAGAATACCGCATTTATATGGCGTCATTAAACAAATGTTTAGTAAAAAACACTTCCATGATGATACTACGTGTGGTGTACTTTCCAAAAAGTACACAACAACATTGAAAAACTGTTAAAAGCAATTATATCTTGCATTCATTTCTTTAATAGTATATAACAAGGTATGAAGTTTTAATGTGCCTACGAAATGCCCACCTACATATTGATGGGCACAGATCTAGAAGCAGTACCTACACACGAATTGGTGACGTCATAAAATACATGACCTTCAATCGGGGTCGTTTCCTCGGTATATACGAATTGGTATATACAAATTACAATAAAGATACTTAAGACATTACACATAAGGTAAAACAAATCACGTGACAATATAATGATAATAACGGTAATAAATCCTAGCTTAACAGTTGAAGAGAACGCTCATATAGTCAGTCGGGTGACGCCGAGGGTCACGAACTGTGTTGCAAAATGGCCGTGTGGTTGAAACTGGGTCATGGCGTGACGGGTGAGGAAGACATCATTAAACACTCAAAATCACAATAAAACGGGGAAGTGGTTGCATATTACGGCGTAGCTACCATGGGAAATAAAAAAACGCCCAATACAAACGACATGGGTTCGAATCACACTACATACACACTCACCAGAACCGAAGCAATCAGAAACCAGCAATCGTTTTGGCTTTTCCGTTCAACTCATCGGAACACTAGAGTAGTTAGAAAAATGAACACCACTTAACGACCAACGTCGTGGCGTGGTACACAAGCGTGCCATCAAAATAAAACAAAATTAGCTTGAAAAGACAGTGGGTTCGAGTCCCGCTCAGAGCTACCGTAAACACGTAAATCAAATAAACTGAAATCTCTCAAACCGTAAACAAGTAAACAAAGAACGTCGCAAAAAATAATAAACCTCACAAAACTGCACCATACAAAACTGAATGAATAAATAATAAAATAACTAACGTCTTAAACTGGACGACGCGCAATTTGTTCAACAGTTTCCAGATTGTGACAAGAGATAAACAAGACCCAAGTCAAGGTAAGTTTTGTTAAAGTGTCGATGGCGTTCCCTATATTACGAAAACAATTCAGGCAACAGACGAATATCTTCTGTGGTATTGTTGAATTTATACCGTGTCTGCGGAATTGTTGATTGAGGGTTCGAAGCCAGCAGTTAACGTTTTGTTAGAAAGTTTCACAATTAAATCAAATATCCAATGATACCAGTATATTTATTTCATTATTTTAACAACTTGCAATGGTGGAAGTTGGTCAAACACGAGTTCTTACACCTAAATAAGTATCAAATATTTGTCGACACATTTATTCTCTCAACCTTGTAGAGGTGGAAATTAATTAAACAACAGGTATTTACTCACAAATATAATGGTCAATATTTGTCCATACATTCATTCTGTCAATTTAAGAACTTGTAATTGTTGGAATTAATCAAATGAGAGTTGTCTACACCAAAATAAGTTTCAAATACTTGTCCATACATTTATTCTCTCAATTTAACAACTTGTAATTGTGTAAAATAATTAAACGAGAGTTGTCTACACCAAAATAAGTCTAAAATATTTGTCCGCACATTTATTCTCTCAATTTAACAACTTGTAATGATGTAAAATAATTAAACGAGAGCTGTCTACACCAAAATAAGTCTAAAATATTTGTCCGCACATTTATTCTCTCAATTTAACAACTTGTAATGGTGTAAAATAATTAAACGAGAGCTGTCTACACCAAAATAAGTCTAAAATATTTGTCCGCACATTTATTCTCTCAATTTAACAACTTGTAATTGTGGGAATTAATCAAACGAGAGCTGTCTACACCAAAATAAGTCTAAAATATTTGTCCGCACACTTATTCTCTCAACCTTGTAGAGGTGGAAATTAATTAAACAACAGGTATTTACTCACAAATATAATGGTCAATATTTGTCCATACATTCATTCTGTCAATTTAAGAACTTGTAATTGTTGGAATTAATCAAATGAGAGTTGTCTACACCAAAATAAGTTTCAAATACTTGTCCATACATTTATTCTCTCAATTTAACAACTTGTAATGGTGTAAAATTATTAAATGAGAGTTGTCTACACCAAAATAAGTCTAAAATATTTGTCCACACATTTATTCTCTCAATTTAACAACTTGTAATGGTGTAAAATAATTAAACGAGAGCTGTCTACACCAAAATAAGTCTAAAATATTTGTCCATACATTTATTCTCTCAATTTAACAACTTGTAATGGTGTAAAATAATTAAACGAGAGCTGTCTACACCAAAATAAGTCTAAAATATTTGTCCGCACATTTAGTCTCTCAATTTAACAACATGTAATTGTGGGAATTAATCAAACGAGAGATGTCTACACAAAAATAAGTCTAAAATATTTGTCTGCACACTTATTCTCTCAATTTAACAACTTGTAATGGTGTAAAACAATTAAACGAGAGCTGTCTACACCAAAATAAGTCTAAAATATTTGTCCACACATTTATTCTCTCAATTTAACAACCTGTAATTGTGGGAATTAATCAAACGTGAGTTGTTTACATCAAACTAAGTATTAAATATTTGTTGAGACATTTATTCTCTCAATTTAACAACTTGTAATGGTGTAAAATAATTAAACGAGAGTTGTCTACACCAAAATTAATCTCAAATATTTGTCCACACATTTATTGTCACAATTTAACCACTTGTTAATAGTGGAAATTACTTAAACGCGACTTGTTTAATCAGTTGACATCAATGCAACTTACCCGCAGACAGTGCACAACAGAGTATCATTGTTGAGCAATTATAAACAGGAACGTGTCTTGGCATTAGGGTAAGGGTCGGGTCAGGTATGGGCAACGGAATTATTAACAGGAACGTGTCTTGGCATTAGGGTTAGGGTCGGGTCAGGTATGGGCAACGCAAATGGCAAACACCCAATTGGCAAGATGTACACTAACGGGTTATGGCATGCATATAGTTTACACAAGTAAAAACACAAAATTGGCAATTTTTTGGACAATTGTAACTCAATAATAGAAATATGTTGTATTTCTATATATATACACACTATATAGTCTTATCAAATGCAAATACATCCAGTCAATCCATTGTGGTCTTGTGGGTCAGTTCTCTACATAGTGACCAGGAGGACCTGCGTTCAATTCCCTTGCCTGCCCATCTTTTTTTCGCAAACACCATTTGGCAATAAAGCTAAATATGACAACAAATTATTTAATTTGCATGACTACCCACATAGCTCAGTTGATTTGTACTATGTCAGCAATGTGAGCGATCGCTGGTTCGAATCCAGTATGTTTAGTTAGATTTTTGAATGCTAGTGAAGACAGTGTCCTATGAATAGGACTTAAATCCTAACTCCTGTGTGAAGACACTCGTGGTACAGTGGACAAGACAGTGCGCTGGGAACTCAAAGATCGCAAGTTCGAATCACGGATTGGACACTCCTACAAAAGACATGAAAGACGTTAAAATCATAAACAGCGGATTCAAAAACTCAAGTCAGGAAAACAGAACACAAGAATACTACCCCACGTGGAAGCCAGTCGAAGTCGTCGAAGAACGAACACAGTCGAAGAACGAACACAGTTGACAGCTGTAGGTCACGTGCAACAACAGACACGAGGAGCATGGCTGCTCTCCAAATGGGTCCCTTCTTTTGTATTGACCCCCTAAGGATTGCTAATCCCCCTTTCTAACTCTTCCCCCAAAAATAATATATCGCCCCTTTTAAAATGTAATGACCCACAAATTAATGAATATTCATGAGCACAGAAACTGCTACGTCATGAATAAATTAGCATAATTTTAAAAAAATTTGCATAAAGTGTAGGTACTCCTTCTGGAGCTCTGCCTCAAGTTCAAATAAATTTGAAAAAAAAAAAATCCAAGTTGTAGCCACACCTCTTTCCTGTCACTGTTTCTGGCTCTTCTTCTCTCGAAGTGAAACTGCACCACCAAGCGCCAGAAAAAGCGAGGTGGAAGCCATGCAATCGCCATTCACTGAACACTGTTAGACCTTGTACTGTAAAATCTGTATTAGAAACCGCGGCTTCTATTAAAATGGTACAATGCAACAGAGGGGATGCGGCTTCTAATAGAGCATCTACACATATGAGAAATGCTGAATTTTTGGTTCTCAATTATTCAAAAAAAATGGGTGCGACTTCTATTAGGGATGCGGCTTCTAATACAGATTTTACGGTAGTATAGCAGATACCTTCATGTACATTGTATCTTCAAGGAGGTACCTACTTCCATTGCCGATACGTGTATATAAGGCACATTTCTTGTACAGTTTCGTCGAGGAAGAATGATTCATGATGAACACATAATATCAAGTTTGTCGCATAGGGTTGAGTTAAAATATGTTCTCTCTTGCGTAGCTGGTTACCGTGATTGTCACTGTCACCGGCGCACGTTTGTACACTGTCGGTGGACCCTGGCACTGGACAACATACGAGTTGGTAAGAAGTTAGAATGACTACAACAGGGTTGGTCTGGACTACACAATTACTTATATGGTAGTCAGTCGAAGTGTTGACTTCTATTTCTATGAAACTCCCTACACCTATGTCGATCATCGCCAAGTTTGTCCAAATTTTCTTGTTCTTTAGCGTTGCTAGGCAACTGTTTTATTTTATCGATTGTCTGAGTAAAAAAAAAAAAAATTCAAAATTAAAATAAAAAGAGAACATATTTTGACATTTTAAACATTTTATACTATTGATTGATAAAATAGAGAAATAATTTGAAAAAAAAAAATAACGACAAATCACTGTTAGTAAACGACAGCCGCGTGGAAATGAATTGACATTTTGTTGAAATGGTTAAATTAGTGCTTGAATGGTGGCATTTGATTGGATAACAAAGTTAATTGAGAGCATATACAGACAAATTCAGAGTGGATTGGAGTTAGCGTGATTGTCATAATTATGACATCATATTAAAAACTTACTTAGTCGAAACACATGAACAGCCCAAGCCTGGATTCTTATTCCATAAAGTATTACGCAGATCAAGCTGCAAGTATAACAGAGGTGTGAATTTGACATTCAACAGCAATCAGCGAACAATTCAGAAAACTTTTAGCCTGCAAAAATGAAAACAATTAGCAGTGTGTAAGTGCTGTGTAATTTCTTGTTTGTCCAAATCTTCGTTTTCGCGTCACTATCAAATTTATTGCTACCTGTTGCAAAACACGAACAAGTGTTAATATTGCGCCAGGTTTAAGTTGTCTGCTCTTTAAAACCTAGTTGTTCTTTCATGAACGAGGGCAGATTTTCGAAAAAAGAATCTGAGGTAAAGTGGACACTACATATGACGGTGTAAGGAGAAAGTCCATCCCAACCTTTTCTTGTTGCTTTCACGGCTTTCGTCCACTGAAAGGAAACGTATGAATACTTATGGCTATATATATCACTTCACCTTCCCACAACACAACGATTAACCATAATAAATGTTTTCGCTGACCGAAAATGTATAAAACTTAAAAGTATGTTGAATGATGCAGTGTTATAAAAGTATGGATCAAGAACACGAGAAATATTTCAAATTTCAGGGGGAAACAGATCTAAATATTGGAAATGTGTGGTTGGCATTTCACAGGCACTTTAATTATGTGAACTACTTTTGTCTTCTCTTGCCATAGATGATTTTAACGTTGATTTATATGTATCAGAAAGCATAATCAAAGTATACCATTTTAAGCCACGACGGCAGGTCACGAAATTAACATACAAGGTCCTAACTTAGTAAATGAATAAGTTTTTATTGTACTAATAATACAGCGTAATAACAAATTCAGTGGTACATATAACATGTTTATTTTAGATTGTCAATAGACAATAAATTGGAACTTGATGCATTCTCCAGAACCGTGTCAGTCCATCTATCATGTCTATGTTGTGCAGCAATTTTCCTAGGTGACATGAGTACTTGTGTGCAAATTTTAAGTTTTTTTTCTATTTCTTTCCAAAAAAAAACAACAACATATCTTACTGGTTTTGAGACGTTAAAAAAAAGTGTGTTTTTGTTATTTTTGATGTGAAATTCTTTTTTATTTCTGCCTAACAATTATATCTATTCAATTGTGTTCAACCCTTACATTGCCAGCCCCATGACTTGACATAAGGATTAAAAATGTAACTTTCTAATGTTTTCAATCATCTTCTTCTCTGGGTACTAGATTTTCAGTTATCAGACCAGTATCCACAAGTGGTAAAAACTTTGCTGCCATAGATACAGAATTCAGTGCTGCCAAAGAAAGGCTTACCACACTGAAAGAAGATCCTGGAAATGAAATAAAACTAAAATTGTATGCCTTGTTCAAACAGGTATGAATCAAATTGAAAATCTTCTGAGGTTTTAATGTTCTGAAGTATGATTTACTTTTGCATGCATTGAATTGATGTATACTTATTTTTTGCTGTAGACTGGGTTGAGTGCCTTATAGAGATTAATTATTTCATGCATCTACTTTATTTTCTCAGAAGTGTGTTTATTGATCAAACTTGGTGCATTGTAACATTTTGTAACAAAAGTTTGTTTTTTTTCAAGTTTTTTTCAAAATCACTGGCAGCCATATTTTCCACAAAATGGCCTGAAAACACCAACATGCATAACAATTTATCACAGAGTCTTGTAGCTTATTTTGCTCAGATTTAGAATATTGAGTAAATCCATTGTGAAATGATTGCTGTCCTTTTTTTTCAGGCTACAGTTGGTAAATGCAATGCCAAAAAACCATCAACATTTGATTTTGTAGGGAAAGCCAAATGGACTGCATGGAACTCATTGGGTGTATTGTCTCAGGTGAGTGCATCTTTTGTTTCAGATTTGTCATTTGTAGCATACTTAAATGTCGTGAGTCTCAGGAACCACAACAAATTGTCCAAAACTCTTGTATATGTCACTATATGTCAGGACGGCATTTTGATTACTAGATTACATGCAACTTATGGACTATCTTCTATTTTTATCCATCATTGCATTTGTGACACATACAATTTTATTTTCAGATTTGTTTTAGACAAAAGTTATCGTCTTCATCTTCCTCTTTATAGTATGATTATGAATATAATTTATAATCTGTGTTAATGCTCAATTATGACATGCATTGACCAAGCTGGCATCCCCCTTTCATATTTTGACACCTCCCATGCCACATTGTACTTCATGCAATATTTGCTCACATTTCGTCCTTCAGTCGGATTTACATTAATTAACACCAGACTGTTCATTCGCTTATCCGTGCTCACATCCTCTTCAAGCATCAGTTCGTTTTGCCGCACCGTACTATACACATTGTCTCAGCAGACCTCCCACCCCACCCATTGATGCAAAGGTCTCTATATACCAATTTCTATACCATTACCGATCTCACTCAAGTGTAACTCATGTTTATCTGCTCATGAACAACCTTAGCAATAAACAGGTAAGGGGGTTTCCACCACAGACCAAGCAGACTTTACACGGGTACCCACGCTGTCCATCCCCCTGGGGTTGTGAGTCTATCTGCAGGCTCCCGCCAGGGGGACGCCAGCCATGACGCCCGCCTGTACAGTCTCTGCTGGTGGAAGGTTGCAACCAGGTACCACGTGCTCGGCGTCATGATGCAATTCACAGGCGAGTCGCATCATGGAGCTGTTCGCTGCGACGCCTGCGTCTGCAATTCGCTCCCCCTTCCACTTTTGCCAAAATCTTGTGTCTTGTGTCATTTATTGAAGCATTAATATTAGATAAACTGCCTTCCTGTGGTTGCAATAACTCAGACAAATGTTTAATCTTTTTGTAACTTTGGGGGATAGAAAAGTATACAGACGAAACAGTCATCGAAAAAATTAACATAAAATTGTGCAAACTACTCCTCCAAGTTAAACAGTGTGCAACAAATTTGTCTGTAAGAGGAGAACTGGGTAGACATCCACTGTCAGTATTTATTAATAAAATGATGATAAAATACTGGCATAGATCATGCAATGTGAGAGAAAACACGAGGCAATGTCCTACAATATTGACAACAAAACAAAGTGGGCAACAACAATCAGTCAAATAACTGGTGTTGATAATATACATGATTACTGGAAGGGGGATGGTAAAAGTGTGAAGGGAGTTTTGGAAAAAATAGGAGATGATTACTCAAAAAAGTGGAAGAGTGACATTAATTTAGAAAAATCTGATTCAGGGGAGCTCAATAAACTTCGCACCTACAAGTTTAAAACAAACTTCAAAATGGAAAGGTGTTTGATGGATGTGAATAATTCAAAATATAGAAAATATATTTGTAAATTAAGAATTAGTGACCATCAGCTTATGATTGAGAAAGGGAGGTATACTAGACCAAAAACAAATCTGAAACACAGAATCTGCACAAGATGTGACAATAACTCAGTTGAGGATAAGTACCATTACATTATGGACTGCCCACAGCACAATGAAATGAGGCAGAAACTTTTTACAGATTTACATAAGGATAATCCTAATTTTACTTCAATGGATCATTCCGATAAATTTATTTACATGATGACAAACTGCCACATTAAGCTTGGTGTGTTTATAATGCTAACAGGTGTGTATTCTGTACTACTTTGTAATTGCCTTTTAATTAATCTGTTATTTAAATTTTTTTTTTTACTGTGTTATTTGATTATCCTCTTTACTTTTTTTTTTATTTTACTTGACTATGTTCATCTTATATTATTCACCAGTTTGCAATTTCAACAATGTTTGAAAACTATGTTATCTCTATGTATGTTTCTTGTATACCTTCCAATAAACTAACGGCAATAGTAGTACAAGATTTATTTGAGTGAGATACAGTTGTCTTCTCAAATATGCAATAACACTCTCAGTAATTTAGGTAGTGTAGTATATGATATGTTAATTTGACTGTGTAGTATGTGTAGTATTATTCCGACAAAAATTATCCCTCCAAACTTTGACATATTTTCTGTTCCTCTGAACCCGTAACTTAGGTAGTAATTTAGGTAGTGTAGTATATGATATGATATGTTAATTTAATTGTGTAGTATTATTCCGACAAAAATTATCCCTCCAAACTTTGACATATTTTCTGTTCCTCTGAACCCGTAACTTAGGTAGTAATTTAGGTAGTGTAGTATATGATATGATATGTTAATTTAATTGTGTAGTATTATTCCGACAAAAATTATCCCTCCAAACTTTGACATATTTTCTGTTCTTCTGAACCCGTAACTTAGGTAGTAATTTAGGTAGTGTAGTATATGATATGTTAATTTAATTGTGTAGTATTATTCCCACAAAAATTATCCCTCCAAATTTCGACATATTTTCTGTTCCTCTGAACCCATAACTTAGGTAGTAATTTAGGTAGTGTAGTATATGATATGTTAATTTAATTGTGTAGTATTATTCCCACAAAAATTATCCCTCCAAACTTTTGACATATTTTCTGTTCCTCTGAACACATAACTTAGGTAGTAATTTAGGTAGTGTAGTATATGATATGTTAATTTAATTGTGTAGTATTATTCCCACAAAAATTATCCCTCCAAACTTTGACATATTTTCTGTTTCTCTGAACCCATAACTTAGGTAGTAATTTAGGTAGTGTAGTATATATGTTAATTTAATTATGTAGTATTATTCCCACAAAAATTATCCTTCCAAACTTCGACATATTTTCTGTTCCACTGAACCCATAACTTAGGTAGTAATTTAGGTAGTGTAGTATATGATATGTTAATTTGATTGTGTAGTATTATTCCCACAAAAATTATCCCTCCAAATTTTGATATATTTTCTGTTTCTCTGAACCCATACCTGCAAACAAAGGCAGGGCTATAGTTGTTGCACTATGTCCTTTTATTTCAAGATCTATATCAGCAGTTTTTTGGGAATTTACTATTAATGCTACTGTGTAAAAAATGACCAATTTTGACATTGGCTATGTTTTATACCTATATAAATATTTTGTTCTCCAGGAAGATGCTCAAAAGCAATACATTAGTACTGTTAATGATTTAGTGGCTGTTGAAGAATCCGCATCAGAAGAGGTAGCTAGTGGCACAGCTGGAGACTATAAACAAATAAAAGTTACTGTAGAAGATGGAGTATGTACCATATTGCTAAACAGACCAGCAAAGAAAAATGCTATCAATCTTGAGGTATGTGTCTATTTTCATCCCATGAAAAAAATTAAAGCTATACTCCTATGTGCGGTACAACACACAGCCCGTACTGCTGTGACTTTGTCTGTTCATTCCATTGTGCGTCCATCCAAGAATTTGTCTTATTCACAACAATTCTTTCACATGCAGTTGTTGTAGAAATTGTTAATTATTTTCTTTTCACCTTCCATATTTTTTTCTTCAAAATATTACAACTTTCGCTTGCTTGAGATTAGTTTATATAGGTTTAGCACCCAACATAATTTGCATATTATGAAAAATGCACAAATTAAAGATGTATGTGAATTAGGCAACTGATGAACTCTTTAGTGGAGAACACTGATAATTCTGTGAATACAATGTTAGAAGAAAATGTGATGATTTCATCATTGATGAAGTAAAATTTGTGTTCTTCCCAAGCCATTTTTGTGTATACATTTTAAATGTGATTTTTTTTTTTTACACGGTTTCTTTTTCACCATGTAAGAGGTGCCACTTTGGCTGAACATTTGAAATAACATCGTTTGTAGTTACCGGTACATGCTGGATTCTCCTCCAACATTTAATTATAATCTATCTTTTGTTGTATATAATTGGTAGTCGCTAAAAACTTTACAGGGACTATGTCATTTGTCATTGTCAATTGCTTGAATTCTATCATGTTGTTGAAACTCGTATCCCTAGAAATTGCTATAATAAAGGGCGTTGGTCGTCGCACTACGCATACGCCAGATGTGTGTCTCATATGAACGAAAATAGCGACGCACACTGTTTGTGCAGACCAACAAGTACAAACTGAGATATGTTACCAAATTTTTACTTTAATTTCTTTGGTGATTAGAAGGTATCCAAGGAGTCCGGGATTTTTTCAAACAAGGGAACAGGAGCACAGCGCCATCATGCCATGGCCATGTGCCCCCTTACTCTGGAGAGCAGATCCGCTGGCAACAATAAAATTCTGATTGACCAGGGATCACATGTGAGCTGTCTGATAGTAACTTCGCCCCCAAGGAAGCCATAGAATGCTCCATTTAAATTTAGAATTATCAATAACTCCACACCCTGGTAGACAGAACCCTATTTCCCCGCTTGCTGTCACCGCTGAATTGGGAGTCACCATTAGAAGCGTGCATTGGGTTGTGGCAAAATCAATGTTTATCAATACAAATGTCACACGTGCACGGCATATTGACAATTGCCCTTTAAACTGACATGGGCATGTTTCACACATCCCAGACCTGGTTCTCAATTGTTCGCCAGTAGAAAGATCTAATTGAGATCTCAAACTTGCACTCGGCCTTCTGATCGTTATTATAATACTGTTGATTATGATGTCTCTTGGTCTCGCCACAATCCCTCTATCAGATAGAGGGACTGTGGTCTCGCATACAAGGTTTAACACAACTAATGTCTGTGACTATGACCAACATACCGGTAATAATAGGCATATAAGACAGTGTTGGATCAAAAAATAAACTGTAGATTTCAAGGTTAACGAGGTTGAAATTATCTACAACAGAAATCTTGACTGATAACCTTCTTGAGATAATTTGATGACAATTGATGATTTCATAGCCTAGATTTATATTGATTCTAGATGAAGTAAATGTCCATGTACTTACCGGGTATACTATTGGTCGTGTATTATTTTACTTAGAGAATATTGCATGAGATTTGCAGTGGCAAGAAACATAATAGAACTAACATTTGTATCCACAGTGTTATATAAAATAATTGCATTGTCATTTTCTTTTCTTTTACGTCTTTTTTTTTTACGTCAATGCTCTTTATTTACAAATTCAAGGTCATCGGTCCATAAAAGTATTTATTAATAAAATTACTTTTCATTTTCTTTTCAGATGTATAATGAAATTGGTGTTGCATTGAACGAAATTGGCAAAGACCCCAAAGTTGTCTTAGCTGTTGTAACAGGTACACATTAACATACAAATATTTGCTTGGAAAGTTTGCATTCATTTGTGTGCAGTAAACTGTATTAATTTTGCAAGACAAATTTTGTAGCAGTAAAAATTTTACTGGGGTCCTGAATCACAGCAATGATTTTCTCATGAACACTTATCAAATTGCAAACATTCCTAATAGTAAAATTTAAATTGTTTACAGTAATTTATCTTTAATTTACAATTATGAGTGTACCTAGTACATGAAGAAATGATATATTTTTTGAGAAGAATAGAAAAATAAATTTATCAATAAAATTCACAGGTGCAGGTGATTATTATTGCAGTGGTAATGATCTTGAAAATTTTATGAACATTGATCCTTCTAAAATACATGAATTTGCTAAAGAAGGAGCTGATGTACTTAGGTAAGTTTGCAAACTTGATGCTATTTTGGATATGTTGAGGATATCCCAAAGTATGCACAAAGATGAGTTGGTCGCTGTGACCGTGTACTGTCTTGAGTGCATACTTTGATTGTGATATCCTTGTAATAACCTTATCAGGGATTTGTTTAAACAGGGGCGCAGCGCCCTTATGTCATGGCCATGTGCCCCCTTACCCTGGGGAGCAGATCCTTTGGCAACCATAAAATTCTGATTGACTAGGGATCACATGTGGCCACAGTCTATAGTCTGATAGTAATTTTGGCCCCAAGGAAGCCATAGAATGCTCCATTTTAACTTAGAATTATCAAAAACTCCACACCCTGGTAGGGAGAACCCTATCTCCCCCACTTGGTGGCGCCGCTGAACTGCAGTGCTCCCTCTTGCTCCCTCTTATACTTTTTCCTGATCTAACCACTTAGTGCATGAAGCCCAGAAGGGAGCAAAATGGTGAAAATTATTGAACTTACTCACTAAAACCTCATTTTCAAAAATGTCTGCCATTTTGGAAATACTGCTGCAGCATCATTTTATATTTTTAATTCACATTTTTCTAATAAGGTAGGATGCAGATACCATGTGCAATACTGCAAAATTAAACCATGCTATCGTTTATAGGAATACAGTGACAAATGTATAATAATGTTGTTTTCTATAGGAGCAATTTTTTAACTCTATTTCAGAATCATGTTCAAACTGAATCAAATTCTTCGTTTGAATTCGAAACATTTTATTTATTCATATGTTAACAGAAATACACAACGCATACTATATTTACTCGGTAAATATTTAATTTTACGATGTTATTTCTTTAAAGACAATTTGTTGCCAGTTTTATCAATTTTCCAAAACCTTTAATTGGAGCTATTAATGGACCAGTTGTGGGTGTTGCTGTTAGTACTTTATCTTTATTTGATGTAGTCTATGCAACAGATCGAGTAAGTATTAGTATAAATTGAAATTATGATACATTATTTAAGTATTATTTATCAATTTTGCTCTAGCTAAAACGTTAAAATCAGGGGGAAATGTAGATTATCAGTAGTTCATGTAATAAATACTATTTTTGCTTCATGTGTATTGGAGATGTATTCTAATATAATAGTAAATACATTTGTACTTAATGCCTTCATCCTCACCTCATTGGAGTTTTTTCTAAGCTCCAAGGGGCTGACTGGTGGCCATTTAGTTTCAAAGAATGCAGTTCTTGATTTGACATGCCCATCAAGTTTAAACATGATAAATGCATTTGACAGGGTAATATAAAAACTCTAACACAACAACAATTAAAACAGCTTCCCTGTCAAATTGGTGGTTCATGCTCATTTAAATCTGAACATAACAGGTCAATTCTACCACACCTTGCTAGGGTCAAACTTCCATCCAATCACAGCATTCCAAATGAACATGATTCTCCACAAACACTAGAGGGCGCTCTGGTCAAACATTTGGCATTGTTAATATTAATAGAATTGTTATAATACAAACTGAAGATTATGTCATTCATTCAAGAGCAATTTGATAGCTGAGACCTATAGTAGCTGTGTTTTGTGGCAAACTACACTGTATGTATACTATTGGCACTTGCAATTTGCAAATAGAAAAGTGAGAAGGTTAAGTGATAATCAACATTTGCATCTATTTTCCTGCGTCATACCATATATGGGATATATATCCCTGGTAAAAAGCAAATAATCTACACCAGGGGGCAGCCTTGTACACTTATCTTTAAACATGCCATTGATATATTTCAAACCAGTAAATTAGCTGGTATGAGTATAAATATTTAATTACAGTAATTACCAAATACCACCTGGTATTAGTAACCATTATTTGTGTTGATTTTTTTTTTCAAAAATTGGCTGACTTGCTGTCATTTTGTAAGTCAAAAATAATTTTTTTAGCAATATTTTTGGACAACCTGAGAATGAAAACACAAAGTATATTCGGCTCATCGTCATTCGCATGGTTCCACTGAAATGACCATCCATGGTCATCCAAAGATGATTCAGACTTAGTATAAAGGCAATGTAACGTTTAACAAAAATACAAGTTTTTATCTGTTTTTTGCATAGTTCACTCATCATAGTACATCAATGAAAGTAGATCGCTATGAGTCGATTTTTTTTTTTCATTTTGCTGACATAGACCATGGAAGGTAGGACATGAAGGACTTAAATTAGTTGGAAAGATTTCTAACATGGCTAGGATGTTTCAATCAGATTGTTACTTCAAAACCATGTAGAAAGGGCATTTTATGGTCTAACCTTCAATTGGTAGTATGTACATATTCAATGATTTATGGACATTAAACTCTATTAATATACATCTGACACCGTAACAAGTTGCAGCGTGCCATAATTTTGCGGTATTTTACAGGGTATTTTCATCCTACCATACAAGGAAATGTGAATTCCAAATATGGAATGATTATATGCGAATTATATGCAATCAAACATTGCTGCCACCAGGGTTTGACCAAACTCCACACAAAGAAGTTCACTGATTCTGTTCTAAATTTTTTGGATTTCGGCATTCCCATGATATATCCTTGGAAGGAAAAGATGTATAATATAAGGTTATTACAAGGATACCTCAAAGTATGCACTCAGACAGTATGCCGTTGCATTGACCTCCACTGTGCGTCGGTCAATACTCCCGCTGCATACTATGAGGTATCCTCATAATAACCTCATATTCATATATGTACCAAAAATTGTATGTTGTACCAAATTTTGTGTTCTGTAATTACTCTTTGGGGCACTGGTCATACACATTTGAATTTTTAGAAATAGCTACATGTAGAACAGAATATTTTGAAATCAGCATCATTCGATAAATACCAAATATTAATCTTCAGAATTCCTCATAATTAATGCAACCATATTTATCAGCCTTCTTTACCACTGAAAAAGATTTGTTTGCTCTGTATAAATATGGGATATCCTTTACCATAAGATCTAAGACGTTTGATCCATTTGTATGCAAAAATTAGTAACCTTACTTTTACATGAACAAAAATAGACCGTTAAAGATGAAATTCTTTTCACTTTCAAATATAGTTTGAAGGTTGCAACTATATTTGTTCAAAACTTATTGAAACTTGTAAAATTCCCTTAAGGGGATTAAATGTTTAAAGATCTATAAAGAAAATAGCCTGATTTGCATATTACATTAAGTTATTAGGGTGAGTGAGATGATCATGTACATCAAGTGTATTTTTTTTCAGGAACTGTGATAATTCTGAGGGTAAATAATTTGCACTCAAATGATAGCATACAAATAAAGATCTGTTAATGAGTGGTTTGTTAATCCATAAAGTCTGTATTTCCCTATTTTGTTAGAAGAAATAATGGCCTGAGTTGATCAATTGGTGCATCTTGTTTATTATTCCAGTATAATAGTACCGTATTATTTTTTTCCAGGCTACTTTTCATACTCCATTCACTGCATTGGGTCAAAGTCCTGAAGGTTGTTCCTCTGTGTTATTTCCAAGAATAATGGGACAAGGAAAGGTGTGTCCTGGCTTCTAACATTTTGTACCATGACTGTTGAGTGTGCTAAAAATATTACTCTCTCAGGAAGGATATACTTATATGATTATGTTTTATCAAAGGTTGGGAACATATATAAAAACATAATGCATAATATAATCGGGGACATCTCAGGGGCACTTATAGTATATGGTAGGTCCCAATATCTGACATCATATGTCTATCTGTCTATCTGATACTCAAAATGGAGTCACTTATGTAAATGATTGAGGGACCAAGTCTATTGTTGAAATACGACACTGTGCATGTTTATTCAAGATTAGAAATTATGGTATACATACCTGTCATTGCAAGTACATTGGTTCTGATGCTTTGTTATAAAAATATGGTTATAATTATGAAAATCCTAATCCATGCAACCAAGTTAAGTTGAATTAGTGGCTAAAAAACAAAATTCTTAAAGGGGAACCACTCAATCCCATGGATTGCACCAAAGAATCATGGGACACTATTGTTTATGTTGTTTACAATGTTAATCTATCTTTTGTTATCCACTGTTATTTTAATCCAGAAAGTAAATTTGTTGTGAGATTAGGCTTAACTGGAAGGTGCCCCTTTAAGTATGAAATAATAAAATTGTAAGATGTGAAATGAGATATGCATGAAGTTTAAATGTGTTTTGTTAGTGCATGAGCTATATATTCGGTCTCTAATATTTTGCCATAAACTAGTAAAAACAAACAATTTAATAAAGTTCATACCATCTTCTTTGTGCCAGGTGACAGTTATGGACATTGAATGTCACTGTTGTCTTTCCTGACTTTTTTTTTTGTACATAGTGCTAGTGCTGACACATAGTGCATTTTTGCCATGTTTGAGACTACATGACAGCGCTGTGCAGTCATCTCTGTATCAAATGTCAATTTAATTCGATTTCCTGGTGTCAACCAGGTCGAACACAAGCACTTGTAGACCTTAACCAGATTTCCCCAAGCCGCATTCTTTAGTGAATTGGCCTTTCTACTGAGTGTGTGGCACCCAGAGTAGGGGGTCGACCCTTTATGGTGTATGTAGGATTTGAACTTGGGTCTACCGATTACGAGTCTGATGCGACAACCACTATGCTTCCTGCGACCGGTTGACAATAACTTGTTTGTAAATGTATTTTATCTATTAGGCCAATGAAATGTTACTTTTTGGACGAAAATTAACTGCAGCAGAAGCTTGCGAGAGAGGCTTGGTAGCAGAAGTCTTTCCTGATAGCGAGTTTCAAACAGAAATACAAAAAAGAATAAAACTGTATGCAGGCTTACCTAAGAATGTAAGTGTGCCTTTAAGATTGACCAGTTCATATGTGTTGTTACTAAAAATACCGACTGAATAATTTACAATATAAACAACTGCCATATATCACAAGGTATTTAGTGATGTCTAACGTAACAAAAGATTTCTCAGAATATTTGTAAGATTAAAAAGGTTTGGTTGTGAATTTATGTTAATTGTTTATCATTTCAGTCTTTGAGTCTGTCAAAACAATTGATCCGAGGTGTGGATAAAGATACCCTTCTGAAGGTAAATGACCAAGAATGTGAATTATTAATTGAGAGATGGACTTCAGATGAATGTGCTCAAGCTGTCATGAACTTCTTCACAAAGAAATCAAAGCTGTGATGAGTTGAACAAACTATCAAGAATTAATATAAACAATTGCATGACGTTTGCAGAAATTTGATTATCATTCCTGTAAAACTTTAACTTGGGGTACCTTTGAAGTGACTCATTCTGGCCTCCACAATATATCTTAGCGTACATCCGCAGAGCCTATCACAGTGTGACAATTTCTGCCTTTGTTTATGAATCAACAAGTTTTATTTGCAGTCACACATGTATTATGAAGTTTAATTTATAAACAAAATATCTGGGTTGAAGGTTTCCATAAATACATGTATATAATACTAATAATTTTCATCCCAATTAACTGATCTTGTTAATTTTTTCAGGTAAACATTCAGGTTTTGTGTCATTGTGGGCATTGTGGAAGGTTTTGATAACCAAATTGTATAGATGGTTATTACAGAAATGTTACGCATTTCACCAACTTGCAAATATTTACTGATACTTAATATTACTACTGAAAATGCAAATTATACATAGATATTAAATAAAAATCTACAAATATAACTTAATGTGCAACATTGGGGAAAGGGGGTGAAGTTTGTACACTAACTTGTTAGAACTTTGACACTGTCATTTGGACACTGAATTGTGTGAAGGAGAGCCATGAAAAGAGGATACAGTGGAACCAAGTCATTGCTACACTACGTGCCTGTAGTTAAATACAGCTGAAAAATTGAGAAGAGATTGCAATTAGACACTGTGGTCGTGTTCTAAATACCTGCATAAGAAGAGTGAAGAATCACCAGAGCTTGTGATTCAAATAAAGTGTGAACATAGACTTTGATGGTTGATAATGTGCGACATTTGTTTTATAATAGTCTATACTGGAGCAGAGTACCGTAATTGGAAGTGTTGGTTCAGTGTAACATAGATGATACTTCGAACATATGCCTTCATCTTCAGATGTTCCAATATTGGTATGGAGGTGGCATAGTTACTTATTATTTAGAAAGCGAAATACTGATAATTGACGTTACAACTCTCTGAAGTACACATTAGAGCCAAAATGATACCGACATGTTATAGAAATTTGGGACATTGGACTTGAAAATTGTGTTCGGAAATGTATTTGGCACGGCACGAGTGGTTAGAGATTATTTTTATTCAAATATTTCTGATGGGTAATTTGCTATAACTTATCACTAAATATGCAAATACAATCATGAAGACCCAGATTATTAGGTCACAATTTAGGTGAAGGAGAAAATTGTGCAATCCTGACCTAAATTAGATGTCATAGTGGTACAAACACTGGCACATGATTTTAGTGCTAAAAATTTATCAAAATCAAGCATTTCTAAACAGGAACTTGGTCGTTTATCAGTGGATTTTGTTAAAACTGGACCAGACAAGATGTAGTGATTGTTTGGGAGCTACATCGTAGACATGTTTTGACCAACCATGTCTCAAATTAAGGTAGTTACTCATAAATCTAGCAAGTTTGGTTTTGGTTTGGTTTGGTTACCGTAATGTTCAAAATATTGGGTCACCGAAGTTTTCCACAAATCAACCTCAAAAATGCATTTAACAATTGGCAGAAACATTCCACATCTCAAAATGTTGTTAATGACCCATGCTAAAATTATATGTAGTGTTGCGAGGGCTACATATTGGAGAATTTTGAATATTAGTACAAGGTTTACATGGAAAAATGTTTTCTTGTTCATAAAAACTTTACATATTAATGACTTGTGAATCACAATTTTTGAATGATTTACTGTGATCAATTCCCCCCCACACACACGTTTTAATGGTAGCAAACTACCTTACCCCTCTTCCTACCGACGCCATAAAATACCATGTGAAAAATTGACACCTATTCTCCCAGCATACTTTTCACACTAACTAACCAAGACTTTTTGTGTAATTTCACCCAATTTCAATTACTGCATTTTAAGTAATCAAATTGACACTAAACTTGATTTTCCATTTAGAATAGATTATTGTCTTCTCATTTCATGAAATTCAGACACATAAATTAAATTGTACGATTAAAGGAGGGTTACAAAAATATGCTAATTAAGATAAACATGACAGCTGTGAATTTTGTTAATAAATCATGAAACCAGAGATAAAAGTGAACTTGCCTAAAAGAGTAAGTCGCGGTTTATCAAGTAACTATGCTACTGGAGAATTTGAATTCTGGGGGGTCCAAAATAATGCTACCCCCCAAAATATGGTTTTGTATGGCTTAGGGCATTTCCAGTCTAAAATCAATTTTATGGTATTTTATGCGTTCAGATTGTGCAGAACTTAAGGCATTTATCTTATGGCATTATATGGCTACAGTAATAATTGGTATGGTACTTTATGGTTTCAGAAGGAATAAGTATTCAGCCAGACAATATGGGTTTTTATGGTTGGTCCATAAAATATGTTATGGTAAAATATGGCTTCGGGTTTTATCTAGACATTTGGGAGAATATAAAGTACCACCTACATGAAACTATCAAATTCTGTTAAACTCAGAATTTATTTTTAAACTCAAAATGCTGTCAACAGATTTGGTATTAACATGTACTGCCTGTGTAGTAACCTTTTTATGGGCTAAAACAGCTGTCATTTTGAAATGTTAGTGATCTTCATTTGTTTATAGACTAGAGGCACTAGAAGAATTTGCTTATCAAAAGAAATGAACATTTCTACAGTTTGACCACTGATTTATTTTGGCTTAAGAAAAATAAATAAAAACATCTGGACAGCTAGAAGCAAAAATATGTCTCAAGTCTAAACATATTTGCACCTGTGTATCAAATTTTAATGAAATCTTGATGGTATAGTAACACATGGTTTAGTGAACTGACACCATATATTACCATAAAATTTAAAGCCATAATATACCATTACACAATCAAGTATCATATAAAATGCCGTAAATTACCATATTCAATCTAAGTGCAACTAATTTTACCATAAAAAGCCAATAATGTCCATAATAGCTGATACTATAATAAACCATAAATCCGTACCAACAGCAATATGGCCCAATCCATAAAAAGCCATGTGTGATTTTTTTAGTGATGACGAGAAAAATACCTTTCGTGTACTTCATAAAAGTAGTATAATACATAAAAGACATAATAGATAATACGCATACAAGAAGTTGCAAGAATATTCCATATTCTAATGTTCAGGAGATGTAAAACCAAAAGGGACAATGTGCAAAAATGGCTATGGTATTTTAAGGTATCCGACAAAAATGCCCACTATTTTCACATGGTTTTTTTATGGTGTCGGTAGGATAAAACAAAATATATATTGGCTAAAAGAGGTTGCCTGTGCAATGGCCCACCTACACGTTTCACATTTTAGATCTGTGTCCCACTGAAATGGGCAATTATTGATTTTTTCAGGGCTGAAAATGATTACTCATATCAAAGTAAATTTGAGAGATTTCTAGTGTTGTAGCCACTGATCAGTTATACATGGGCGCAGGGTTTTTTTTCAGATTAAATTGAAAATTATTTTAGAGCCATGTCACTGACAGATGGCAATCACAACTACATTCAAAATGGTCAACTTATTTCAGTTTTTGTTACTATTGAACCAACTTGCATCTAAAATTATAAACCTTGATACTTCATCAAGTAAAAAGTTCAGAAGTGCCACTCCCAGACATTAATCTACATATGCATTTTGTCCCATGAACAAAATCGAAAATAGAACCGAACAACTTTCGCTTATTCGAGATGCAAATGTAAACTTTCCAATGCATTTAGGTTCATTGGTATGTACCATAATTTCAATTCTAAGAAACGGCTCACAACAAATAAAACTTTCATACATACAGTTACACATTATTGTCCAATTAATATTTATTCACCACAATGTACAGGAAATGCCATCTTAAGAACCCAGTGATATTTACTTTTGTCTTGTTCCGAATATAGAAGTTTTGTATTTATATAGAGCAAAGCCTTCCCAGAAGCCAACCCAACAATTAAGAGTATGCATTTTCCATTCTACATAGTTTTAAAAAGAACATTTTGTGCATGCATACACAAGTTATGCAGACAAAAAAAGTATTTTGGGGGGGATTGAACACTGTTGCAAGGCATTTAATAACGGTAGTGACTTGGTTTGTATGGGCCATCTTGGGGAATACCAAGGTAGGAAGCTTGATCATCACTCAGTCTTGTCAACTTGACACCAAGCTGCTCCAAGTGTGCATATGCCACTTCTTCATCCAACTGTAATGACAAATAAATAAATTAGTATTTGATAGACTGGCATGGTGAACAAAATATCAGCCTTTTCCTGATTTACCATCAAGAGTAAAATCCTTGAATCAATGTTTTGGATTAATTGAAGTCAATTTAATATAGTTGGCTAGTTAAAAATAGATTCAGGTTTATAAAATTTACATTACTATAAATTCTCTCCAGAAATCTTAGTGTTAATAATTCTTCCTCTATTTGAACTTAAGTGACGCAAATATCTTACCTTCTTGGGAAGCATGTAAACATCTATTTTATACTGATCAGGTTTGGTCCAAAGCTCAATCTGTGCCAGTACTTGATTTGTGAAAGAGTTTGACATGACAAAGCTAGGATGCCCCATGGCACATCCAAGATTAACTAAGCGACCTTCAGCAAGAAGAATGATGTGTCGACCATTTTTCAGTGTGTATCGATCCACCTACAAAATAATTTAGTAGCAATGAAATTAGTATTAGCAAGTGAAATTCAAACATGATAAAATTAAATGGCAAGCCGGAACAATATCAAACATTTAAATATGAAGTCATCCTACCTGAGGTTTGATGGTTACTTTCTTTTCACAGTTATCCATCAACCACTTAACATCAATTTCACAATCAAAATGGCCAATGTTACAAACAATACTGTCCTCTTTCATCTGTTCAAAATGTTTTCCCACTAAGATGTCTTTACATCCAGTCGTTGTTACAAAAATATTACCTTCTTTACATGCCTCATCAATGGTAGTCACTTCATAACCTGAAAAATACAGAGTAGCTTTATCAATTCAGCCGACACACGCATGCATGTATGTAAACATTCTTTGATTTCCAGCAAAGTACTACTGTGGTATTAACTGATAGTGTTTTTCATCTGAAAATTTACTAAATTATCATTGAATAACTCAGGTCACTGATGGCAGTTAGGCTCAATGAATGTTTTGGATTAGTGATATTTAACTTAACTTTCAGTATTGTCAGGGGAAATTGATAAGTGATCTATTGTTGTAATATACTGTGAACTGCCAATATCATCGCGCACAAACCTCTACAATTTTCTTCCTTTCATATTTTTTTCACAAATTTTAATAAATGGGAAACAGTCTAAATTATGTTTGGTTTAAATTAACTTAGAAATGTAAAAAAAAAATGCATCACGTTTGACAATTTTGGCAGGAACAATTATGACATTCAGTGTTAATTTTACTCAAGACAAATTTCTATAAATTTTGTGTTCGGGGGGGGGGGGGGGGGGGGTTGACTGGAGTTGTTAATGGGTTTAGTGAACATATTTTTCTTGTGAATGCTCTTGAATCGTAAGAAGCAACGAACACAGATAGCCACAAAAAATTTTGCAGCAAGTAATATTGGTCTTGTATCAATACAAACCCCATGCTTTTAGAACATACTGGTGTGGATACTCACCTTCCATTGATGCCTGCAGTGCATTGATGGGGTCAATTTCTGTGATGATAACCCTGGCACCGAAAGCACGTAGTGATTGCGCACTACCTTTACCCACATCACCATAACCGGCCACCACAGCAACTTTGCCAGCTAACATCACATCAGTAGCTCTCTTGATACCATCAACAAGAGACTCTCGGCAGCCATAAAGGTTATCAAACTTGCTCTGCCAATAAAAAGAACCACAGAGGATATTTGTTAGTTTATGGGGGGTAACTTTTAGTGACTTTAACCTTTTCACTACCAGTTCCCCATTTCATCACAAAATAGTCCTTCGAAAGATTGGACCAAAAATAGCCAAATTTTTTTGAGTAAAAACTAAAAATTGATTTAAATTTTGTCTGTTAGCTCCAAAATTAGGGTTCATTTCCAGAAAAATTGAATAAAGAAAGAAGTGCAGAAACATTTGGGCGAGAAAGTCAGGTGGTGAAAGGGTTAAGACCATATCCTTGCAATCCAACAATGTGCATCTCTTAAAATTGTGGCATTCCGTCAGTCATTCATTCAACTTGTTTAGAAATACTAAAATAATGCCTAGAAGGCATATTATAGACTAGGATTTTCAACAGTTGGAACACGTTCTGAAGATGATCACAACAAAAATTAAGAAGCAAATAATTATAGATAATCCCAAGCGAGTGAAGTCTGTAAAAAGAATTGTTACGGTGGACAGAAAACTCCTAGAGTGTACTGTGCATTTATACTTGTGAATAGAATGTCCAATCAAACGTTTCTATGGTTACTAGTCAGAACAAGAAGTTTGCAAACACATGCAACTAGTGGGTGCAGAAATATTAACCCCATACTATTGCAAACTAGGCAAGTTCACCACGCATAGTTTGTTGTACATCCTTGTATCTCAAGATGTAGAACATTGCCACCAACTCGTTAGGTGTGTCACTTATTAGGCAACTAGTCAGGTACATTACAACACTGCTTACCTTTGTAACAGAGTCGTTGACATTGATAGCAGGAACTTTAAGCTCATTTTTTTTCATCATTTTGTATAAATTGTGGACACCAGTTGTAGTTTCTTCCGAGAGACCTTTGATACCTAAATAGAAACATTGCATGAATAAATTATTGTACAATCAGGGTTCTCCCCAGGGCTTTTTAGCGCCGAGGTCCGCGGCGCTATACTTGTGAAGCTCGGCACTTTACTTGAGACCTCGGCGCTAAGTGTTCCGACCTCGGCGCTTGATTTCATATTTGAAATGCCAATATCAGATGTGCAAAAGCTTTGTTCGCCACACTGGTCAGCCCCGACCGTCACTCAAAATTAGTGACCACAACGGAAACGCTTCCGACCAGGACTATTGTCCGATTGTTATTATAATTACGTACCGACCGACACGCATCCTGCCAGTCGTGGATTATAATTTGTAAACAATAGACCTAGTCGCACGATACGTAGCGGCTAGTCAAATTTGTGAAATTAGCACCTCTTTGTAAGTAAATACTTTCTGCGATAGACACAGTCTTTAGATTGAAAGCTAAAATTCTTTTAAAATCAATTCCACTTCGATCTAACATGGTCAAAGCGGAGTTTACGATCAGTTTACGCTACAACGTGTTTATTGCGTGATTTGGTAAAAGACATTTGAACTGTTATCATCACGAATCATGTAAAAACTCTTCTTTCAAGACCTATTTTACCTTTTAAAAATTGCTAATCACCTCTTTCGAAAACCATCATGCAGTTTTCAATTGAAATCGATGCCAACACATCGTGCTACGACATCGCTTAACTTCCGCAATGTAAATTTTTATGATCACTACCATTCGGAAAACTTCGGATTCTACCGGCATTACCATGCGGCATTTTGATTGGTTAATGACATTCTTGACCCATCAGGTCAAAGGACACATGCTAATGTTCACAAATATCATGGCGGGTCTGTTTTTTTTTACCGATACGATCGAGTGATCAAAAATAATCGCTCCCGATAAAAATAAGTCAGATTTTACTTTAATTTCATATAAAAAAAAAGAAGTAACATTTAGTGAGGAATTATTGGTATAACCGGTGTATAACATCGCCAAGTAAGTTATGTCACGTCGTAACTTTGATGATCGTTTTGAAGTTTAATTTGTTCGCTCATTACTGTAAATGTAAACGTTTTAGTAGTTGATGGTACGAATAATAAATTACAACAATACGCCAATTAATTACGTTGTCGATTTTTTGAAGGTGAATGTTTTTGGAGTAAATAAAATCATGAAATTCGTGAACATATTTCTGGCTTAACGTTTCGAATGAGTTTTATTCAACGTTTTACAATAGACAATTAAATTGCAACAAAAATTTATTTGTGTTTTTTAGTCTGCAGCATCAGTATTTCGAGAATGTTTCAAACTCTTCTAAATTGTGAAACATAATGTGTTGATTCCATTAAAAAAAATATTTGCACTGTGACTGAGCTCATTAATATTCATAATTGTAAATGAGTTCTGTTAATTAATGAAGAAAATGTACGTAAATGATATGCAAATTAATATGCAAATTAGTTGCAGCGCTATGCATTTTTTCTGGGGAGAACCCTGGTACAATATGAAAAAAGAATTATTTCTTAATGAAGATTAGCTCTTAATGTTGAATCTTACCAGCCATCAACAGAAATTACCCTAATTAAATCCAACTACATGAAAATGTAACAATTTTGAACAAATGTTGATTTATAACAAATTGGGGTGATGAACCACCAATATAAAAAGAATTTTTGAGCCTACTTGTAAAAGAATTGAATATACTGGTAATACTAATTCCAAAAAAAAGAAAAAAAGTGCCTTACCATCTAAATATTGCGGGTATTTTGTGTGCACTAAATTTGTCAGGTCACCGCCATCATCCAGAATCATATTTAGTGGTTTGCCATCGGCAAATACAATAGTTTGGTCAATACACCACACATACTCTTCATCAGTCTCTCCTTTCCATGCATAGACTGGCACGCCGGTCTTGGCAATGGCGGCTGCGGCATGGTCTTGTGTAGAGAATATGTTACAACTGGACCATTGCACCTGGCAGGGGGGAAAAACAAAAAAACATTACGAATACTGTAAGGCCCTCCTCCCAAATGGATTAGTTTCTATTACAAGGTTTTTTGAATCAATTTATGTGGATCTTTTTTTTTTGCAACCAAGTTGACTGTCAAAAATCAACTATGTCCATTATGCTTTCTTTATATCAACTGAACAAAATCCAAACATGACTCAGAAATGTATTAACAGATGGATGGATGGATGAATAGAACCCAAAACACAAGTCCGACAGGGCCTGAAAACAAACTACAGTTTTGCCACAGCTTGTACAAAAAAAAAATGGCCTTGGATGAATGCACACATGTTCAGAAAGTTGTACGAAAAAATGAACTTGTAAGCCAAATCTACTACTTCCCCAAATAACCCTAGACAGTGAAGCCACTTCACTGAATGTCGCCCTCCTGCTTGTTCACTACTGAAAACCAACTTGAATGTCAGCATCAGACCTTACCTCTGCTCCAAGTTCTGTGAGTGTTTCAATTAAAACTGCTGTCTGAATAGTCATGTGAAGGCAGCCAGCAATGCGAGCGCCTTTCAATGGCTTAGAAGGGCCGTACTTCTTCCTCATCATCATCAAACCAGGCATTTCATTTTCAGCTATCTCCATCTCCTTGCGGCCCCAGGCGGCCAAATCAATGTCAGCTACAATTCACAAAAAAAACGAAACAATCAGAGGTGCATCTCCAATAGATGCGAATATAACCCTCCCCCTAAAATAATTTAATTTGTATAGTGAATTATTCATACAAGATATATTTTGACCACAGACACATCTGGTAAAGTACACAGCACTAAAAGCAAATGTGTTATATGTATATTGCAAGATATTTAACAACTTGCAGTCAGTTTCAATAAGGCATGAATGATATTTGGTAATGCTCATTACCCAATGGTTTGCTTTAATCATTGTTAAATTTAATGCCAAGCATCCATTAATGCGTTTTGATTGGTAAAGTTAAATTTATCAAATACCGGTAAGCAAGTTGCCACCAACAATTCAATTTGGTAATTCAGTGGAGCTGGTGCAGGCTTATATTCACTGCTACACAAATGATAGTTCTTAGGGAACATCGGTCATATTTCATTCAATACAGCTTTAAAATTCAATGGAAGAGAATGTAAAATGTTTTAGTTATGGTGGCATTTATTAAACCATGGATCGATCTTCATTATAAACATTCAATTTTTATTGTACAAATGGCTTTGATTTTGAATACTGTAATATTTCTATTAGAAGTGCATACCCCTACGTCTTTGGTGCATTTTTATGTACAATAGACCACATACATGGGGTATAGGGGTATATACTATACAACAATTGATTTAACAGCTGACAAAGAACAAAAGCTATATCAATAGCATCACATCACTTTCTGAATGCCTCCATGGATAGCCAAAATGAATAGAAACAAAACGGTATCAGCAGGCCATGTGTTATGATTGCAGATTACTCACAAATGAAAACACCTTGAGTTTATCCATTTTGCATAAAAATTGTATTTTTGGCCAATGTAATGAACATTGTTATGCGATTTATGACCATCTATCTAAAAAAATTATGGCGCAGGCTTCTACCTCAATATTGGCATTTTGAACATGTGCAACAAAGTTACAGTTGGCCCTTACTATGATAGTGCCTTTATTATCGTAGCAACAATTTTGGCAGGAGTCTTCTTTTTTACATTTTTTACGAGCAGGAATGAAAAAAGCCATGTATTATTCCGTTACTACAGAAACTACCAGATTTGACAAATTTACAGGAAAAGTACAACTTTAAGATTGATGTACAGTCCATAGAATGCTCACTTTGTGCATTTATGTTTTATAAGGCAATATCTGCTCCAAACAAAATAAAATGACAGAATGTTATATATATTTATATATTCAACAAAATATAGCTAAAAAAACAAACAATGTATATTTGATTAAGCTGATAATATTATGTAGCCATTACCTGATATACTTATTTGTAGAACTGGTTGATATGAGTGACACCACAAGTCTCACCCAGCTATACAAACAAGTAGTATCAGGTGATTATTAAAGTTTTTGTCATTGAACTATCCAAGTAATAATTATCTTGCATGAAATTTTCATATCGTAGCAATAAAATCGATACTGTTGCATGATCTGGTTTTCTTTGCGTACTGTTCAAGCACCTTATAGAGACAGACAAGTTTTATGCTACATTTTGCCACACAAAACATCAGCACTGTGAATGATACAGCATGACCATGCAAAAAAATAATTTATCGCTTCATTATTTCTTTAGCTCACCACAAAGTTTAATTTAAATTAATATTTTTATACCAGACTGACAATTTAACACACAATTCAATTTAATTATTTTCAAAATTGCTGCAATTTGATTTATAACTTCAAAACAATAAATATTAGGCTTGTAATTGGTATTATTTATACCGATTTCTGTGAAACACCCCCTCCCCTATAGTGACAGGGCGATAAATCAAGGTCACACAGGTTCACCCTGGCCGGTCACTCAGCATGGCGTTTTTCTAAATCTGTCGCCACCAGACTATCAAATTCGTGAAAAGCATTCGTTGTCACCAGTATGTTCATATCCGAATGTTCAAACATTAATATTACAGAAATTACAACGTAAACCTACTTACTAAATATATCAAATAGGCACTTACCGACTTTGTATGTGGGCTTAGACATGCTTCCTCGTTGGTTGCTTTGCTTGTATGAAAGAGACCGAGTCTTGCCATTCGAAGGGCTATATCATGCCGGTAATTTGCATGAAATCAACATATGGGCATCCATTGGTTAGAAATGACCCCCGGGTAATTACCATATCACCGCAATAAAATAGGCTAGAACTGTATACCCACATAATTTAGTATCAACAATATCGTTTATATACAATTTGTATAAATTATTTTTGCAGAATTAGATACTTTGACATTTCATAAAACATAAACAACGTTCAATTAGTTTATGCCATATTATGAAGTCAGACAAAATCACCTGACTGTGACTTATTTTATGAACATTACAGATATTTCTATTGGCTGCATTTTTATCTCTCTTGACTCGTTATCCAATTATATTGTCTCTCTCATTGGGTACTGTGGAAAAGTCACGTGATTGTTTGTGACGGCCATATTGAGTATAGATTTATCTCGGGGATTTGATAGTAATCAAAATCGACGTAATTTTACCAAAATGTCCATCTCGGAGGTTTATTTTAATATAGATAACGGGTATTTAGAAGGTCTGGTGAGAGGTTTTAAAGGCGGTATTCTCAAACAAACAGATTATTTGAATTTGATTCAGTGTGAAACACTAGAAGGTGGGTTTTTTTTTTACGTTCATAATTTTTCTATCGTTTTATGATATAATTTTAATACGTTTGCTGGTTATTGATATCTAATGTGATCACAAAGTTCTAGGATATTTGTGATATTACACTAGAATTTACAACTGAATCATAGTAATCGCCGAAATATATATGTTTTATTATTTTACAGACTTAAAATTGCATCTTGCTAGCACAGACTATGGCAACTTCCTAGCCAACGAACCCTCTCCACTGACAGTGTCAGTTATAGACGATAAGCTCAAGGAGAAACTCGTCTTAGAATTCCAACATCTTAGAAACCATGCGTTTGAACCACTGGCAACATTTATGGATTTTATTACGTAAGTACTGAAATAGTGGAAATAATTTCCAATTTGATAATACAACAAAATATTTGTAAGTTCATTTCTCAAATCATTGAAATTGTATATGTATGTGCGATGTAAATTACTTTGGCTTTGAATCCGTACACGCCTACCAGCATGACTGTCTATGATTGCAATTTCACACGTTTTGATTGTGTATTGTTTTATCCATGTAATCCTACTCTGTCAGTTGTAATACAATGTATATATTTATACATATATGTACACTATGGATTTTTAATTATTTCCGACCAGAAAAGTAAAAACAAATGAAAATACAAATGAAAATCTACAACAGACTATTATACTGATGATCCTAATTGTTACTTTTCATTTTCAGTTACAGTTACATGATTGACAATATCATCTTATTAATTACTGGTACTCTTCATCAACGATCGATATCTGAACTAATCCCTAAATGTCATCCACTGGGTAGTTTTGAACAAATGGAAGCCGTTAACATTGCTTCCACACCAGCTGAACTTTATAATGCCATTCTGGTTGACACACCGCTTGGTAAGTGTTGCCGGTTACGTGTGGGTTTATAAATAGCCTCTCCATGTGTTGTATGTAATTCAGCATTACTGGTCATAGTTATTAATAATTTCATTCATGTCTTCTGGCTGGTACTATTTTTTTTCTTTCGATAAAAGTGTGTGATGGGAGAGTGTCATCTGCGTATTGCAATTTGTGAATGTATACTCTGTATAGTGGACTTTACATCAACCTTTGTACAGGAATACTTAGTGTCAGGCGTGAATGGCTGATGATTGTGTCTAATAGTTCAAGAATTGTCATGGTGGTAGTTAAAATGTCACTTAAGCAGGGAGTTATAGTGATTGATTTTTTATCATTTCATTTCTTTACTTTGCAATTTATGTCATTTTTTTTTTTTTTTTTTGAGACCTTACTGCTTTACTTTCCTAAATCAGTGGTGTGTCAATAAATATTATTACAGTGAAAATGTCACTTAGGTACAGTATAAATTTTATCTGGTGTGAATAGCAGATAGCTGATCAGTATTATTATTATTATTTTTCAGCTCCTTTCTTTCAAGACTGTATATCAGAGCAAGATTTAGACGAAATGAATATTGAAATCATCAGGAATACACTATATAAAGCCTACTTGGAGGGATTTTATCAATTCTGTAAGAATTTGGGTGGTGCTACTGCTGATGTCATGTGTGAAATACTTGCTGTAAGTTTCCAGTAAACATACATATATACTTTCTGCATCCTGTGGTTATGAACAATGTTGTGGTGTATTGTTGTACATCTGAAATTTTTCTTTTGAAGTGTGTATACCGTAATTACCAAATTTGTTTTGTTTTTTCATAAATTTGTACACTGTATTTGCTCTACTGTAAATGCCTCTCATTGTAAGCTGATTCATCAAAATATTACATATTTTGAAGATAAAAACACCTCTGTAATTAATGTAGGCACATGCCCTGCTAATAGACAATGGTGTACCCACACAGTCTTGGCATGTGCTGGTACACATCAAATGTAGACAATAAGATGGCATAAACTTTATGTGATGTTGGTCTTAGATTTAGTTAGATTTGACTTTATTTGACTTTAATTAATACTAAACTGTAGAATAAAATATAATGCTGCTGCTCTCATGAATGAACATAAGTTTATGAATTATGATCTGAAGCTGTACTTAAATCTAAATCTCACTAATCAATGGTTTCAATATATGCAACAATCCAAACATTGGATTACAAAATGTTTATGATATCACTGGCATTGTTCCATAAAATTCAACCTTGTGTTTGATTTCAGTTTGAAGCTGATCGTAGAGCCATCATCATCACAATTAATTCTTTTGGCACTGAACTCACTAAAGACGATAGAAACAAGCTGTATCCACGTTGTGGTCGACTGTTTCCTGATGGTCTAGCTGCACTAGCCAGGGCTGATGACTATGAACAAGTGAGAGCTGTTGCTGATTACTATGCTGTAAGTCACTGCAATTATTTATTATGGTCTGTCTTTTTTTTTCATCTTGTAAAGTGTGTCGTCTTTTCTAAAAACCACTATGTTCATCTTGAATTGAGAGTAGGTGTATGCATTATCAAACCAGGAATAGTAATACAATGCCCACTGCATTGCCAAAATGAGATTTATTCTGGCTTCTATTGTGCTATTGTTTTCTCGTTTATTAAGTTTTTACCAATACAGGAAGTACAGCTTACAGAACATTCACAGTTAGATCGCTACTGAAATAGAGTTTTTGACGTTTCAGGTTCGTCAATGCTATTTGAATATTCACATTTGATTTATTTTTACACAGGAATACAGAGCCTTATTTGAAGGATCAGGAAACAACCCTGGGGACAAAACACTGGAAGACAAATTCTTTGAACATGAGGTAAGACTTTACATTATGTCGATCAATATTAACTAGGGTAACATGGTTACACAATAATTTGTAATTGTATAACAAATATTTTGGATTGTCCGCTCTCCTGCTTTTGATCTGTTGCACGTTATTATTATTCAAATTTATCTAAACCTTGTGTTTTCTATATATTCACAGGTGAAATTGAACGTGTATGCTTTCATGCAACAGTTTCACTTCGGTATCTTCTATGCTTGGGTGAAACTGAAGGAGCAGGAATGCAGGAACATCGTCTGGATATCTGAGTGCATTGCACAAGGACAAAGAGGAAAAATAGACAGTTACATACAAATACTATAAAATTTGTATTGTAAAATAGAAATTAAATAGTCACCTATTATTGTCACTAGCCCCCTTCCAACTTTGAATTATCCCATGTGTACTACAAATGCACAATATTGTGTGTGATGCATCTCAGTCGGCATGGTGCCCAAATCACTGTCACTGTCTGTTTTCCCTTGGTGTTGATTATCGTCGACATGATGCTGATGAGTGTTAGGACTAGAAACCATGATCTTTTCTTACTAGCATCCTGCATCACAAGATGTCAAGACAGACTCTTCAGTACAAGTGTCTTAACAAAATAAAAGTTTGTATTGAGATTAGTTTAAGACTTATTCTTGAAAATCAAATACAAATTTGAATGTGCCATGATCACCACATTATGTCATTGTGCATTGGCACCTCTGGTACTGATGGGAAATAAAGTCGCGTCTGATGCCAACACCATAAATCAATGTCTTGCATCATCCTCATTTTTCAAAACCCTGTACAAAAATAATATCTTGTATTATGATTCATAAGGTCCTTGATCATGATTTTTTAACCGATTGTAAGTTATCTGAATTTTATTCTACTTTCATGGAGACCAAAATCATTGTGATTGGGGGGGAGGGTATACTTTAGTTTTAAAATGATTACCGAAATCATGACGCTGTGCCCAATAATATGTCAAGTAAATGTTAATAAAGGGTTGGTTGTTACCATATATATCCTATACAGAACTACTGAAATGTGTTTGGAAAGACAAACCAATTCAATAATGTATTATTCTGGGTATCAACATTTGTACATCAAAGACGTTGAATTGTTTGAATAGTTGATCCATTGTGTTTATATTTATTATTGTAAACTGAGATATTCAAGAGATTAGATTTCTATATGTGATAAAAAAAAATTACGAAGTTGATGGTAAGTACCTGAGTTTTCTTAGTCTTTGCAATGTACATGGTCACATAGTAGTTCAACCACAGAATTGAATTATTCAGTAAAAAGTGATTTTCTGTCAAAAATTATTCAGAGATACTGGTATGTTTTGACTATTGTTTCTCGTAAGTGACTTTAGGTGAATAAAATAGTGCTTCAAATATAAATGGTACAGAACAATAGCAGAATATTTTCTGTACACATAACATTTAGTCAATATGTACATGTATATAAAATTAGTTGGCAATTGTATAATTTTCAAGTCACTATAACCATGTTTTGTCATTTCTCCGTTTTAAATTACATTGTATCTGATATTGTCTTTTGTCTTGTACTGAAAACAGTTTGATTTGATCAACACTGTTAACTTGTTCATTAGAGTGACTCCCCTGTGTTAATAACATGTGAACTTTGCATATAATATAAAGGTGCAAGTTTATGTACAGTCATATATCTCAACCATTAAAGGGCAGTGGTCATTACATCATATCCTGTTCGATTTAGGAAGCAGGTAAAATGCATTATCCCACCACCCCTCTTTAATGACTAGTTTTTGTGTGCAATGTATTAAATGCAACTTGTATAATAATGCCAACAATGTACCCAAGAATAAAATAGTATATTAAAAGTACTTTTTGTGTATGGGCACATATATTAGTAATGAGAGAGAGAGAGAGAAGAGATATGTTCAAGATGACTTTATATTTTAGAACTATGAAAACTGCCAAAATTTAGAAACTATTATTGTAAAAGGCTTAACCATGCTACCTTTTATTTTTGGTGATTGGTAAATTAAAACCTACTGTACATGTCAAGTTAATCGTAGAATGTATTGTTTCCCTTCAGAAACATGCACATTTTAAACCTTGTGAATGTCTATACAACACTAGACCTGCTAAAATAGAATATTTCTTCAGTGAATTTACATTTTATAATATTCTGTTATTGTATAAGTAATGTATATACGGGTAGTGAATAATAAACTTTAGTTTGACAAATAGTTTTTTTCCTCGCTCCATGCATGTATTTCACAAACAAAAGAACTTTAAAACCGTCCAAGAGGGCAGCACTAATCTAGGCTCTTTCGCATTTTATGCCGCTCAGTAAGGGTAATTATAACTGTCATAATTGAATGAGTTATGAAGACATTATAGCCCAATGATATAATTATGAAGTAATATCGAGGACAGAAAAAAATTATTTAAATAACATAAAAAACTTAATAAAACTGTCTTGCCGGCGAACGAGGTTGAAGATTGCTAGTAACTGCGCATGCGTGGAAATCCGTAGCAACATCTCTGACGAGCTGAAATCCTGTCAACATGGTATGTTTTCTTTTTCCTAATTAATAATATTTTGATCGTATTTTTAGAGAAATGGCAAGACCGACGCATATTTCAAGTTTATCAACAATGTCTTGTCGAGACAAATTTTGAAAATCGTGTACCAACTGAGCCGCGCAGATGTTTTTTAACAACCGACTCGGGGAGCTAAAAAAATAAAATACCACGATTAAGACAGTCGTCTGCACCAAGGTTGCTTATACTTTATTCGTTATATATATAATAAACTTTTTGTTTCATTTGTAGTCTGAAATTGAAGAAACGTTGAAGAGAATCCAGTCGCACAAAGGTGTGATCGGCATTATCGTAGTCAACGCAGAAGGTGAGATATGTGGTCACAAATTGAAAAACTGGCCTGTTTGTTTATTTGTAAACAAATTTTACTGTACTGTACTGCGGTGTGGTGTGAATATTTGAAACCGAAATTCCTCATTAAGCTTTTTAGTTTTCCGTCAACTTGTATAATATGACTTAATATTGATAGGATATTACTCACCTTAGACAAATTATTCAAGTATTAAACTATTCGTTTACAAGTCCAGACACAGACCATCAATTCAGTAACATGTAAACTATTGTACTACTACAGATGAATTTTAAACCATTGTATATATTATACATTATATTATATTTATTCAGGTATTCCAATACGAACAACATTAGACAATTCAACGACAGTTCAGTATGCTGGATTGATACATCAGTTGGCAGCAAAAGCACGTAGCACTGTTCGAGACATTGACCCACAAAACGACTTGACATTCCTTAGAATTCGATCAAAGAAACATGAAATCATGGTTGCACCAGGTAAGCTTTGCAAATACTATATCGTATATCACTATTTGAAACCAAACAACAAGTATAATCTACTGACAATTGGGAAACGAGAAGTTTTCAATTTTCCAGTCAGTCAATCAGTCTTAACTTCATTGATTTGCCAAACACTTGGGTGACAGGTCAAATAAAGTACACTACCAGTAATAATGCAACTTATTGTACAGCAAAGTGCCATCCATAGGTTGCAGCATCAGACAGGTGCATGATAACATTATTTTTACCTGGATACTTAAACGACAAAAATAGTCTCCCACAAAACCCGGACTAAACAAAAAAAAAAATACTGTACTAAGCAAATAATAAAATGAAGTTTTCAGTTTTAATTTTATCAACACGATGAAATTTCTGTCAACACATCATCTGCTTACGTCATTGAATACTAATTTTATTGGCAATCGATGGAGGTTTTCCACAGGCGATGGGCCAAATGCTTGAACACTGTTAAATCTGTTTATATAACTAGTGAGTCAGCATTGCCAAATGTTACGCTATGTGTAAAATTTCTCTTTTTTTTATTCATTTATAATATCAGATTTTGTGTTGTTAATAAGTTTACGTTATTGATAACATTGTTCGCTTCATTTTATTGCAGATAAGGAATACCTCTTGATTGTTATTCAGAACCCAAGAGAATAAATGGCTGCCAACGTTTACTGAAGATATTTTCACCCCGTCTTCTTGTGCAACATCAGGGCTTGAACTTCACACAAGTTATTAAAGGCAATAGCCTATATTATTCCTGTATGCTAAGGCAAATTTATAAATTTTGGCTTTGAACTCTGAAGTTCAAGCCCTGCAACATAATGCTCAATTCTTTTACAAATTAATAAATTTCTTCTCCAAGATGTAGTTTATGTAGACCGTATAAAATTAATAAAATTGCAGTTTAAATTGAATATTACAAACTGAATGGCCAATTTCTCATCAGGTTTGGGATATTTTCATCTTATTTTTTCATGTATTTATATTTTGGCATACCCAATATGATAAGCATGTAATGTACAATTTGATTCAATCTGAGTGCTGTCATGGAATAAAATAATTGTTTTTTCTTCACAGGAAATTGTTTTATTCATGCTACATTATTGAGTCTGTGTGTTGTACATAGTCAGTCTAGAATCGTGAGAGTTAAATTTTTTTAAAAATAGCAATATTCTGTAGCAGTGAAAATTTCTCTGAAGTCCTGCCACCTGGAGTGTTATTGACTTGCAAAAAATTTGTTTCTTGTGAATGCCATAAAATCCTGAAATTGTGAAAATTGATAGCGGTGAAAATTTAACTTTTTAAAGCACTGGTACTCCTGTTTTACAAGTTGTGTATTGACTGATAATAAGGCCATCTAATCAGAGTTTTTTGGTAACCAGACGTTTGGGGTATATAGATTTATAGAAAACTGAACAATATAATGTGTAATGACTAGAATAATAAAACGTAACGTTCATAGTGGCAAACACCGATCACTCGTTGCCAGAATTTCTAAATTGTCCATCCATCCATCTCTGCTGCTGCTGCTGCCTTGTGAAACTGTCAAGTAACCATTGAAAAAAGCATTAATTATAACTACCTATAGTAAGTTGTTGTACAATTTTCTAATGATATATCTTTCAGTATGTTGACAACTGTAAAAGGAAAAATATTTAGTTCCACTTTTTGACCATTCCTAGAGCTTTATTGGGGTCCTGACTATTACTGGTATATAAAATATAAGATTGTCTGAATATTACATGGCAGTTGCAATTACTAATGATTAGTTAGAATCGTTTCGCACTTGTGGATAGTAATTGAAACAAGTGATCCTCTGGTACACTATTTAAAATCTTTAGCAATTAAAATGTAGTCACACACATAGAAAGCCAAAATGATAACTGAATAATCATCTAAGTATTCTGAAAATCATTCAAATATTGACGTTCATTTGATTTTCCATAATATGCACGTCTTACTTAAATATTTCACATACCTGGTAATAATCTCAAACCAAAATGAAGGTCCAGAAATGATCTTGGTGCATCTTTAAACTTCCCAGTACTTGTTTGTGGAGGAAACTTTAAGGTTAACTTGGCATATCCACTGTGTTCAAATTAGATGGCTGTCAAAAATAAAACTTCACATGGCCACCAGATTGAAACTGGTTGACAAATCTGTCTATATCTGTGAAAATGCAGCTGACTGATATATGCATACACATAACCAAATCTGTGAGTCCAAAGCTGTGTCTGAGTACCCATAACCTTCTAAAAGTTAAAAAATATTAATATTGATTTTTATTTTAAACATTGTATTTACAAATATTACAACAGCAGTTGTTTTAATCCCACTTTTAAATAAAGATAATTAAAAGTAATGACATTTTTGCGATGCTATGAAATTTTATTGTAAAAATCCACGTCGGTTTCCACAAATATTGAATATTCCTAGAAAACAACTGCCTATACGCCCACTAAAACACGCCCGACGCCCCCGCCCCACCAAAATGGTATGTCCTGCTTCAGTCCACCTGATATGTATCACGTGACCCAACTTTCAGTTTTCGATGTTTGATCGTCAGCAGGCTGCTAAACATCTTTAGTGCGTATTTGTGTAGGTCTTGACGTTACTCTGATGAAGTCTGGTCATTTTGATGGTTCTTGAATCCGACAAGGTTATTTTAAATAACTACGTATGTTGCTTGGTAGAGGAAAATTTGTATGAAATGTCCAAATATTTAAAGCACAGACTAGCATCAAACAGGTATCATCGATAGATTCACTGATAGGTGGCTTAACTGTTCGTAACGCTAAGACCGGGATACAGTATACCGAATGTGATCTCTCACATAAGTTTCACATAGTACCGACGTACAGGAAGTACCCTCGCTCTAGAAAATGCCTATCAACGCCGACAACAATGAAATTCCAATGTCCGACGCGGAATCGGACGAAATAGTCCCAGATCAAATTCGACTTCGTACCCACAAAGTAATCCTGTTGGGCGATGCTGGAGTCGGTAAAACATGTTTATTCAGACGTTTCATGGGAGAAAGTTTTCCAAAGTCGACGGCCACGACACTCATGACTCAAGCAAGTTTCCCGAGGCGTTTTCAAGATGGTCAAGGACAGCCTGTCGAGGTTGGTATTTTGAGTTGTTTTGAGTAAATTATGTTTTACTTCTTGTTTTTTTTTTCACTTATATCAGGCATGAAGAAACGTTACCATATGACGTGATTCGAGCTGGTCTAAATAATTCTAATTTGAAAAACAAGGGCCATCAAAACAAATTCACACCGCACTTCTTATGTCTTATATTTGATTTTGGATAGGGTAGCATGTTTTTCTGGAACGTACACAATATATTATATAGATAGACCGTTGTTACACTTACATAGAGAGAAAGATATAGGATTAGTACGAGAAAGATTTGCGGAGGGCAAACTAAATTTGATGCAGTACAGAATTATATAGCACAGAAATCCATATTGCATCTTTCACTGTCACTGGTATTGATTGGACATTTGATATGGGGGAAAGGTCAGCGAGGAAACCAACTACACGTGTCGTTTACAAATCCAATGCTCTGAATGCATGTCACATATGTTAATTGTTATGTGCTATTGTTTGGTTATAGTACATGTACTAGTAAACAGCTGTAAAAACATCCTTTAGGATTGATTGATAAGAATGCCCCCCCCCCCGGATATTTATTATTATTACCCATAAATATTGCATTTTTACATAGATCACATGTTAGGGAACGATAATTAGAAAATCAGGGTTACTTATAACCGGGAAACAGAAAATATATATATATTTCTAAAAAAACAACAACACACATTTGATAGTTTAGGGACTGTGTCATAACTAATTGAAAAAACAAACCTATTTTACCTGCCTTTCCATGGAACAAAAGACAAATATTTGATTTTCACAGTTCAGTTTTGGCTGAGTAAATTGTGGTATTGAACTTGAAGGACTGTAAACTTATACCTGAGCTGATTTACATATTGCTCCTGGCAGAACAGTTTTGCAGTCTTTTTTTTTTTTTTTTGCACTCTGCCAAAGTGACTTATGATACCATATAAAATAATAGCATGCAAATATCTTGAAATGAATTGTTATTAAAACAAAAATGAACCTTGCAGCTGTCTAGGTGCTGTATTATACATTTGTACCAAAAAGATCATTTTGGTTCAGTGCTATGTAGATTATTATACAAAAACAATGAAACATGAAGATCATGCCTCTTAAATAACATTCCTCTCAATTACTTGAAAACATATTTACCTTACTTCAGACAGAAATCAACTTTTTTTTTTGTATACCGTAGTCATAGTTACTATATATAAAACATTAAGACTGAAAGGTTAGACACTAAATCAATCTGAATACTGGTACCATAAAAGGTTCTACATTGACACTTTTATATCAGCCAGCTTAATTGGTATAAGTAGCCCCAATTTAGATAGCATAAATCAGAGTTGTGAAAGAAAATAAATATTTAGTGAGACTGCTGTAGATTCTTACAGTCCATTACCATATTGTCCCTCAACACGGAGGGATGGTGATTACCATAAATGCAAATTAAAGCTTGTCTTAAATCTCTAGAGAAATCAGTTGCGCAGAATGTACAATCGCTGATATCTTGGTTCAATACTGAGGTTGTGCCTTACTGATAATAAATCTAATTTATTTACTTTTCAATTTCATAAGAGACATACGTTTAGTAAATTTACAGATCTGGGAAAATTACATTATAAATCAACACGTATTATTAATATGGACATATTTCTAGAGATTAGAGGGTCTTATTTTGAGGTATCAGCCTTGTACATCATGTCCTGGTAAATGATTTACAGAATCATCACCATAGTTACTTACTAGTATCTAGCTATGCAATGTTTTTTCTCTAGTCAACAGTCTTTCTCTAATTCCTGTATCAGTTGGTGATTTTGTACCCCTACTATAATATTTATAATACAGCATCTTTGATGTGAAATAACCGATACATGGTACAAATATTTGTAATTACAGATCACCAAATCTCAAACAGTTGTATCTAATTTGCCAAGTTCTTGTTTTGATGGAGTCCATATAACATTTTCTTCTCAGAAACATAACAAAGAAACTAGAATCTGTGTGCTTTTCTAGGTAAAAGTAAATGAATGCAATCACAGTTGGCTATTAACCCTATAGTTAATAAGTGATTTACCGTTCACTGCAAAGTCTCGCATGATGTGTGAAAGGTGTGGGTCGAACATCTGTCTCAAAAATAGTTCAAATTTTAAAGTTCAATGTTGAAATCCCAATCTTTCAGAGGTATTGATATACTCGTTCATACTTCATTAAAATTGACCGTTATCAAATGTGAGGAAATAACCCCAAAATACTTTGTCAATGTTTTGGCCTGTTTTGACACATTTCTGGTTATTCCAGTTGTTTACGTTGGATTTCATGCATAATGATTTCACAGTGAATGAAAATGCTGTGTTGATTTTTAATTGGTTTGTTAAAAATGCAGTGTGATTTGCATGTGCTTTCAACCAATGAATGGTGAGCACATACAATGTCAGCTAACTTATAAAGTACAATTCTAAAGTATGAGCTGCAATGAAGTGATTGAATTTGGTTGTCCAATTTATCTTAGACTTAAATGTAGAACTCAAACCATGTTTTTAACTTTTATTGATAGGTTGATATCTGGGATACAGCTGGTGCCGAAAGAATGCGTTCCATTACAGAGACGTACTACAGACAAACATCGGCCGCTCTCATGGTTTACGACATCGACAATGCAGAAACACTAGACAGCATTGTCTCACATTGGGCATTCAGCATCCAAAGCCGGGAACAGAATGCAAAGCTTTTTCTCGTTGGTAATAAGCTGGACTTAGTTGATGAGGGCGATGGTGAGGATACTATTTTACAAGCGGAGAAATACACAGTTGAATCACAGGATGTTGAGATTGAGCAACATTTCCAAGTATCTGCCAAATCCGATGCCGGAGTCGAAGAGATGTTTCACAAGATTGCAAAGTTTTTAGATATGAAAAACCGTGGAAAGAGGACCAAGAGTACGATCCAACTACCTATAAAAGAGGAAATCTGTGATGGCAATCCTAAAACTTTCAGTATCATTGAATGGTTAAGAAGTAAATGCCAGTAGTAGTTACAATGTTATGAATCTTTTATTTTAGCTGCAAGGAATAATAATTCAGACAATAACTAAAACAGTTTTTAATTTAATATGAGTATCAATATGGAGCTAGCCTCTGAGAAAGTAACTGAAACAACATCAGTCGTTAATATATCGTTTGAACTGCACATCACAGAACCTGCATGTTTTGATGTAATCTGGAATTGCATCCACACCATGCTGAATGTAGTAAAGCATTGTCAATTTTTTGCTTTTTTTTTATTGGTGTATTTGCGTGTGCATGTTTGTTGCCACTTCAGACTCTGAGCCTGAAACCATAGGCTCGTGAAACTGAAATACAAAAGTATACCTTTATTTTACGGTAATAATTCTATGTGCATTCTGTAAACATTTCATGATGAATTTAAAAGTGAAAGTCATTATGACTTTTATCCAATGAACTCTGTTAACCTTAATTTCTGCCATTATTAGAAAGATAAAAAACAGAAAAGAAAAAAAAAAAAACATATTTTTTGAGTGTTCATAAAAAAAATACCAGTCTAATTAACTACTATTAAGTAGTAGTTGGTTGAAATACCACTGCTCATAAAAAAATAAAAAGTTTACAGTATATTTAAAGGGGAACCGCTCAATCCCATGGATTGCACCAAAGAATCATGGGACACTATTGTTTATGTTGTTTACAAAGTTAATCTATCTTTTGTTATCCATTGTAATTTTAATCCAGAAAGTAAATTTGTTGTGAGATTAGGCTTAACTGGAAGTTGCCCCTTTAAAGATGCTAGTAAGGGCTAAACCATTTGAAATCATGAGGAGTTTCGTGAAGACTGTGACAAGTGCAATTTTTTTTTTGCAGTCTTATTTGGACATGCGTTCACATTTTTTCTGTGCAACACCTTGCATGCAATTGTTGTTTTTCTTGGTGTCTCCGTCGCTTGCCATTTTTCATTTCAACAAATATTCTAGCCACACTGAATGATTTCAAATGCTTGGTCCTTAATGTACTGAGTGTGTTCCCTTATAACTTATTCTGTCTTGTGTACAACTTCAGTGGACTGCACTAGAAAAATAATGAATTTCATAGATTGCAGATAACCAACAGCGCCTTCAGTTATCCCTTGTTGATCCCCTGAAATAATTCACCTTTATACTTTTAAGCCATTAAATATGCTTGCCATTAAATTTGACCCAGATTTATTCAATTGTCCAAGGATCAAGCATTATAAACTTTGGGAGGGGAAATACTGTGCAAAGTATTTATCACCTTCACTTGTTTTAAAGTACCGTAAAAACTATAAAATATTACCCACTCTAAAAATTCAGCCACCTAATTATTTGACAGATTTTCGTTATTTGTTGACCTCCAAAATTTTCGACCTTGCCAAAAATTGCTCACTTATTTTTACTCCACAAATTTGTTTAGAGAAGTGACTCTTTTTGTTGACGCAGGAAAGTGTGTGTAATTTTAATTTGCGATGCAACTGTATATAACCCAACTTATATTTGTTGAATTTTTACACTAAAAAATTTGACTGGCCAAAAATGTATCGGTATTTTGTATTCTAAAAACCTGACCATTTTTCAATTAAAAAAATCATTTAAAAGTGGTCGAAATTTTAGAGATTTTACGGTAGTTACTATAGTTTTTTTTATTAGGAAAATGTTTTGCTGCTATTTTTTTCTGTGCAGATTTGTTTTTCCAAATCTTTGCCTTTTCAAAAGTTTTTCCCTCCCGAGTTTCTAATGGTCAATCCCTAATTTGATCACAGGATTTTATTTGTACTTTCCACTACATGTGAAATGTACCAGGAAGTAGACGAATACAAGCAACAAGGTCAGATCTGTAACAACTTTCACTTTCTATGTGGGTCTACAAAGTACATAGTTATTCATCCATCCAAACATCATATTATAAAACATGTCTTTTTAGCTAGCATGTTATTTTAGCTAATATGTAATTTCGCTAATTCAAGATGTAGCTAATTTAACAGAAAGCATATTCTCACAGGGAGATAGTCAACACTGTAGCGAAATTAAGATTCTGTTAATTCATGCCAAGGGTCAAATTCGCTAAAATTGCATGCAGCTATTTCAACGGGTTCTACAGTATATATGAGATGAACTTTAAAAAAAATCATTCAGCTATGGGGAGCCAACATTCTATGATTATACTGCCCTCTATAGTCTGATATTTGAGTTTTTTAATAGAGATGATGAAAGTAAGCAAATCTGTATGTAGAACTTGTGATTCAATGTTAGTTTTCTTGGCAACATCTGACATAAATCTATTTATAGTGCATTGTACAAAGTGGATATCAGCAACCCTTACAAAACAGTTGAATAGATTTGTCACAACATTGTTAGTTCTACTTACGGTATTTTCTGATTCTAAGTTTAGTTTTTTTTCTTCTGAAGTGCCTTGAATATGTATATATAATGTAGTCTTTTCTTGTATTGTAGGGTCTGCTATACGGTACATGGTGCTCACATAAAATATGTTGCAAATATTTAACTCATTTTTATTGTAAATTACATTAACACTATTAATGTATTAATGTAATTATGTTTTTATCGCTAGTATTTGTTTTGTGTGGATCCAATTGTGTTTATAGTTCTGAAGTTAACATTGCGACACCCAATAAAAATTAGTTGTGCACATTCTCGTTGGATAGGACTAGCGATGTACTTGGGCACAACTATGACAGTAGTGTCAACATTGCCTTATTGACAAGTACAAGTATCTTGAAAACTAAAAGCAGAATCATTTGCTAGTTAGCTCGTCAATATCTGATCTTATTGTAATTTGCAGTTAATCAGGTTGTATGTGTATACATTTTAATTAACATTTTAGTGAAATTTTTTGTTTATTCATTTTAGACACTTGGAAGTTCCAAGATGTTTCTTTTTAATAACATTCTAAATGTACATGTATTTACAAATGTTTGATGATATATATACCGTTGCACTTTTTACATATTTCTTGTCTATATTAACACAGTGCTTCGTTATAGGTGCACTTTCTACCAGTGTAGAATTTCATTATTTTTTTCTCATTCAGAGAGATTCATTGGCACTGTTTAACAATCCAATATGCTGCATATCCTTATGGTCAGAAAAACTGTCTAAACTGAACATCATTATTTATTTGATTTCTAAAGCACCGACAGATGCTTAGCTGTGGAATTCAGTTTATCTGTTTTGCACACCCTTGCAGTGGTGGTATATTCCAGTGGGGGGTAGTTCCCAGATTATTGCGGAATTCAGTTTTTCTACACCCTGGCAGTGGTGGTGGTGGGGGATGGGTAGTTAATTCCTTTATTATAATTATGGAATTCCATTTGCCCGTTTTGCATAGTGGCAATATACTCCAATGGTGGTTTGATTTCTCTTTGCGTTACTAATTTATATTGTTGAATTTTACAGTTTTACCCAGCTGTATGCTATGACTGGTGTTGTATTGCAACAATGTTGTGTAGATCATTGTGAATAAAGATAATTGTTTTAGTTTTTTTACATGTGTATGCAATCTTTCTTCAGCGTGTGAATGGTTTTGGTCATCTTGTTGAGATTGTGGTGTAGCTAGGAAAAAAAGAACATGTACCACTTCCTCTCCAGGTGATTGAATAGTCTGTTTTTAAAAACAAATGCATCAACACTTCGGACGCCATAGTTTTGGTACATTTTGATGATTGACAATTTCTTTTGACCAAATGGATACAATTTTTTTATTTGCTACAGGTCTTGAACATTTTTGGAAAAAAAATAAGGTAATTTCTAGTTCCCATAATCAAAGGGCTGTTTAGTAAGGAAATCATGATAATCATTCTTTTTTTTACCATTAGCACTATTTATCAGGTAATTACTAGACCACTAGGATAAAGGCAGTAATCTGGATGACAATGGATTTTTATTCTAACATCAATTACCTAATCTACTATATACTGGAAAAAAATGAGCTGTCAATGACCACAATTTTGTTTTTTTTTGGATTTTTATTCAGTTCAAGCTAAGTTGCATTCCACATTACTTCAGGATAGCATTATTAGTGTGCACAAATTATAATTTACAAACAAGAAAGCAACAGCCAGCCAGCCAGCAAGCTTGGCTGGAGTACAGAACTGAACTGACATTGAGGGTGCTCATCATGTAGACGTGCTCTACAGCAATGCTGAATACACATGCTGATTTCAACGCATTCAATTTTTTTAAACAAATATCCAGATACCTCCCTCTGAACAAACTTGCAAACTTCAAAAAACACTCCAGCTACAAAATGTACCTAGATAATTGTGGTCCACTATAGAAAACTAAATTTATATAAATTATTTATTTTTTGGTTTCTTCTTCCAGCTTTGTGTCCCCTCCGCCTTCAACTTTCCTATGAGCTGGGAAAGTCTCCCATGGTGTGGAGAGATCAAATTTTCGAAACTCTTGAGAAAGTTCAAGTGGTTCCACTACAATCCTTTTGACTTCATCATCATACCTCACCTAAAAGAAGAAATGAATGTGTGCGTTATTATTTGCACATGCGCCAAAATCAAAACATAATCATGGGAGTTGTAGGGTTAGTTATATGTCTGGTATGGTGAGAAAACATGTAGTAACAATTCTACCTAAATATACCAAATTCATAAATTTATTATCAAGAATACATAACTGTATATCAATTCAATTTTGTGTAGAAATATGGATGCCAAACAGATAACAAACTACTTGTACAAATACAAAAATGTGTAATTTCTGGACCTACCTCAACGTAACCACTCAGTGGAAAGTCCTTTCTCAGAGGATGTCCTTCAAAGCCGTAATCAGTTAAGATACGCCTCAGATCGGGATGATTGGCAAAAAACACACCATACATATCCCACACCTGCAAAACAAATTAACAGTCGTATAAATCCATAAACATCAAGAAAGAACGGTGTAATACAAATATGCCAAAATTATAAAACACAAAAATGATAGCTTACCTCCCTTTCATACCAATCAGCACCTTTATGGACAGATACTATTGAATCTATAGGTGTTAATTCATCTGTGTATGTCTTGACCCGAATGCGAGAATTATATCTCAATGAAAGAATATTATAGATAATCTGCAATAAGAACAAAATGATGACACCCCTATTTAACATTGCAATATTTGTTTGTCTTCACTGTATGTAAACTATCAGTTGGGTAAAAAAACTTCAATCGTAGGGAAGTACTAGCATTGTTTTGCCTTTGAACAAAGTTTCACTGAAACAAATACACCAGATACACACAACATCCAGCCACACTAAATTAGGCCCATTAAATAGACAGTTGGTATATCACTTCCACTTTTTTATATTGATAAAAACCATCATACCAGCTTACCTCAAATCTGTTTTCTCTTGTTGGGACATCAATAGCTGTTATATCAGATATGTTCTTAAACTGACAGTTATGGTGATCTTTGAGGAAAGTCATGACAGGTACCACTCCTTCAGGATGTATCATGAGTTCCAATTCATTGTAATGGGTGACCTGCACCAGCTGAATATATTTTGGTAAGCAGTCAGCCACATATCGTCCAAAATCAGAGAGAGTTGACCTCTGAAGTTCATCACCTGGCCTAATTGTGGCTGCATAGGAAACAAAAATATTATATAATAATTTATTTACTTGAATAGATGGATAATAAGTATTATTATGCATCTGACACCAAAAACAATAGAATTTGTCTGTAAAACATTGAGGAACACGTTTCTATATTCACAGTGAGAAAGTTCCAATAATTTTCATCATTTTACTCAGTTCTGGGCATCCTACACTAAGCAGGAAGATTTATAATAAGGTTATTACCGTAAGTATGTACTTAGAAAGTAAACAGTTGCATCAACCTTTGCTGTGCATCAGTTGATACTCTGCCTGTACTTTTTTTTATACATACTTTGCAATGCAACATCCACAACAACTGAATAATGACATGAATATACTGCTTTGTGACTAAACCAAAAAGCATTCTCTTTTGCAAACCTTGTATGCTTGCACAAATTACCGTAACTGTTAAATAAGGCAGGTTTCTGGGGTCCAAATTGTAAGCAGATAAGAATTTGCAAGCCAAAAACCAATTTCAATATTTGAAGAAATGAACACTCCCAAATGAAGCCATGGAACCAATGGTTAAGTTGGAGCCAAGCCCTGTTTAAGTTTTGTTTTGATAAATTGAAGATTTTCCCACGCAATAATTACTGTGACACAGATAACATTACTTTGTTTAGGAGTGGAGTTTGATGTACTAATATCGAACTTTACGCTCCCTTAAAACCTGTTGAAATATCAAGAAACCGATAAAAAACAAATGAAATGATATAGGGGTCATACATTTGAAATCCTTGGGGATGGCTGTTTTGTCTGTACATTTTTTATTTTTCTCGAATATTCCATGTTTTCTTGCATGCACTTTCTTATTCTATTGATGTCTAGCTTTCATTTTTTTCAACAAACTTTTTAGCTAATGATTTCAAACGGTCATCCCCTTACGCACTTACGTGTTGCGACTGCGGATAATGCTCTACAACTGGATACAGCAACCGATGGAAAAACAGTCCCTGTAAAATATGAGTTTATTTAATTGGAACAAAATACTAAATGAGAAAACTACACGTTACATTACAAATTATTGTTCACAAATATTACATTACAACAATGTTAACTGAACTCCAATCACACGAGTATACAAATGCACGTACGCCCATTTACAGCGTGTTCAAGAAACATGCTAAGCATCAATTGTCGTAAATATACACACAATATTGCTATTGAGTCTATCATAAAATGACATATATAAAGAAAAACTCACTATTTATTCTCAAAAAGTTGCCAGTCCTACGAGCAAGGTGCCCTAGATAAGACGCCATCTTTGCCAGTCAAAGCCACACTGTTACAAAGCGTTTTATTGGACGCCATTCTCGATGAGATTTAGTAACTCGTCATTTGATTGGCCCACCTGGACTAGCAGTATAACAGGACGTTGAGGGCGCCTCTGTCTGTCGATAAGATGCTAATACAAATTCGATGTTTTTCAAGCTAAACGGAGTGATGGACGAGTGTCTGTTGTGCACCCGCTTCGAATAGCAGAGAAATGGACCGAACTGAGAAATCATGTGCTCCTCTGTCACAGGGAAGAGAAGAAAGCAAAACAGACAAGGCAAACACACTTGTGTCTATGAAAACAGGGAAACGTTTTCCCATCCCAGATGAAGACAGGGTAATGTTTTGATTTACAATGATGGAGGGACATGTTATTGAACTTGTAAATTACTGTAACTGTGTGTTATTTTTACGCTGTCTGTTAAAGCAGTAAATTTAATAAGATTTATTTGCTTATTTTTACCTATTACTAGCTTGGTCTCTGCAGGAGTGTTTCAGACTTTGAGAAGTTAAATAGAATAGGAGAGGGCACATATGGAATTGTTTGTAAGTACGCAAGTGTCAATTAAACATGCATTCAACATATTGATAAGGTATCAATTTGTAAAAAAAATAATAACTTTACATCATGAAGGTGTGAATTTGCTTTTTATAAAATATTTATAACTGTTCATAAATATCAAAGAACTTGACCAATCAAATAGCTAAAAAGTGAATGAATACTGGCTCGCTTTCGTAATTTAATGATTTGGGCTAAGCATTAATGGTACTTCTTGTAATTACATTCTTTTAAACTTTGCAAATATGCAAGAACACTACCCAAAAATTACCATAACCTAATACTGTAGAATACTTTATTTTCGCTGAAGGGATGATTTTGTGAAAATAGAATCCACTGAATATACTTTTTTTCCTTTTACATTCAACTCATCAAAAATCAGTGAACATAAATTCCATACAAAACACCCAAAATGCCTTTTCAGTGAAAATTAATTCCAGCTAAAATAAAGTATTTCACAGTATTATAAAATTTTTAGGGTTTGTGACTTTTTGTTAACAAGAAAAATGTACACTACTAAAAATAATGAGTCTGTGTTTTTCTGGTAACATTGAAAACTAAAATGAGGCTGGTATAACTTTTTGTGTCATATTTTGTTCATATTATTCATATCAAATGCTACTACTGTGATTGTTGTTCCATACTGCTATACATTTATATATTACACAATGATGAATATGCTACGTCACCATTTTAGTTTGAAGAATTTGTTCAACGTGAATGGAGCTAGAATTAGTAAAAAAAAATTCAGTGACCATTTTCCAGTTTGGGTCTAAAAAGTTTGGATCAGTATGCAAAATTACTGCGAAGTCAGGTTACTGGAAATGCAATATTTGTGTTTTTTGGCTTAATACAAATGAGGGACTTACTGTATAGGTTAATGACCTCATCCATTCCTTAGTTTCCACAATAAACGTTTCAATGGGATTGTGTTTAATGCTTTTGTTCTGAACAAGTGATATTCATGTGGAACTCACACAGAATGGATTCTTCATTGCCAATCAGCATACATATTATGTGCACAGTTATAACGTTATTTGGGGGTAATTTTTTTTTATTCATTTCTTAGATCGAGCCCGAGATACACAATGTCATGAGATAGTTGCGCTAAAGAAAGTACGGATGGAAAAAGAATCAGATGGTAGGTAAAAAAAACAAAAAAAAAAAAACATTTTTCTATATACTGGTAGTCTACAATCATCATACTAATGGGCTGATCTAGTTGTATTGTACAATCTGTTTTTTTTATTTAAAGTGGGGGAGTTGTTTCTCATGCATGTGTCATAGCGTGTCTTTGTTTACAAATAAGCTTCTGTCGATGAGCCTTTTTAGCATGCATTATTATCATGACTTGAGACTCAATTGACACCCATCTGCCATTGAATGGGGTATCTTTATTTTACTATTTCATTGGGGAATGCCAATACCAGGTAAAAAATGATTAGGTGATATGTCCAAGATGGCAATTAATTAATGTATTGAATTCAAAACATGTTAATACCATTGACCTCTGATACATGATTGTTAATAATACTTCAGCTAGACTGTATTTGTGATATTAATCTCATACATCATAGCATTTGCATCCAAACATATAATGTGTTCAATGCTAAATTTGACATATTCACTGGGTTTTAATTTAGTGCATTTTCCAGTCACCTAAATAAGCAAAATTAAAACCCAGTGGATAATTAACCCTTTTACAGTATTTGGTACATGTACCCTGTTATAATACACTTCAATTCATTGTTGGTGTCATAATTGTTATTGAGAAACATCAAACTTTATAATCGAATATACATGTCTGAATTTGAGCAATTTTGCTTGGAAAAATGATGAAGTATACAATAATACTATATTTAACGATGACAAATACCTGACAAATGACTACCCCCACACCTTCACTTAGTAAAATGATTCGTTTTCAGGTCTCCCAATCAGCAGTTTGCGGGAAATCCACCTCCTCATTAACCTCCATCACAGAAACATTGTTCATCTGAAAGAGGTTGTCGTTGGAAACCATCTAGATAGTATCTTTCTTGTGATGGAGTACTGTGAACAGGATTTGGCCAGTTTGCTTGACAATATGATCACCCCATTCACAGAGGCACAAGTCAAATGCCTGACTTTACAGATGTTTAATGGATTGAGATATTTGCATGATAATTTTGTGATACATCGAGATTTAAAAGTTTCCAATTTATTGCTGACTGATAAAGGATGTCTTAAGATTGGTAAGTTGGTTTCAGTTTTTTTTTGCTATCAAGAATTACCGCATGAGTGGACTTTCTTGGGCTGTTAATTCTGTTAACAACAACTTGATATGAGTACACTCCTTTAACTTTTTAAATGCCAAAAAATAAAAAAAGCCAAAAAAGCACCGGTAGGCATGCAATCCAGGAGTCAGTGGCATATTTTAAACAGTTTTTAAAGAGTGAGTGTGGTTGGGTATAAATGAGGGCAGCTAAAAGAACTATTTAAGACAGCTGAGAAATGTGGATTTTCAGTTGAAAAAGATGATTTTTCAAAGAAAATAGTCTGAAATAGAGATGGTACATGTGTGTGTGTTTCACAGAGTAAAATATGACCGTGACATAGTTTTTCAACTCCCAAAATACCCGAAAAAAATATGAAAATATTACGCTATAGCCAAGAATAATTTGCATGGTCGTTATTCTTGCTTAGACAAAATAGTGTGCAAATTTTCAGAGGCTGGTTCGAGTTAGTTGAAAAATGATGGCAGTTTTATTTCATCGGAATTTTTACGTTGCGACTTGGAAACTGTTATGTTCGGTGCACTGACTCTGCGCGTTCATAACGTTCAAAATCTGTCGTACCTTGCACAATCGATAAACGCGCAAACACTATCAATTGGAAACCCCCTATTGTGAGAAATAACAAAACAATCTTCTTTTCAGCTGATTTTGGTTTGGCAAGGACATATGGGATCCCATTAAAACCCATGACACCAAAGGTTGTGACTCTGTGGTACAGAGCTCCAGAACTGTTACTGGGATCTAAAGAACAGACGACAGCCATTGATATGTGGTAGGTACACAGGTTTTTCTAGCTATCTTAAAATCTTGAAAATTGAACAATAATTTTATCTCTTGAATATAAATGCATGAGCTGCTACAGTGTAAAAATGCAACAGACAAAATGCAGAAAGAATCTTATCAAAGCCTAACACAAATTCTGAAGACAGACTAATGTTGTATTTGTGTACTATTTGATTCTTGCCCAACCATGTTAATTTCAGGGCTAGTGGTTGTATATTGGGTGAATTACTGGCACATAAACCGTTGATGCCTGGAAGGTCTGAAATACAGCAGATTGATATGACAGTAGAGTTATTGGGAACTCCAAATGATACAATATGGCCGGTAAGTCAAGCACTCTTGCATACTCTTAATTTACCTTGAAGTAAACCGAAAAATAAACATTTCTTTGCACCTAGGCAGTTGAATGTCTCTGTCTTCATACAACATATATAAGAAATATCTGCTGTTTCTGATTGCATCAGTCAGTATGTCCTTAACCTATTTACCACCGTTCCCTCTTTTCATAACAAATTCACAAAATAGTCAGTTGCAGTTATAGTCTGCACTTTCCTTTTGAAGATTGGGACACAAATAGCCAAATCTTTTGAGGAAAAACTGATAATTTACTCTAATTTTGTCTTTTGGCTTCAACATTAGGGTTCATTTTCAGAAATATTAAAGAATATAAGAAAAAAGTGAAAAAAAAGAGCAAGTCTGGTGGTAAATCTCCCTTGCCAACTTAGTATTCGAAGTATCTCTCTCACTGTCTGATGTATTATAAATAAAATTATTATTGATTACAGGGTTTTTCCAAATTACCACTACTGGAGTCATTTAGTCTAAAAAAACAACCATACAATAATCTAAAACATAAATTTCCATGGTTGTCTGATGCTGGTCTACGTTTACTGAACTTCCTTTTTGTTTTTGATCCAAAGAAAAGGTGAGTCTCCAGCTTTATAGTATGACGCATCTTATTGGCTAATGGGTCAGTCACAAGTTAGATATAATACTTTGACCAATCATGTTGCATTTCAATTTCTGTCAAACTTGGATTTTATATTAACCAGTTTGGGATCTCGGCCTAGTTTGATTTTGTTTGTGCTATATATATATATTTTTCAAGATATTGGTTAAATTTCACGACAAATTGTTTACTTCTTCTACTTAAACAATTTTTATCTGATTTTATTTTGCTTTAGTATATTGCTGCGCTATTATTTAGGAACTTTTATACAATTTTATATTATTCTATAAGGGACATTGAGATTAATACAGTACATGTACAGTACAAGCCAGTGTTTTTCACGTATGAGACAAAAAAAAAGTTGTGCATTAGTCTGTATCCATTATGCATTTAATTTTGAGCTCCGCTCTTGACTTTGTTGAACGGAGCTTATCATATGAGTGATTGTCAGTCGTCATTCATTGTCCACATAAACTATTTCAAATTCTTGAAAGCTACAAGCCTGATTGCTTTGATACTTGGTATATATGTCCTTTGGGTAGACCTCTCTCAGATTTGTTCATTTTCTAATGATATCTTCAGTTCTTTAATTGAAATGTGCATTGCTAACAAGGGAGCTATCTCAGCCAACAGGCGTTTTTTTAATCAAGATTCTCACTGAACAAGGTTGTACACTATGCTTTATTTTAGAGCCACTGCAGAAGATTGTTTAGAAAGTTCCTATTTCAAAGAACCTCCATTTCGTAAGTATTGTTTTGTTCAATAAATATATAAACAAACTTCAACTAACAACCAAACCACCATCATGCCTTCCAAATTGTACCTATAACACTATGGATTCCTTGGGGTTTGATTTGAGTGCTCAGAATCATACCGGTACTTTCTCTCTTCAAAGTGCACAACCTACATTTTATATGCAACAACTTGAGACACGTAAACTTTTTTTTTTGGAAAGCCTAGAAATATTCAGGTAAACTTGAACCTGCATCACAGGATATTGATAGATTGATAAATTTATTTCATCAGAAAATTATGTATACAATAATTGAGATATATAAAGGGGAAAATTAATATACAAGGTACATGTAATATGTACACGATTTAAATAATTCTGGTGTGGACCATGAAAATAGTTCAGCAGAACTAGTCTAGTTCATGGCCTTATCACTTAAAATAAGTAACTTGAAACGAAAGTAGTATGGTAACATAAATGAGCAAGTACTTAAGCAGAAAAATACATGAGTAAATTAAATATCTAAGTCAAAACAAAATAGCAGTAAGTGGTATGTAATAAATGACAACTAGCATATTGCTAACCAAGTAATAATAAATAAATAAGTATTATTGCTATTACTTTGATTTCCTATTTCTCCTTTTTAGAAAGTAATTGTCATACAATATAATATGATAAAGTTAGCTTATTATTTTTATGTTGGAGGGTATTTAGGCCAATGAAATTCAAATAGTTCAAAAACGTCTGGTATCTGCCATGCATGTTGGCTGGTGTTCTCTTTGATTTTAAAGGAAATGAAGTGTGGTCCCTTCCTAGAGTTGGTGGGCAAAGGTTCAATGCTATTAACCTTATAACAATTTGATTAATTGCATCACAAACTAAAATTTATTTTTGAAAGTGGATGAACTTTTAGAATTAAAATTAGAATTATATTGTTTTGAGTGGTTGATTATTACCGGTAGTGTGTATTTAGTATACATGACTGTTGGTAACCATACATTGGGGTAATTAAATTTAATATCACTTTATGTCTACTATATGTTATTATACCAGTGTATTTTTTTTTTTTTTAATCAAATTTCAGCGTCTGATCCTGAGATGATGCCAACATTTCCTGAACATAGAAATAAACGAAAATCAACACAACCACCAATGGAGTCCACGTAGGTTTATTTTCCCTGACAAGATACATTGTAGCATATCTCAATTTGAATCTGGACACCCACTGACAAGGTGGCATCTCGTCAATTTGAATCCAGACACCTCCTAATAGGTGGCATCTCATCAATTTGAATCCAGACATCTCCTGACAAGATGGCGTCTCAATTGAATCCAGACACCCTTTGACAAGATAGTATCTCAATTTGGATCCAGACAACCTCTGAATAGGTGGCATCTGGTCAATTTGAAACCAGACATCTCCTGACAAGGTGGCATCTAGTCAATTTGAATCCAGACATCTCCTGACAAGGTGGCATCTCAATTTGAATCCAGACACCCCCTGACAAGGTGGCATCTCAATTTGAATCCAGACACCCCCTGACAAGGTGGCATCTCAATTTGAATCCAGACACCCTCTGACAAGGTGGCATTTCAATTTGAATCCAGACACCCCCTGACAAGGTGGCATCTCAATTTGAATCCAGACACCCCCTGACAAGGTGGCATCTCAATTTGAATCCAGACACCCTCTGACAAGGTGGCATTTCAATTTGAATCCAGACATCTCCTGACAAGGTGGCTTCTCAATTTGAATCCAGACACCCCCTGACAAGGTGGCATCTCAATTTGAATCCAGACACCCCCTGACAAGGTGGCATCTCAATTTGAATGCAGACACCTCCTGACAAGGTGGCATCTCAATTTGAATCCAGACACCCTCTGACAAGATGGCATTTCAATTTGAATCCAAACACCCCAGACAAGGTGGCATCTCAATTTGAATCCAGACACCCCCTGACAAGGTGACATCTCAATTTGAATCCAGACACCCCCTGACAAGGTGGCATCTCGTCAATTTGAATCCAGACATCTCCTGACAAGGTGGCATCTGGTCAATTTGAGTCCAGACATCTCCTGACAAGGTGGCATCTCAATTTGAATCCAGACACCCCCTGACAAGGTGGCATTTCAATTTGAATCAAGACACCCCCTGACAAGGTGGCATTTCGTCATTTTGAATCCAGACATCTCCTGACAAGGTGGCATCTCAATTTGAATCCAGACACCCCCTGACAAGGTAGCATCTCAATTTGAATCCAGACACCCTCTGACAAGATGGCATTTCAATTTTAATCCAGACACCCCAGACAAGGTGGCATCTCAATTTAGATCCAGACACCCCCTGACAAGGTGACATCTCAATTTGAATCCAGACACCCCCTGACAAGGTGGCATCTCAATTTGAATCCAGACACTCCCTGACAAGGTGGCATCTCAATTTGAATCCGGATACACCCTAAATAGGTGGCATCTCGTCAATTTGAATCCAGACATCACCTGACAAGATGGCATCTCAATTTGAATCCAGACATCTCCTGACAAGGTGACATCTCAATTTGAATCCAGACACCCCCTGACAAGGTGGCATCTCAATTTGAATCCGGACGCACCCTAAATAGGTGGCATTTCGTCAATTTGAATCCAGACATCTCCTGACAAGGTGGCATCTCAATTTGAATCCAGCCACTTCCTGACAAGGTGGCATCTCAATTTGACAAGGTGGCATCTCAATTTGACAAGGTGGCATCTCAATTTGAATGACATTTCTATTTTTTGTTTATGCACATTGCTGAAACTTGTCACATGCATGCAATTTATTAAAGATAAAGTTTTGTTTTATTACAGATCGTCCTCACAATATCAAGACTTTGGTGCATTTGGATCCTCAAAAACAAAAAAAAAATGAAGAGAATTTAATTTGATTTGCGTTTTAACCATTATATCGTGTATATATATAAATAAAACAATTTTATTTTCGTATTTTTCAGTGGAGGATATTTTAAATGCTATATTTAATTTGGTTAGTTTGGTAATGCCACTATGTTTTATTTTAAATAAATGTTTACACTGGCCTTACACATAATCTTCTTGTTTATATCGACTTGACAGCGACATTGACTTATTTATTGTAAAATTCATGTTTAAAGAGACATGTACCATATAACCATATAAAGGTGAAATGATGTTTTAGATACAATTGCATGGACAAATTGACCCTGCACTTGTAAGTGATTTTATGTACAACGTCTGTATACTAGTATATCGTATTGCTATGTTTTCAGTATTCACATTTCGGAATTGGTCGTTAAAAAAAAAATCAGAGAAAAAAGATCACATGACCAATTACAACGAAATGGTGACAACTCGACCCTTAGTTTTTGCATCAGATTATATTTGAAATTAGTCTTGTGTAGGGTCACATTTTCCTTTGCATCTAAAACAATATCTTGGTAAGATTTGGCCATCTTTATGTAGTTATGCTTTCTTTTTGTACATATGAATATCTGTGCATACTAATTAGATACTTTGCATACTGATTGTTTTTACCTTCAATGGCTTAAGACCAAGACCCAGGTAAGTGAATATTGCACATGCATGCTGTTCAATGGGAGTCTTTGCAGTGTGTCTGCCTGTTCCACTGATATCTCTAGAACCATGTGTTGGTTTTTGGTTAAATGTATACTAGTATGGGCATATTAATTACCTAATTTGCATAATTAGATGTTGTACATCTCAAATAGCTTGCCAACTAATATTTGTTTGCTATTTGTTTGGAAGGCTAATTAATTTTTAATATATCTCCAATACTCAGCACACAGGAGTGCTTTCTTGTATCTACTTTAAAAATGGGACATATCACATGTGTGGAATTTCCAAAAGTATTACTGAAGCAGTGTCTTGGGGGGGGGGGGGGTGCTGGTTTTAAACATGGGTCATGTAAGTACCCGAGGAAGTAAAGCAAAGACAAATCTTAGAAAGGGGCAATCCAGGTACACTATTATTAATTAGGAATATACAATACCCTAATATGAAGGCAATGTAGCAAGAAGATAACCTATTATTGTTATTGAAACTGTCTGAAAACTAGTGGTGCGATGATTTCATTGATGATGGAAGATGCTGTTGCTGGGTGGAGCCTGATAAAATCAATGCACATGGTTAGCTTGATAGTACTGACATTTATTACGACAGACATTACGTAATACATTTGTAGTAACTTTTAGACATATGGACGGCAATATAATAGTCGGAATTACAGAGATGCCATATACGAGTGTTTAAATTCGTGAAAATAGTAGATATTCAAAATTACAAGCAAACTTACAGTAGTACAAACTGGTGAATTTAACAAAATCATTATTCAATCCTACAATTACGGAATGGATCAAGGAATATTCCTGCCTGTGCGATAATAAAAATATTCCAGAATTTTAATCTTGTGTGATACTCTGTCAAAACCTGGATCCACCCTTGATAATGATTTACAGTGGAAAACACAAACCCATGTTTATAAATCAGACAGTTTCATTTGAATTTAAAATCTAAACAAGAAGCTTGACTAGGCCGCTGCCCCTCTGAGTCTATGAAGTGATACGTCGTCTTGACTAGGCTGATGCTATCCTCTGAATCTACAAAGCGGTATGTCACCTTGCATTGGCTGGTGACATCAGATTCCACAAAGCAGTATGGCATATTTTTTGTTTACGATAACATCACTACATGAGCCTATGCCCGTGTTTCGAATTTATCAAACGCTATAGAAGAGTTTATCTTTACTTATAAGGTACATGGGTTTGTGATCAATAAAAAAAAAGACCCTGTAAGTGGAACTTTCATTAAGTGTGCTGTTTATGCAAGTGAAAAATAAATAAAAATATTCCATAAACTCGACTGCAATTGAAAAAAAAAAAAATAACCAAGCACCATGAAAGGACACAGACAATTTTTGGTCAAAATAAAATTTGTATAAATTACTATGCAAAACAATGTATTTTCATATTGATTTGTGCCATAATAATAATAATAGACAATACTAAAGATGCATGATATTTTTATCAACAATTTTTGGAGGGATGTGATTTTTATTTCAATATACATAATATATTTTTCTAGCACAAAAAACAAAGTCATGCAGTGATGTTAAGTTCAACAATATTAAATTGATTAGGATAACACTCGATCTGAAAATCACCAACAATTAAATAAATGATACACCTTATTAACCAAGTAGACCATAATGAGAAATAAAACAACCTTACGCTGGAGTTATATTTTAACAGAAATATTTACAACAATATTAAAATTTACAAGTCATGATTGTTCACCATGAATCAATCGGGAGAAAAGGGTGATTCTTTGATAGCTCTGGTCCCCAGATACAATTTAACGACAGAATGAGAACCAAAGCTCATTGGTGTTCAAAGCACGTCAGTCGTCGCGAAGCGTATGTTCGAATTTCATGTAAACCAAACAATGTATTTTACATGCGTTGTATACGTCGCTATGAGTCCCATATCGAACAGGACACGGCATGACGACAAATCACTATTATCTCTATGTGTCGTATACATTGTACAAAATTGTGAAAAATGCGATCATGAGCGATGTCAGTGGTAATTTAACTCAAGATAGATATTAGGAAAAAAAATTCAGTTTCAATTTATGTAGCAAATGTAAATGCATCTGGACGATAGTTGTCATAATTTGTTCACAAAATCTAATTTTTTCAGTTTACTGTACCTAATCTTTATGTAAAGCTATTTTTCATTGGCTATTAAACCACCACTCTTGTACACAGCTGAGCTTTTTAACTAATGAGCAATAGTTTTACACCTTGTAAATTTACTGCTTGCATGTCACACCTTATCCAGGAGACTGTTGATGAGTTTCTTTTCAGTTTCCCCTGACTTCATCAATTCTTCATGGAATTCACTGTATTTACCTGTGAATGAGAAGGACTGGTTGAATCAAATCTTAAAAATATATTTCATCATTTGCATTTGCATTTGTTTGTGCAATGATTCTCGAATAGTGAGTTTCTCCTCGGGCAGGAGGATCAATCCTAGGTGGAATTTAAAGCGAGAGGGTCGTCACCTGAGTCCCAAGCAACAATAACAACACACGCTAAAAACATAAACCAGATCTAAAAGCGCTATACTACTGGTGATGAGTAAAGAGTGTTTTTTCTTCTTATGATCATGTCTGCTGACTTCAATAGATGCCACTGCTTATTTGCATACTGTATATTAATAGTCTTTTTATTATTTCATTTATCATGTTTGGCTTTCAATAAAAGTGAAAAGAATACCTCCATTGGGTCTCTTTGAATACAGTGCCTGTATTCGGTCTAGAAACTCAGCAAATACACAGGTCAATGCTGTTTGGTCCTGGGAAGAAAATGGCAAGTTAGATTATAATTGGTTGAGAGTTGATCTACATATGCAAAGTAATATAAACTGACCAATCAGAGGCTTCCATTTATCACATTTCAATATGTTCTCACCTCTTCTTCATCTTCCCAGCTATCCCAATCTGAGTCGGATTCAGAGTCGACATCGCCAGTAGCCGGTGACAACCCTCTACCTTCAGGTGTTGCGTTTGTCATGACAGGGGTCTGGCCACTGTTATTACTTGTGTTTAATACCAGTGATTCTTGAATTACAGCATCTGTATAAAACAAAATATATAATGTCCATATTATAACAAAGAGAAGAATATAGCATGACTTTTTCTTGTACATGCTGTCTGTAGGAATACTTCAAAGGTGCTGCTTTTAATTGTGTCTGCCTTTGTAGTAATTTCTATGAATTCCCCAGAAAGCAGGTACCGCAATCGAAATGAGACATGGCAGTAAATTACAATAAGCATTGACAATGCACAGTCCCTGTACAGTATTTAATGTTGAAGTTCATCACCAGCAGCGATTTGCAAGTGTGGGCGTACTTTCGGCTATATAGTGCTGTGATTGCTGGCATAGTACTGAAATAAGCCAAGCATATTTAGTTGATTGAATCGCTGAAAAATATAATGTGCAACCAAAATCTAATACTGTGGAATACTTTATTTTCACTGGAATTAATTTTCGCTGAAAAGGCTTTTTGGGCGTTTTGCTTGGAATTTATTTTCACTGATTTTTCATGAGTTTAATGTGAAATATAGGGAAAAAAGTATATTCGCTGGATTTTATTTTCACGGAATCATCCCTTCAGCGAAAATAGCGAAAATAAATTCCAAGCGAAAATAAAGTATTCTACAGTATGTAGATTCATAAAACTGAGTTTGAAGAAGCTTGAGGAGACTTGCATTTCAGAAACAAGACATGTTCTGTCCATGATAAGTGAGTGCTAATATAAACCACATTATAAAGACAATGTTTTTAGCCAAAACCAATACAAAGGGAAAGTTTATTTACTGGTTTTCCAGCTAGAATTGAGTGGCCATACAATTTACGTAGACAGCTTACACAAACATGTGTACCCGTAAACATATGTTTATCCCTAATACTGTGAAATACTTTTAAATACGCTTTGAATTAATTTTCGCTTAAGGAATGATTCAGTGAAAACATTGAAAATGACACAGTCCCCTTAAAATTTTTGAAAGTTCCCTTTTTGTACTCATCATATTAAAGCGGAGAGGTTGTCGCGAGCGTGTCCTTGAAACTTGAGTTCCAAGTGGCGTATACAACAGATTGTTTATTATACATCAAAACACGTGTTCCGTGTAGTAGTAATAAGGCCAAAAATAAAAGCAGCCGTTATTCGGCCATCTTTGATCTGATTATGAAACACACTGATATGTATGATGTATGTGCCAAATACGAATGAAAATGGTACATAAATTGTGGAAATATGTAGTAAGGCCAAAAAGTCAGATGGCTGTCAATCGGCCATCCTTGACCAGATTTTGAAACAAATTGTCATGGACATGCATCCTAACATGTATAAAGTACATGTATGTGCCAAGATACCGCATATAAAAATACAAGATGTCTGCCAGTCGATCATCTTTGATCCAATTGCGAAATAAATCGTCATGGACATGTATCCTAACGTATAATCTATGTACCAAGTTTGAATGACAACTGACAAAACATGTTCAAAATGCAACATTTTCAAAAAACAAGATGGCTGCCAGTCAGCCATTTTGAACTGAATCACTAAACCACTGCATGTGCATATGTCCCACATAAGGTACTAGGCACATGCAAAGAATGAACGAAATCGGTCCAAGGGATTCTGAGACATGACTTCGGATGGACGCACGGAAGCACGGATGGAGACCGAATTATAAGTCCCTGTTTTCGTCCAAACGGGGACTAATAAAATTCAGCGAACATACCTTTTTTCCTATATGTTACACTCAACTTGTCAAAAATCAGTGAAAATAAATTCCATACACAACATCCAACTAGAAATTTTACATAGCTGGAAATGGACATTATTTTTTACAGAGTATAAAACCATATGGTAGGAAAGATGCTAGCTTTATGTCATCGTTTTAAGAAGTACAGTACCTGGCTCTTTGTCTTCTTCATCAGACATATCGTCTTTCACTTCGACTGGACTGACTGGTATATCATTAGATAATATCACAAGATTACTGCTAGCACCGCCATAGTTCTCGCTATCAGGTCTAAATGGGGACGGATCACTACCAATGGCAAATACCTATAGCATAGAACAAATCTCATTAAAACCCAGCACCTGACTGATGAAAATAAAATTCTAGACAATAGTCTGTGAGGCTTGTGACATAATAAACATATACTAGGAAATTTACAGAACTTACCAGATCTAATCTTGATGTTATAACTTCAAACACTTTGTTGAGATGGTCAGTACCGTTGACATAAACACTTAGAGAATAAAATAAGTCTAGTATTTGACGCACCAGAGGTAATTCCAAGGTCTTAACAAAAATGGGAGGAAAAGAACATAATTAATAACAAAAAAATGCTGGAAGCAATCGGGATTGTCAAAAATATGCTAAAGTTTCCCCACAAGATTCAATAATTTCACAGCCAGTTTTTAACCATGATTTATCTCAAACATACCTTAAATTTGATTAGATTACATAATTCCATCACTGCTAAGTCGTAATTCAGTGCCATATCACCAGTTGGTTTCACTTGACAATGTTTATGTAAATACTCTCCTGTCATCATCAGTAGAATGTGAATTCTGAAAAGACAACATACATTGTAATTACACTGATATACAGTGGCATCTCACTAAGTCGGGATCCAAGGAAAAACTGTGACTTATCGACTTACTGAAGAGTCTTGTGACAGGAAGGGTTTATGCATTGAAAATAAATAAAATTCACATACACACATAATGGTTTATTTATACTTTCTTTATTGGACAACATCACAGCGTCCACATGGACTCAACTCATTGTAGTGAATTTTATAGAGCTTTATCAAAGGGGAACGGCCGAGAAGTATGTAAAGTCGTGACTTCAAACCCCTCTCAGGTCAGACTGCCATCACCTTTTGTATCTCAGTAATTGACGCCAGTAACTAAGTAAGTGTTAGTTGCCTCCTTGAGTCTTTTAACGGGCCAATTAAATACATTATGTGTTGAAACATTAGTTCTTCTACTTCAAAACTGTCAGCAAAGCACAATAGAATTTTTGGGAACCATCTAACTACCAGCTACTTAGCCGAAATTATGACTTAGCGAGGGGTCATTGTAGTAGTATTCTATCTTTGTATTCATTCATACATTTATTTTGTTTGTTGACTTGAGTAATTTAAGTAAATTACAATCTAAAGATATACAAAACAGCTTTGAAGTAAATTTGATTTGTACTATGTTTGTGTTCCACCAAAACAAGATTAGTAATCTCCTTTATTGACCTGAATGGTGTCAGTGTTTCTTCAGTCATCATCTAGATCGGAGAAGCCGGATTGATATTAGTGAGAATCAAAAATATTCGCTGTTTATTATTTTTTCTTGACTTAGTTTTAATTTTTCCCCAGCCTGACTAGAAAGTTTCCCATCTTGAACATACAGGTGTGCAAGCACTGTGCATACACCATGTGGTGCAAGGTACATACCCTTCTATTAGGGATCTACACACATCAAGACCTTCACAGTAATAGCCTAGATGGTGTACTAATATTGGTAAAATCCCTACAGCATGCTCCACATCACAACATCTTAAGAAGTGAGGTAACCACGGATACGTCTCTGTTACTGTGTATTTTTCAACTTGCTGTGGATAGGTCTCGCTCATATCATCCCTCAAACAACAGCTATGAATAAATACATGTACGTGTAAACAAAAATCAGCATTAAAGAAGTTTAGAATGGTAATCCTTTATGTACCTTCATGAAGTAACAATGACTGTTGACCGACGATTTCTCATGATTTAGCAGTTATTTTGCATGACAATCACATTTTCAGACAAGCAGCCTGTTGGCTGATATAGCTCTACTGTTTGTGATGCAAAGTCTGAAAGCAATCTTTTTTACAGTATAGTAGTAATTGGGTTGAAAATATTGACATAAAATGAACAAAAGTCAAAACCCAATTTACCTGCATATCAAACTATTCAGGTTACTCATTTTGAAGAATATGAAAATTCTTACTAAAGATGGCAGGAGTATTCACTAAAATTAGATAACTAAAGTTATCATCATGAAATGAATAAATTTGAAAGGGAGCAAGCGATTAAAGGTACCTTCCTGGAAAGTATCAAAGCTATATGCTAATAGTTTTCATAAAGAAGTCGAAAACTCAAAGTAGACGCGGACGATGGACAGATGATGATAAAGTAATACAACAGCAGAGTAAAAGTTGGAGTGAAAGACGTACATTTTATAATTATAGAGCTTTTGCACACACAAAAATGGATTCCTTGTTTTGTAAGTTCCACTATTAGACAGTCAGGGTTTGTATGATTGTCTTTAAGTTATAATAGCATGATTATTGCCAACTATTTATACCAGTAATACTGCTAATAAAACCACAGTCAATACAGGGCTGCCACATTAGTCAAGCTTATAATTTCAGCCAATTAATTAATTAATTAATTAATTAAATGAAGTAATGGGAAGTAAACAAAACATGAATCAGACTTTGAAATAAATGGATTGCCAGAACCTACACAAATAAACTGAAAGATTGTGACTTGAGATGCCTGCAGACAATTCGATCAGACTATACTCATGAGTAAATAGAAGTGATGCATAGAGTAACAAAATCTTCATACTATATTCTGTTTTACCTCATTAGTCAACTCTGCATTTATAAATATATTCAGGTATGCAGCACAAGAAACACACTTCATCATTGGACAAGTACTCCATGACAACACACAATTGACCAATGGCAATTGTTGTTGATATACATGCTTACTTTAGGAATCCTTCTAATGCTATCTGCAGTGGCTGTGAATCCAATGTACTCTTCAACTGTTCGGCAAGTAAATGATCTCGATGGGCGTGTACAAATAATTTTTTATATACATTAAGAATTGTCAATTCTTCCATGGATTTCTATAATAAAAAAAAAATGATGACAAGGAAAATAAACTTAATGTCGGGAGTGTTGTAGGGTCATTCTAAAGAATTTTGACCAGACGGCATGCATTGGAGAAAACTGATTAATTATCAGAAATCTAATTTGTAGACAATGCATATACCCACTGCAATGCCTCCAAAAGGAGATGTGATGCTCACTACATTGCTTCTCTCACAAACTATATATTGATATAATAATACGATGAGAGAGATCTCTTTCATACTCACGTCAGGAACATGATGTGGAAAACAGCTATGAGCCAACATTACTGTTTCCATAGCAACCACCGTGAGCTTGTCAAAGTTGGGCCGGTGAATGAGTTGGTGCACTGGTCTCATCCAGTTTGCCAGACCATCTCGTACAACATCAACAATGCTAAGCGCAATCTGTCGGCATGCCCCGGGGTCCTAGGAACAAAACAGATTACACTGCATAAAGTACTGAACCCTATAGTCAAATTTTAATAACTTTCACAAAATCAACCTGCATAATTTTTTTTTCATATTTTTTTTTATCAATACCTGCAGACAATGAGAATTTATGCCCATCTGGTCCATAGTTGTTGCACCAACTTTTTGGCGAGAAAATTATACTAAATAAGTAAATATGCAAAGAAAATACTATAAGGTTATTACAAGGATACACGCACGAAGACAGTACAGCGTAAGCATCGACCTCCGCTGCTCGTTGGTCGATGCGACGGCGTACTGTCTGAGTACATACTTTGAGGTATCCTCGTACCATTAATAGCCTTATTATTATACATCTTTTCCGTCATGGAAATGCCGAAATCCAAAAAGTTTAGAACAGAATCAGCGAACTTCTTATGCACGTAATCATTCCATATTTGGAATTTGCATTTCCTTATATGGTAGGATGAAAATACCTTGTAAAATACCGCAAAATTATGGCACGCTCGAAACTTATGGTGTTACAGTGACAGATGTAGTGTATGTGTAATAGTATGTGTAACTACAATTATAATTCTAGTTACCTTCCAAGATGCAGGTGGCTGTTCCAAGAAATGTACAAGTCTGACAGCATGATTGATGGAAAACTTTAATGCAATACATGATCCGTAGCATATTAATGTTGTCTCGTTAACTAAGTACTTGTCCCAAAGACTCTTTAATATGTACATGTTGTACCATCGTATGCACTCTGTGATTAAGGGCAGTGTCTGAAATATAACAAAATATAATTATAGTCTGTTTTTTTTGGTTCAAAATAATACTCTTTTGCACAAAAACTGTTGGGTAATAATAAATAATCAAATACCCCAAAAGAAGCAACACTATTATACTATTTTAGGCACATTCTCTGTATATTGGAATCTCTTAACAACATCAAATTCTCCACAAGTTGCCTTGTTGTATGTGCTCATACCACATGCTGTTATTGAACATGATTTGTGATACACCAGTAGTTGTTATTTATTCAATGTAATAGCAACTACGCAAAACAATCCGCCCATTGCTCAACTATATCACATCTTATAGCAGAGTTATTGTACGCACGTGACAAAATGTTAACGATGACAACAACAACAACACAAGGACAGACATCCCATTTTTACATCCCAAATAAAGGTGGTTTTTTACTTTTTTGAAGCACAGATATACTGTTTACCAATTAAATTTCAGTAAAAATTGTGAAATTTATAGAAAAATCACAAATAGTATTAAATCAAAAAATCACAAAAATCAGTGAAAATGAAATGTTTTACAGTGTATGACTGGTACAACACTACAAGTCACCAAATAATAGCTTGAAAGCCCTCACCTGTTGTCCCATTCTTCTCAACTCCCACCTTGTATCAGCAAGACATTCCACTGTTTGCAATAGTAATGTTTTCAGTATATTTGCCAAACATTCACACTCTACCACACTGATCCATTCAGGTACTGTGATATCTTCTGTACTTGTCCTAACAATATACAATTGAACAGTTCACCTTCCAGCTATTGTTATTGTAACCAATAGTAACTATCGTAAGATCTGTATTAAAAACTACATCCCAGTTTAATAGAAGCCACACCCATTCTTTTTTTAAACAATTGAGAAGAAAAAATGTGTAAATGCTTTTATAGAAGCAGCATCCCCTCTGTGTAATACATTGTACCAAATTGGAATCTCATGCAGGAAAAAAGTAATGTAATTTAAAGTTTCCTACATCCTCACAATATTTTATGGCAGGTATCGTCACAAAATGAACAAATCTGACTAAGGTCCATTCAAGGTGTGTACATATGAAACATCAAAGCAATTGAGCTAGCCATTTTCAAAAAGTGAAAAATAGAATTTTTTTCCAAAAATGATAAAAATATTCAATAAAATTAGAAAATTAAAGGTATCATCACATAATGAACAAATCTGACTAAGACTAACTCAAGATGTTTACATATAAAATACTGAAACAATGGGGATTGCCGTTTTCAAGAAGTTGAACTTGATATAGCACTTTATACCGAAAACGAAATTTCATCAAAATTTGAAGATATTATCATGAAATGAACAAATCTGAGAGAGGTGCACCTAAGGTACATATATACCAAGTATCAAAGCATTCAGACTTGTAGTTTTCAAGAATAAGTTGAAAATGTAAAGTTGACGCTGTCAGACAATAGGCAACTGACACCGGATGATAAATGACAGACAATCAGTGATATGAATGCCTCCACTCTGTCAACCAAGTCAACACAGCAAAACTAAAAAATACATTTTGTGTTTGAACTGGTGATGGAAATAACTTACCCAGTTTTAGCTGAACACAAGCAGTGTTTCAATAATTCTACATCACTGGAGTTATCCAGACTCCGTTCAGAAACGTTTCCTTTCAGAGGGGAATGTAAACATCTATAATCTGCTGCTGTCTCGGATCCCTTAAATAAATATAAGATTTATTTAGTATCGCCATGTCAAGTTGCTGATGTTACAGGATTGCATCAAAATATACCTTGATTTTATCATCATGCTTATGAATTCAGCTATGACTTGTAGTGACTCTTTGAGTGAGAAAGTCAATTTTTGTCACCTTTCAATAATTAAAACACAAAGAACTGTTCACACAATAATTTGTCACATACAAGCAAACAAATTTACCATGTACAGTAATAATAATACAAATTTTCTTAAGCGATGTTCAATGCGTCACGCACCACTGTACAATACATGAATACAAATCACATTAAGGTAGAGATGCAGTTTACCTGACAGGTATTTTAATTAGTTAATTAGGAAACTAAGATTACCTCCCTTGTCCACAAAACTATATATTTTCGGAAAGCTTATTGTATGAATTTTAAAATTTTGTATTTTTTTATGGACACTGTAGTTTGAAATATGCACAAAAATGTGCTTTTTTGGTCAAAAGTGATTTAAAAAAAATTAGCTTCTAAACCATGCTTCTATTTCCTGTCAAAATTGGTTTATGGGTACATCTGTTTACTATGAAGAAAGTCGCGTCTTGAAAACTGTCTACCAGTTGTCAATTATGCAGGACAGCAGCTTAAATTTCACTACTTCAAGTTTATGCATAAATTAACACCCAGGCTAGTTGTCTGTACGATTGTTGTAACACTGTTCCACCAAAAACAATGCCCCGACGGCATTTTGAAGATAAACACATTGTCAATCATTTGTGAAAATTTCAAAACAAAAGGTCAAAGCGTCTAGAAGCTATTTTTTTTTAAAGTTCTGGGATGTGCACTAAAAAGAAGCCGAGATAATTGCTAATTTGCATAACAATTCACTCAGTAAGAAGTTTGCTAATGCTCATAATTAAAATGTAGTATCGTTTTGTTAAAAGTTAAATATAGTGTATAATATGGAGATCCTGTCATTTCTTTTTTGCACCATGTTTCTTTTTTATTATTCATTCAAAAAAGAGAATGTTTGCATCTGTTATCTATATTTTAAAATCGTTTTTGAGTATGTTCCACTATTCACAATTCCACAAAATTTTAACAGTCTATAGCCAAGACTGTTTGGATAATAAATAGCAAAAAAAAAAATTTCACTCCCAAGTGCCCACGAAATAAAAGTTTTCAAAATACTTTAAAAATTACTTTACCATTAAAATCGGAATTAAATGAAGAACGGTTTTCTAAACAGGTGATATTGATATTGATTGACTGACAAATGGAGAGTGGAAGTTCTTTCCACGAAGGGGGGGGCGTAATTGCTAAAAGAACGCCAACCATATGGTTTTGTGGTACATTTTGAATCTTGTCTTTTTCAAAAACAAAAAATCAGTGTTAGATGACCTGAGGCCACTATGACCCGTTTCATAATGGTCAACCAAATCACATAAATAAATTGAAGCAGAATTATTTAAAATTTGATAGACAGTCATCAGTACTTTAAAATGTATTTTTTTCACAAATACATAGCCAATGCAAATTGTGAGGTGTACCGGTAGATATGGTCAAATTTTTTTTTACCATTGACAAGTCTGGCTACTACAATTGCGATAATTGAGTACTGTAGAATACTTTATTTTCGCTTAGAATTAATTTACGCTATTTTCGCTGTCACTGGTTCAGTGAAAATAAAATCCAGCGAATATACCTTTTTTCCTATATTTTACATTCAACTCGTCAAAAATCAGTGAAAATAAATTCCATACAAAACACCCAAAAAGTTATTTCAGTGAAAATTTATTCCAGCTAAAATAAAGTATTTTACAGTATCAATGCACACGTGGTGTTAAACAACGCCAAACACTAATCATACTAAATAACATACAGACACTGTCCATCTAGTGACTCCAGTTGATGTTTTCCATCTAATGTAACCAAACCACTAAGCATGTGCAGTCCACACACAAACCATATTAAAGGCACTTCACATGTCACTAGATATAATTTCAAAAATATTTACCAATGCAATCTGTGTCCCGTCCATTCGTTTAGTCTGATTTAACAAAGATGTCGCTGTCGCCAAGAACTCCAACTTGGCAGAAACTTTTTGTTCTCCCTGTTTGGTGAAGTAAGTATAATGTCTTTTAATGGGATTCAAAGGACTGCTGACACTGCATTGTAACTGTGTTTTGGCCCTGTAGACAAAGTAACAAAAGAAAATATGGTTATAACAGAGTTTTAAATAACTGTGATTCACTAGGGGAAAAGAAACATTTTGACATTTTTTGTCAGACATCACTGTGTTCAATATGGATATCTGTTGGACCTGTTTAGCTGAACTGACCTCCTGTTGGACCTGTCTATACTGTAAACCTGTTGGACCTGTCTAAACTGTAAACCTGTTGGACCTGTCTAAACTGTATACCTATTGGACCTGTCTAAACTGTATACCTATTGGACCTGTCTAAACTGTAACCCTGTTGGACCTGTCTAAACTGTATACCTATTGGACCTGTCTAAACTGTATACCTATTGGACCTGTCTAAACTGTATACCTATTGGACCTGTTTAAACTGACCACCTGTTGGACCTGTCTAAACTGTATACCTATTGGACCTGTCTAAACTGTAACCCTGTTGAACCTGTCTAAACTGAAAACCTGTTGGACGTGTCTAAACTGACCACATGTTGGACCTGTCTAAACTGACCACATGTTGGATCTGTCTATTAAATTGAACAACTGCTGTACCTGTCTGAACTGAACACATGTTGGACCTCTGAAAACTAACCACCTGTTGGACCTGTCTAAACTGACCACCTGTTGAATCTGTCTATACTGTAAACCTGTTGGACCTGTCTAAACCGACCACCTGTTGAACCTGTATTAACTGATCTCCTGTTGGACCTGTCTATACTGTAACCCTGTTGGACCTGTCTAAACTGACCACCTGTTGAACCTGTCTATACTGTAACCCTGTTGGACCTGTCTAAACTGACCACATGTTGGATCTATCTAAATTGAACAACTGCTGTACTTGTCTAAACTGACCACCTGTTGGACCTCTGAAAACTGACCATCTGTTGAACCTGTCTAAACTGACCACCTGTTGGACCAGTCTATACTTTAAACCTATTGGACCTGTCTAAATTGAACAACTGTTGGACCTGTCTAAACTGACCACCTGTTGCAGCAGTCAAAACTGAACACATATTCGACCTGTCTAAACAAAGCGCCTGTTGGAGATGTCTGAAATGAACACAAAAATTATTCACCGATTGAACTATGGTCACAGGTTCAGCATAAACAGGTATCTTTATATCAGTAATAAAAGAACTCCAGACACAAATCATGCTGGCAACAAGAATATATGTGATGTACAATAGAATATAATAGAAAAATAAAGATATTTACAAAAGTGTTGTATATATATTACACAGATATAATGTCAGTACATGCATTGCATTGTCCTCAAGATAAGCAAGCTTGTGATGCAAGATGAGACTACGTTAGTAAAAAAAAGCATTCACCTTAAATGCAAAAATACACACTAAATTTAAAAATCACAAAACAAAAAACATCAGTAGTTATAAAAAAAAATGATAAAGTATAATGTAAACAAATTATTGAAATGCCACATTCGTCGCAGCACATGTTCAAATTTAATTTAACATATACATGCTGTATATGTCACATAGGACCACGTCAAACATGACACGATGTGACAAATGACATGTTGGCGCTTTAAATTGGATCTTCTATGTTACTATTTATTGAAAGCTGACCAAATCAGAAAATCCAAGTCTAAGTGAGGAATTCTTTTTTTCAATATGGCAGCTAAGCAATTTTTTTTTAAATGCAAGATTTACACTACTTCAATGAATTTTAGCACCCTATATATGAATATAGCACGAGTTTTGCTTGACACTGTGCTTAAACAGAAGTGCATTGTTTTTGTACGGATCAGAGGGACATGCTTTTGTTATCATCAACATCCACGCACAATCCAGGCAATGGTTCAAAAACATTAGATTGGTTTTAAAATGTACACAATAATTAAAATGCAAAATTTTTGCATTTTTCAAATTTAAAAAAACTGTAAGCAGTAGTTTTCAATGAACTACCAAAAATATGTATAAGAACATGACACACATTGAAATGCAACACATCATATGAAAATAGAATAAAGATGAGAAAAACAAACATGGTAGGATTGATCATAAAAAGAGAGTGAACAAAAATGGAAAGCATAAAACAAACCTTTTAAGTAACCTCCTGTGGATTCGAGTGCAGATAAAATGAGGTAAGGAAGAGATTAGGAGGAAACTATGATACATCTATAATATGTGTCTGCCAGTGTAAGCCCTTAATGTCTACCGTACAATGTGGATTACCAGAGATTTTTTTAAACAAGGGAACAGGGGTGCAGCGCCCTCGTGCCATGGCCATGCGCCCCCTTACCTTGGGGAGCAGATCCTCTGGCAACCATAAAATTCTGATTGACCAGGGATCACATGTGGCCACAGTCTTCAACTGTGACCTGTCTGATAGTAATTTTGGCCCCAAGGAAGCCATAGAATGCTCCATTTTAACCCTGGTAGGGAAAACCCTATCTCCCCCAATTGGTGGCGCTGCTGAATTGCAGTGCTCCCTCTTGCATTTTTTTTCTAGAAAAACCCCTGGATTAGTAATAGGAAAATCCAGGATGAAAATAAAGTGAAGTACAAGTAGATAGATGACAGAAATAGGGTGACACTTGAAGCTGTCTCCCCCGACATACATGTACATGTGGTCAGGCAATCTGTGCTTTAGTTTTCATATGACCCGGTGTTTACATTTACAGACTCATCACTAGTTATACAATACATGTCAGATATGTTTACTGAAAGCAGCCTATGTTCAATTAACTTTGAGTAACCAACTGGATATTCTTTGTCTAAAAGCGTTGAAGGAATAGAATTAATAGAATTTCAAAGTTTCCCCAAAACTCAATGAAACTTAAATTTTTGCTTACATCTAATAGGTTGTTTTTATTTTTTTTTTATTTAAACCATTCCAGTATTGCTGATATCAAATTCAATTGGTCTCAGATATATCTTTCATATCAATAGATCTCAGATATATCTGTCATATCAATTGGTCTCAGATATATCTGTCATATCAATTGGTCTCAGATATATCTGTCATATCAATTGGTTTCAGATATATCTGTCATATCAATTGGTCTCAGGTATATCCTGTCATATCAATTGGTCTCAGATATATCTGTCATATCAATTGGTTTCAGATATATCTGTCATATCAATTGGTCTCAGGTATATCTGTCATATCAATTGGTCTCAGATATATCTGTCATATCAATTGGTCTCAGATATATCTGTCATATCAATTGGTCTCAGATATATCTGTCATATCAATTGGTTTCAGATATATCTGTCATATCAATTGGTCTCAGGTATATCTGTCATATCAATTGGTCTCAGATATATCTGTCATATCAATTGGTCTCAGATATATCTGTCATATCAATTGGTCTCAGATATATCTGTCATATCAATTGGTTTCAGATATATCTGTCATATCAATTGGTCTCAGGTATATCTGTCATATCAATTGGTCTCAGATATATCTGTCATATCAATTGGTCTCAGATATATCTGTCATATCAATTGGTTTCAGATATATCTGTCATATCAATTGGTCTCAGGTATATCTGTCATATCAATTGGTCTCAGATATATCTGTCATATCAATTGGTTTCAGATATATCTGTCATATCAATTGGTCTCAGGTATATCTGTCATATCAATTGGTCTCAGATATATCTGTCATATCAATTGGTCTCAGATATATCTGTCATATCAATTGGTCTCAGATATATGTCATATCAATTGGTGTCAGATATATCTGTCATATCAATTGGTCTCAGAATAATCTGTCATATCAATTGGTCTCAGAATAATCTGTCATATCAATTGGTCTCAGACATATCTGTCATATCAATTGGTCTCAGATGTATCTGTCATATCAATTGGTCTGAGATATATCTGTCATATCAATTGGTCTCAGATATATCTGTCATATCAATTGGTCTGAGATATATCTGTCATATCAATTGGTGTCAGATATATATGTCATATCAATTGGTCTCAGATATATCTGTCATATCAATTGGTCTCAGATATATCTGTCATATCAATTGGTCTGAGATATATCTGTCATATCAATTGGTGTCAGATATATATGTCATATCAATTGGTCTCAGATATATCTGTCATATCAATTGGTCTGAGATATATATGTCATATCAATTGGTCTCAGATATATATGTCATATCAATTGGTCTCAGATATATCTGTCATGTCAATTGGTCTCAGATATATCTGTCATGTCAATTGGTCTCAGATATATCTGTCATGTCAATTGGTCTCAGATATTAATTAGACTTGACAGATGTGGTTTATTTGAGCTAATATGAGAGGGTCATATGTATGCAGCAAATCTAAATGTTTGAGCTTACCGTTTGTTTGATAATTCTTCTGGAATGTTGCGAGTTGGTTCTTTTCTTCTCTCACTGCTGGCTCTAGTCAATTTCTAAGAATTAATTATTCAATAAAGATCACCACTTCATAATGCATGATATCATACCATGACTCCACAACTATGGCTTAATACCAGAACATAAACTAAAACGACCAATGCCATAATTTACGAGAGAGCGAGAAATCCTACCCAAGTGCCCAGATAATCTGAATAATAACCTGTTTTAGTTATAGTTGTTAATAGATGGAAGACAAGAATAAAATACTGAGTATATTACATAACAAATTATGAGTATATGTTGACCTTTGGGAGCTCTTCATGCTTTGACAGTGATGATTCAAATTTTGGACTGACAAGTCTTCTTTCTTTGCTGACAGATTGTTCTCCATCATCATTCTCCTTACCCTCTTGATTTTCCTCCTATTGTACAAATTGTTTAAAATGAGCATGGTACTTGATTGAGCTGATGTTCAAGACTGGGTCAAATTACTTTATATAGATAGAACTGACATAACTATACAATGTTTTCAGCATGTGAAGCAGATGAAATGTAGAGAATTACGATCAAGAACTTTGCAAGTTCAAGTGCAATATTTTGTTGCAGCTTTTCAGTGAATCCCAAAGTAATTTACTTTCTGAAAGCACTAGTCATAGTGGCATACCATACACAATATTGGTTGCATGCAACATATACAACACACATGAAATACTTTGTTCAGACAAAATTTAAACACAGGCTGCACAACGATTGCGGTGCTAGAACAACGCCCTTGCAAAAACATTTGAATCCAACATCAGTTATAAATATGTCAGCCACTTCATCAATTTACTTTTTAGTTTGTAGAATGAATACAAATTGCTTAATGTACTATTCATGAACTATACACTAGTAAGAGTTTTTCCCCAAAAATGTTTGCAGGTTAGATGTTTCTAACTTATTCAATATTTTCAAAAGCTGACAAGTTATTATTAGATGAGTAAGAATTGTCCGAGTTCAAGTACAATGTTATCTAACCTTGGAATGTTTCTTTGTAATACCATCATCAATTTACTTTTTAGTTTGTAGAATGAATACAAATTGCTTAATGTACTATTCATGAACTATACACTAGTAAGAGTATTTCCCCAAAAATGTTTGCAGGTTAGATGTTTCTAACTTATTCAATATTTTCAAAAGCTGACAAGTTATTATTAGATGAGTAAGAATTGTCCGAGTTCAAGTACAATGTTATCTAACCTTGGAATGTTTCTTTGTAATACCATCATCAATTTACTTTTTAGTTTGTAGAATGAATACAAATTGCTTAATGTACTATTCATGAATTATACACTTGTAAGAGTATTTCCCCAAAAATGTTTGCAGGTTAGATGTTTCTAACTTATTCAATATTTTCAAAAGCTGACAAGTTATTATTAGATGAGTAAGAATTGTCCGAGTTCAAGTACAATGTTATCTAACCTTGGAATGTTTCTTTGTAATACCATCATCAATTTACTTTTTAGTTTGTAGAATGAATACAAATTGCTTAATGTACTATTCATGAACTATACACTAGTAAGAGTTTTTCCCCAAAAATGTTTGCAGGTTAGATGTTTCTAACTTATTCAATATTTTCAAAAGCTGACAAGTTATTATTAGATGAGTATGAATTGTCCGAGTTCAAGTACAATGTTATCTAACCTTGGAATGTTTCTTTGTAATACCATCATCAATTTACTTTTTAGTTTGTAGAATGAATACAAATTGCTTAATGTACTATTCATGAACTATACACTAGTAAGAGTATTTCCCCAAAAATGTTTGCAGGTTAGATGTTTCTAACTTATTCAATATTTTCAAAAGCTGACAAGTTATTATTAGATGAGTATGAATTGTCCGAGTTCAAGTACAATGTTATCTAACCTTGGAATGTTTCTTTGTAATACCATCATCAATTTACTTTTTAGTTTGTAGAATGAATACAAATTGCTTAATGTACTAGTCATGAACTATACACTAGTAAGAGTATTTCCCCAAAAATGTTTGCAGGTTAGATGTTTCTAACTTATTCAATATTTTCAAAAGCTGACAAGTTATTATTAGATGAGTAAGAATTGTCCGAGTTCAAGTACAATGTTATCTAACCTTGGAATGTTTCTTTGTAATACCATCATCAATTTACTTTTTAGTTTGTAGAATGAATACAAATTGCTTAATGTACTATTCATGAATTATACACTTGTAAGAGTATTTCCCCAAAAATGTTTGCAGGTTAGATGTTTCTAACTTATTCAATATTTTCAAAAGCTGACAAGTTATTATTAGATGAGTAAGAATTGTCCGAGTTCAAGTACAATGTTATCTAACCTTGGAATGTTTCTTTGTAATACCATGCGTTTGAAACACTTTATGTAATGTAGCAGCGCCATGGCTTTGACTTCGTGTGCCTTGTCTTGAATCTATCATTCTGTTCTGATGGCTGCATGACAGACATTCACAAAATTGTTAGGTTCACTTACACATATGTATTTGCTCTATGAGTAGCACATGCGCTCATGTAAATTACAGAGGTGTTGCTGCGGTAAAAATAAGTAATTAGTAATAGGTGATTTTCCGTACAATTGCGAGATCTCGCGAGATGCATGAAAGACGCGCGTCGAACATCTGCCGCAAAAATCAAACGATTTGATTTTGAACTCGAATTTCCTTATTTCGTAGCTCACACCGACCGGCCGATCTTCGACAGAGGAATATTGCTTCCGAATACCCTTACTTAATCGTAATTGCCTATCATCAAACGTGGACAGCACATTATTAAGCATGGAAATGTCCCCAAAATACTTTCGCGTTTGTCGAATCCCACGCGATGTTTGACGCCACTACGACCTTTGTTTGTCCTGTTTTTACGTTCGATTTCACGCATAACGCGTGATTCTCGCAGTGTACGGAAAATGGTCTATTTAGTATACAATAAACAATTTGTTTTTATTTATATACACTTCTAGTTGAAATGCATTTCAAATAGAGCAAATACAGTACAAGTACACAATTCAATACAAAACAGTCTTGGTATGTGACTATGTTTCAAGCAAAGAAAAAAACAAACAAGGTGTTCAAACCACTGATCTATCACGATCAACAGCTATAACTATAACTACAGAAACTCGTCTGAAAGCATTTTTATAAAAATCTCAGATTATACATCATTCAAACACTCAAGACAAGAACTGAATCTGAATATTTGTACCTTGTAGTCAATGTGTCATCGGTTGATGCCATACCGTCAAATTTATGAGGTGGTAGTGCGTAAGATGGAAATAAATAGTGGATATGGTTGATGATCAGAAACTTAATAATCAGCTCATATGCAAAGAGTCGCCCTTCTCTCCATTCCCAGGACCTCGCAATGATGCCATCAGCTGTGGTGTCTGCGGAAAATAAAACATGAGATAGTTCAAGTTATAAATGTCTTTGGTGTAAGCTGTGTAAATTTCAGCATTAAGAGTATCATTCTATCAGTAATCCCTTCTTCATTTTTTATCAACGCCCATTTATAATAAATTTGACCAGTTTAGACATCAAGGGACTTATTATGCAGCAAAGTTTAAATGAAATATTTCTCTGTATGTCTGTGTATACATTTACCTCTTTGATATTAATAAATTTTCAAATAGTAGGGTACTATGCGAGCAACAATGACATTATATGAATAACGGAAAAACAAAGAATATGAAAAATAAGTCACTGTCGATGACATAGTCCCTGCCGTGTTTGGATGAAATGACATTTGAGAACACAAAAGAGAAGAGATGTCGCAGAAATTTGGTCAGAGCACAAAAAAAACAACAAATAGGTATGAATATGAAACCCATCGTGTTTTGCCTTGATAACAAATTTATACAAAACTGATCAAGTGAGTCAGAGAAATGATTTGATATTATTAAAACCCCAAAATAACAGAAAAGAATAAGCAACCGATTACTGCCCTTAAAACCAAAATACAAAACTGTACTAGACAAATGGGTAGAACAATTGGGTGGAGGGTGTCGATTTTTCAGTGAAATAACAAAACAAAATGATATGCATCACCATGAGTGATGTCAATACCAAGTTTGAACAAAATAAACAATTAATGAGATTTTTGACAAAAATTATCCCCAGTTGGTCAAATAACATCATCACGATGTATATCCAAGAAATTATGTCAGATGCATGCATGCACAAACAAACAAGACAGATAAAATAAGAAAAAAACATAAGTCCATTATACAGATTATGTCAAAAAAAGACACAAAATAACTTACAAGCCTGGTCTCCAGAACCAACTAGAGTGTTAACTTTCTTAATACTGAGTCGTCGAGTTTTAGAAAGCAGTCCTTGGGATGGCGAGGTTGAATCATTTTCACGAGCACTATCGTGGCTTTCAGATGATCGTCGCCTAGCAATAGGAAGAAGTTTCTCCTCATGATCTGAACTATCCGCACCAACAACAGATTTGTAAAATGAGCGGTAATTGACTTGCTGCGTTAATAATAGCATATCAATAGACCACTCAGCACACAGTCCTTGCAGTACGAGTTTAAGCAGACTTGGGTTATTACTATCTTTAGCAACTGAAAAATGCAATAACAATCAAATATTCAGTTATGAAAAAAAAATATTACTCAATACAATTTTTCAATAAATCACACCCTCTATGGAAACAAAGCGTTGCTATGACACAGAAGTAAAGCAGATAGGTGAAAGGTCATGCGAGTCAAAACACAAATCTTACATACCATATTTTCTCTATTGCATTCATAGTTTGCTAGATCATTAAAACTTGACTTATTTTTACTATAGATACACCCTATCAGCACATGTGCTACTAATAATATGTTACTATTGTACTAGTCACCCGTTTCTATACATTTACATACAATACTGTGCATCTCAAAATGTCTGAAAACCACTTTCGTTTTGAGAAAGATAAAGAATCACGCCATTAAATTGTCACATCATTCAAATTATTTACAGTATCAGGCAATTATGGCGTTTATGCAAATTGTAACATCTATCGTATTGTACTCACCAATATATTTGAAGACTGCGCTAGTGGCTTGTCTTACAGTAGACGCTGGATGTGATAAGTATAAACTGAACGTTGAAAAGTACAAAGGCCATTGTGGTAGTAAATATCCTGGAGAAATTTGCTGAAAACAGAAAAAAATCAAATAGTTATTGTTTATGAACATGCTGAGGAAATAATCAACTTTACAATTATACTTATAATAACTTATATAAGCTCCAAAAACACAATTCATTTTCCTTCTCCTTTTCCTCCAAAAATCCAACTAATTTTCCTTCTAAATACCCAAATTATTGCACCCTTGAAAACCCAACTCATTTCTTCTCAAAAAACCTGACTTATTTTCCTTCTAGAAACCAAACTCATTTCTTCTCCAAAAACCTACCTTCTTTTCCCTCTAAATACCAAATAATTGCCGTTTTCAAAACCAAACTCATTTTCCCTTCAAAAACTCATTTAACTTATTAAACACCATTCTAATTACTTATACCACAGTTTCTTACCTTAAGAAACACAGACACCCAGTAAATCTTCAGCATGGTAAGTATCAAGAAAGTATACCCAACTCAACCCACAAAAAAACAATCAACCCTTTCCCACCCAGATATTGTCTTACTTTAACAAGAAATATACAGACACCAAGTAAACCTTTCTTCAACTTTCATCATGGTAAGCATCAAGAAGTTTACCCAACCCAACTCACCCCACAAAAAACCTATCAACCCTTTCCCACCCAGATAGTGTCTTACCTTAACAAGAAATATACAGACATCTAGTAAGCCTCCAGCACGGTAAGCATCAAGGAGTTTATAATCAGCTCAACTTACCCCATAACAAACCCAATTCCCACCGACAGTTTCTTAAACTTTCAGCATGGTAAGCATCAAGAAAGTTTACCCAACCCAACTCACCCCACAAAAAACCTATCAACCCTTTCCCAACCAGATAGTGTCTTACCTTAACAAGAAATATACAGACACCCAGTAAGCCTCCAGCACGGTAAGCATCAAGGAATTTATAATCAGCTCAACTTACCCCATAACAAACCCAATTCCCATCGATAGTTTCTTAAACTTTCAGCATGGTAAGCATCAAGAAAGTTTACCCAACCCAACTCACCCCACAAAAAACCTATCAACTCTTTCCCACCCTGATAGTGTCTTACCTTAACAAGAAATATACAGACACCCAGTAAGCCTCCAGCACGGTAAACATCAAGGAATTTATAATCAGGTCAACTTACCCCATAAAAAACCCAATTCCCATCGATACTTTCTCAAACTTTCAGCATGCTAAAGCATCAAGGAAGTATACCCAACTTTCCCACCCAGATAGTGTCTTACCTTAACAAGAAATATACAGACACCCAGTAAACCTTCTGCATGGTAAGCATCAAGGAATTTATAATCAGGTCAACTTACCCCATAACAAACCCAATTCCCATCGATAGTTTCTAAAACTTTCAGCATGCTAAGCATCAAGGAAGTATACCCAACTTTCCAACCCAGATAGTGTCTTACCTTAACAAGAAATATACAGACACCCAGTAAACCTTCTGCATGGTAAGTATCAAGAAAGTATACCCAACTCAACCCACAAAAAAACAATCAACCCTTTCCCACCCAGATATTGTCTTACTTTAACAAGAAATATACAGACACCAAGTAAACCTTTCTTCAACTTTCATCATGGTAAGCATCAAGAAGTTTACCCAACCCAACTCACCCCACAAAAAACCTATCAACCCTTTCCCACCCAGATAGTGTCTTACCTTAACAAGAAATATACAGACACCCAGTAAACCTTCTGCATGGTAAGCATCAAGGAGTTTATAATCAGCTCAACTTACCCCATAACAAACCCAATTCCCACCGACAGTTTCTTAAACTTTCATCATGGTAAGCATCAAGAAGTTTACCCAACCCAACTCACCCCACAAAAAACCTATCAACCCAACTTTCCAACCCAGATAGTGTCTTACCTTAACAAGAAATATACAGACACCCAGTAAGCCATCTGCATGGTAAGCATCAAGGAATTTATAATCAGCTCAACTTACCCCATAACAAACCCAATTCCCACCGACAGTTTCTTAAACTTTCAGCATGGTAAGCATCAAGAAAGTTAACCAAACTCACCCCACAAAAAACCTATCAACCCTTTCCCACCCAGATAGTGTCTTACTTTAACAAGAAATATACAGACACCAAGTGAGCCTCCAGCACGGTAAGCATCAAGGAATTTATAATCAGTTCAACTTACCCCATAAAAAACCCAATTCCCACCGACAGTTTCTTAAACTTTCAGCATGGTAAGCATCAAGAAAGTTTACCCAACCCAACTCACCCCACAAAAAACCTATCAACCCTTTCCCACCCAGATAGTGTCTTACCTTAACAAGAAATATACAGACACCCAGTAAACCTTCTGCATGGTAAGCATCAAGAAATTTATAATCAGGTCTCATAACAGCAAGGTGTGGTAAGTCATTCAATGCAGATGACACAATGTTATCTGACTTGTATTCTAATATTGCCCCTTTACACAGTAAACTCACGACTTCTTGGAATGATGACAACGCTTCCTGCAATATACAATAATGCCACAATTACTGCAATGTATGCACATTCATTTAGTAAAATACAGTAGTTATAGTAATAATAATAATAATTTTTATTGCATAATCATATCCTTATTTGGATATTGACTTGGAAATTACAATAAAGATGAATATTCAAAAACATAGGTCATGATTAAAACCCCCAACCTAATTTAATAGAATTAAATACAACTGTTATAGCATTATTAGTTTTGACAATAGTGTTTGTATTTTTTTTTAATTTTATTTTTTACATATGCTCCATACACCGTGGTCGTAAATAAACAAGGCGAGTTTTGCAAAATGTTATCGTCATTGATACCAAATCAATTCATGAATATTGCAAGCAGCGTAAATTAAACGGTTAACAGTATCAGACACAGAATGAGCTCAGTCGTCAACAAATTAAAACTGAAATGTGGGTGAAAAAACAAACAACTGTAAGTAAAAAGGGTCAGAGAAGTTTAAATCAATAAAAAATAACTGAGTGGGAATACTGATCAACTTGGTTCAGCATCATATCTGTGTTAGTCAGTTAACAAAAGAAAGCATTAACCTTTGGCGGTGCGTACCACTGCATAAAAGCTTGCATATTTCATTGAGCTGTATAGTGATTGTTGCAGTGTCTTTGGATTTCTTATCAAGTCAATGTTAACATGTTTTTGTATCGTAATGTATGGTGTATCAATATTTTCTATAAAAAAAAAAACATTTTCCAGCCAAATTTGTGTGTGAAAAGGTTTGCTAGTTTCTTTGAATAATATATTGATTTTGGAGCAAATAGACTGAAAAGGACAGAGCAGATACATGTACATTGTAGTTATAGGTTTTGATCAAAGAGTTCAAGTTTGTATCAATTTATTTTTAGAAACAAGATTTAGAGATTTTTTCCATCCAAATGTTGGTGCAAGTTTGGAAGATTTTCATGTATTTTTGGTAATTTTGAACCAAATTGACATAATTTCACATTAGCTACAGGTGTAGATCAAATTTCTTTGGGAAAAAATTAGGACCTATGATTATTTTATGGTTTATTTTGTGAAAGGTGACAGAAACTGCTATTTTGATGTATTTGCTTTAAAGGGTATATTCATTCGTTCTTGGATTGGATGCAGAAGCAACTTTTCTCAGCCTGAAATATTTCCTGTTAGCATTTCAGGCTGTTTTTGATCGCCATTGAATTATTATAACAAGCAGAAAAAGATCTATAATAATAAGGTTAGCATGATTATTGCAAATTATTTTTTTTTACAGCCAATGATGGCTCAATTTAATTGCCAATCCAAAATTAAATGCCCCATAACGTTGAATTTTTTGTTTCTGTGTCAATTTAGGGGGCAGTGCTGGAGAGCGCCCTCAAGGAGATTAATTGGTGATTTGGTCTTAGTGCGAGACTTGTTAGTTAACTCATCTTTTAAAGTCTCCAAAAAAAAAAATTGATTACTAGTAGTATCGATAATCATATTCATTTCCACTATTTCAATTTTTTTTTCTAAAAACAGGTTTCAATATTAAATGCATAAAATATTATGAATTTTTCCATATATGAACATACGAATTTCAGATTTCCTGACACAAAATCGGACAGTGATCTAAGATTAAATCATAGACCACAGGTTGCTATGGCAATGAGAGTGCTGACAAAAAAGTTAAATTTTGACAGCAAGAATTAGTACTCAACTAGTTTTAGTAAGAATCATAAAAACATGCAGTCATTAGATTTGTAACGTAATAGAAAATGATTACAACACAGTTTGCGTAATAAAAATCCAACACTGGCTGAGATAATTCATCACATTTTATTGTAGGCTGACATTTTCCCGAGAGAGAAGGCACTCAAAAAAGCAGCAGGCTATCTCATGTGTGATTAAAACATGGTTTACTAGTCAAGAACAAATTTAAAAACATGACAAAGTCATGAGAGAAAGGCTCTATCAAATAAATGAGAACAAATTAAACAAGCAATTTGAAAATATCACTTTTTACCAAAAATGACAAAAATATTCATCAAAATCAGTGAATTGAAGATATCATCACATAATGAAAAAATTTGAGAGAGGTCTACCTGAAGTACCTATATGTATAATATAAGAGCAATCAGACTGCGTTTTTAACAAGAAGTCAAAAATATCACTTTTTACCAAAAATATCCATCAAAATTAGAGATTCTGAGAGCGATCCACATTTAGTACCTCTATATATTATATCAAAGCAATCAGACGTGCGGTTTTCAGCAAGAAGTCGAAAATATCACTTTTTACCAAAAATGACAAAAATATTCATCAAAATTAGAGAATGATCTTAATACACAATACTAGGAATTATAACTAGTCACATCAAAAATCAAAGTTTGAGGGTATTCTCAGTCAAGCTTTAAGCTTTCAATCACCAATGAGAAAAATGTCTTACTGGTAGTAAAAAAAAAAATGATTTACTCCACTGTTCAGAACCTAGATGTTTTGTATAGGAACTGTCAATAATATTTTTTTTAAGATGCAAATTTTTTTCTGATCAGCAACTTGCCATATCTTGGGCTTATCAGTAACATAAAATTGTGTTTAGCGATGACAGGCAATGGTTTTATAATTCACAGTTCTCATTTTCAGAATTCACACTTTCAGGGTTTCAGTGCAAATTCATACTTTTTCAGTTTTTGCTGACATGGGAATTTGCCCTTCCTGAATTTGATTCCAATTATATATCTCAACAATCTAACAGACAAAAGATCAAAAAGAAATACAAGAAATACAAGTAAACAGAGAAGCAGATAATAAAATTACTTAGATAATAACAGTGAATAAACACTGCTGCAAAAGAATTCAATGAAACATTGTTAATTAATTGATTTTCCTATGGTTGTTTGCATTATTGCTGGATTTCATTAAAAAAAAAGAAAATAAAAAAAAAAAGTAGTATTCTCATTACAAAACAGAAATTCAGCCACTATAGAAGTGCATATAAACCCAAAATTACATTTGTTATTGATAATATTACTTATCGTACTTCCCAGAGTATAAGCCCAGGGGCCTGAACATGTAAAATCAGATAAATTAAAGGGTGGGCTTATACTCGAGGACCGCCTCAGATAAAAAAATAATTTTTTGGGGGGTTAAAAATTGTAACCATCTTCCCAACCATGAAAAATTATCCAAATTACATTTTTCGTTCACAGTGCCGGTCTCGGAGAAATATTACGTCTTTTTGATTTCCACAACACTTTTTACAATGAAGAAACAAAATGTTCATAAAAATACACACATTTTATTACAATACGGTTTACATACCGTCTGAATTTACAGTGCAAAAATGCGTAGGGTCTGTGGGAAAACATTCGAAGGCAAAATCTTTATCATTATCTTCATTGTGGAATGTTTTCGATCGTACGCAAACTCTTGATACAAAGCTGCCATGGTGTTTTTCATCGTGATTTGACCTGAACAACTTCCTTTGACCTAACAGGTCACGTCTTTCGTTAACCAATCAAAATGCTGTGTCGTACAGACAAAGTTTTCTGATTATTGACGAAGTCAGTTTTTCAACGCAATGCGAACGTGAATTACTACGATGATAAAATGCGATCTGATTTCAAAAAAAAGCAAGGATTTTTTCCCTAAAGCTGTTGATTTGCAATTTTCGATAGGTAAACTGAGGCTGGAGGAAGTACTTAAACTGTTGCCAACAAGTCATGTCGAAGAATATTTTGCTCGTTCACATCCCATTCACAAAAGTCTCAATGGATTATTCAGAAAAGTAAAACGATGTTCAATGCCCAGGTTTCACGACTTGATGATCACATTTTTGGCATTTCTAAAACTACTACTCAAAAGAAATATTGATTACTTCAGTATTGCAACATCGGGGTTCATCCTGAGTAAATAACAGAATAGAAAAGATGCAAACCATGTTCCGTACGTTCTCCGGCCATGCACTCTGAAATTAATGCGAGTTTTCTCGTAAAAGCAGGAACCAAACTACCGTACCAATCACGATTATTATGCAATGAAATACACTTTTTACATGCATATTTGTAATAAATGTTGTTGAAGCTTGGTAAAAATATCCTGGGCCTATACTCGGGGAAGCCCTCAACCTGTTAAATGTCTAAAAACAGAGGGTGGGCTAGCTTATACTCGGGGAGGGGCTTATGCTCAGGGAAGTATGGCATTTTCCCACATAGAAACACGTTCTGTATCGTACATAAAGTGCTTGCAACTAATAAAGCAAACATGGTGTACAATTGCTTGCTTCTGATTGGCTACCTAACATATTGTAATAAGCCAATCAGAGTACAGGCAGCTTTAACTTATCATAGGTCAGACAACCTATCAAATTGTGGCATTGAATAACAAGTTTTTAGCAACCCACTATTTAAGTAATCCTGATACAGAATTTATTTTGTAATAACCTTGATAGGAATCAACTCTAGAAAAGTGAAAAGAAGAAGAGAACATGTTTCAAAGACAATATTTACTTACCTTAAAATCACATCTTGAGAGGAAAGATGAGAAGGCTTTTATTGAGTTTTCACGAATGCTCAGCTGAGGATGTTCCAATAGTGGAAATATAATGGAGTGGATGTTACTGGTTATAAAATCAGGAAGCTGAGTTAATTCCTCACGGCCAAACTGAAATATAGAAAAAGAATAATACATTTACAAATTTGCACATAATTTTCTTTGGCGTGGCAATTTGGCGTTGATAGGTGAAAGAGAAGAAAAATTAGACGAAATAAAACAAATTCTGAAAAATTGTTTTTTAAAAATTGTATGAATGTCAAGGTCACAAGAATTACGCCCTACATGGTGCTCCAAATCCAACAAATTCTGACAGAACAATGTAGTTTCTTACTTCCCCTGAACGATTTTTTGTTGGTACTAATCAAATTGCATCAACGTCAAAAAGCGACAGCCATCAAAGAGTAACCATTCATGGCAGAGTTTATTTGTTTGTTGACATAATGTGTGATAAGGTGCTGGTAAATTTCTGCCCAATGTTTATCATCTTGTTGAAAACAGTCTGATTTTTGCCGACAATGCAAACATGGATTTGTTTGACAGTGAATAATCATTGAAGCTCATTGAAAGAACTTTGCAAATATGGAGTATTGATCTTGCCGACGAGACATACGCTATTCTGTCAGGCATTATTGGGGTGTGATGCCGTTCGGCCGGCGAGGGCGCCACTCACACCTACATGTCAGGCTAGACAGATGTGTGCATTGTGTATTTTTAAAGCTGTGTTTTTCCCCCTTAAAATTGAATTTTTCTAAAATTCTGACAAAAACTAACTTTCAAAAACCCTTTTTTCTGACGTGGGAGATGACCAAAATTACGAATATTTTTTTCTTGGCCTTAACTAATTCTTTATTAAAATATTTTTGTTGCAGACAACAATTTCAAACACAGATGCTCATACAATGCCCACAGAAACCATAATCCTTTTTTGGGGCTAAACAACATCAATTGAAATAAACTTTCCCATATATCCTATCAGAAAAAAATAAATTGGACTCAACACAAAAGAAAATTCTGTATTCATCAAACAATGTATTCTACAGCAGCTTACTTTAACAACCAATGAAAATTCCTTATCCAGGTCACATGACTCAAAAGATACAATGTATAATGAGAAAGCAACATGCATTGTAAGTAAAAGCAAATTTCATTGTTCCTAAACCAATGAAAATATATTATTGCAAAACTAGCTGGCTTATTCACCTATACCTAAGCTTTGAGATGATGTATAGATTGTTATAGTACCATGCTTAGTAACTTTCAGAGAATATCTGAATCACAGATCAATTTTTAACCTGTTTTCCCCTTGTTGCTACTTTAAGACAAGTAAAAAAAATTGTGACATTTAATTAAGCATTTTAGCTGATCTAGGTAAATGTAGCAGCCAATCGGAATCATCACCCTTCAGTCCCGTGTGTCATGCTAGAAAGCTCCAGGAAATGAACAACATTGCAACAAGAGAACAAGAGAAACATGATGAACTATAAGATTAAAGATCAAACAGAGCGTCATCTCATAGTGAGGTCAGAATTCTAAGAGAATAATGTTTCAAATACCCACAGAACCCTACACCCTCGAAAAAGAAGGTAAAACACATTTTTTGTCAACACATTCGCGCATAACTGATCTCTTATTTGAGAGCAATCATAGTGCTCCAATATAATATAATAATTATTGTTTATTAATTTTGTAATTTTTATAGAATTATGAACAAATTTTTTCATGAAAAATATCAATAATAATAATGCAGTTAAAATCTGGTGTGTGATTGGATTCCACATAGTTGAAAATTGTTAGAATTCAAAATAATGAACATACGCAAAAGTGCTGACCAAAAAATAAAAGCTTGTGTGTACACCATTATACCGCCCAGCGAAAAAAATTGAAATCAGTAATTTAGAAATGCCATAAAGAGCAGCAGAAACCACAGAACACAAATATTGAGATGCAAAAGTGATTAATAATAGCGACATCTATGAATACAACAGATTGCAGAAAATGCTACTTCAAGAACATGTAAAAGGATCTATTCCCTGTGGACGTACACAAAAGCTGACTGACTTTTAAACCTGATATGTTTTATTAGATTTTCTATCAATCCAGTGGAGTTGAAATTGGATGAAGCATGTGATGATTATTCTTTTCAAATATGAAATGAGGTACATAATAATTTACTTGAATGCCATGATTTTTTCTGACAAGATTTTGTAGAATGTTGCTAGCATAAAGTAAATTGCCACTAGCACAGTGTGAATTGCCACCAGCAATAGTGTAAATTGTCACTAACATAGTGTAAATTGCCACTAGCGCAGTGTAAATTGTCACTAGCACAGTGTAAATTGTCACTAGCATAGTGTAAATTGTCACCAGCATAGTGTAAATTGCCACTAGCATAGTGTAAATTGCCACTAGCATAGTGTAAATTGCCACTAGCATAGTGTAAATTGCCACTAGCATAGTGTAAATTGCCACTAGCATAGTGTAAATTGTCACCAGCATAGTGTAAATTGCCACTAGCATAGTGTAAATTGCCACTAGCATAGTGTAAATTGCCACTAGCATAGTGTAAATTGTCACTAACATAGTGTAAATTGCCACTAGCATAGTGTAAATTGTCACTAGCAGTGTAAATTGTCACTAGCATAGTGTAAATTGCCACTAGCACAGTGTAAATTGCCACTAACACAGTGTAAATTGCCACTAGCATAGTGTAAATTGTCACTAGCAGTGTAAATTGTCACTAGCATAGTGTAAATTGTCACCAGCATAGTGTAAATTGCCACTAGCATAGTGTAAATTGCCACTAGCATAGTGTAAATTGCCACTAGCATAGTGTGAATTGCCACCAGCAATAGTGTAAATTGCCACTAGCGCAGTGTAAATTGTCACTAGCACAGTGTAAATTGTCACTAGCATAGTGTAAATTGCCACTAGCATAGTGTAAATTGCCACTAGCATAGTGTAAATTGCCACTAGCACAGTGTGAATTGCCACCAGCAATAGTGTAAATTGTCACTAGCATAGTGTAAATTGCCACTAGCATAGTGTAAATTGCCACTAGCACAGTGTAAATTGTCACTAGCATAGTGTAAATTGCCACTAGCATAGTGTAAATTGCCACTAGCATAGTGTAAATTGTCACTAGCACAGTGTAAATTGTCATTAGCATAGTGTAAATTGTCACTAGCATAGTGTAAATTGTCACTAGCATAGTGTAAATTGCCACTAGCATAGTGTAAATTGTCACTGGCATAGTGTAAATTGTCACTGGCATAATGTAAATTGTCACTGGCATAGTGTAAATTGTCACTGGCATAGTGTAAATTGCCACTAGAGATAAAAATGTCTCTTCTGAACACAGTAATGCAGGTGACTAGTGGAGTCATGCTATTAATATCTTTTCAAAAATAAATGGTATGGACTCAGAAAGTGTGGGTGAAACAACATGTGACAAGAGTGCCAAAAAATAAAACAAAAATAAACAAAATAATCAATTTAATTAAATAATGAATTAATGAACTAAATCACTGAATCAGTCAATCACTTTCCTGCATAATTACCTTTAAATAATATACATCCTTATCACTGTCTGGTCCTATCAATGATGGGTGAAATCCTATCCACTGAAACCGACGTATTATCACGTTCAGAGCTTTTACTGCACCTTCCACAGACTGCCACGTGCTCTCTTTATTCAAACAAATCTATATCAGACATAGGAAAATACACAACATGAATGTCACAGTCCTCATTTTTGCAAAAGAAATACATGACCTTACATATCATGAATAAGTAAACAAGCATCCTCTCGACTGAGATAGCTCTGCTGTTAGCAATGCACATTTCAATTAAAGAACAGAAGATATCATTAGAAAATGAACAATATGCATAGTATCAATGCAAGAAGAAAATATCACTTTTTATCAAAAATGACAAAAATATTCACCAAAATTAGAGAATTAGAGAATTAAAGAAATCATTACAAAATGAACAAATCTGAGAGAGGTCCACATGTAGTACCTATATATGTAATATCAAAGCAATTGGACTTGCGGTTTTTAACAAGAAGTTGAAAATATCACTTTTTACCAAAAATGACAAAAATATTCATTAAAATTAGAGAACTAAAGATATCATTACAAAATGAACAAATCTGAGAGAGATCCACATGTAGTACCTATATATGTTATATCAAAGCAATTACACTTGTGGTTTTTAACAAGAAGTCGAAAATATCACTTTTTACCAAAAATTACAAAAATATTCACCAAAATTAGAGAATTGAAGATATGATCATGAAATGAACAAATCTGAGAGAGGTCTACCCAAGGTACATATACACCAAGTATCAAAGCATTCAGGCTTGTAGTTTTCAAGAAGAAGTCGAAAAAGTAAAACATTGACACGGACGCCGGAAAACGACGGACAATCACTCATATGATAAGCTCTGCTCGACAAAGTCGACAGCGGAGCTAATAAAAGTGGATATGCATATGAATACCATTATGTCTCGAACCTACAAAATTGGTCAAATTACACATAAAAATAAACCAACATGGCCACTAGTAGGCCATTATGAATCAACTCAGTGTAACCAGATAAACAGTCAAAATTAAAATTTTGTGATTTTATTATTTGTTGATCAATCTGTTAAATCAAAATCCCAAAATAACTGAAAAGAACATGCAACCCTCTATGCCTTGTCTAGTCTTTGTACCAAATATAAACTAAATCCGTAAAAGTGTATCCAAGCAACGAGTAGAAAACTTAATGAGAACATATAGCCCCCAGTTGCCCATTTTGAATCAAATTGCAAAAAAACAAAATGACATGCAGCAGTATCCCTCCACGTGTGATGTAAATATCAAGTTGAAATGAAATTTGACCAACATGTCCAAAAAAAAGTTGATTACATGTTAAACTGTTGGTTGTTGGCGTTTTGGGGACAAAAATAGTCGCTAGTTTGAAGTACATATGCATATACATATGCACCTACATAAATAGTTTCGAATATTGAGGAATGCCAGACACTAATTGCTTTCTCTCAGGAGGGTTGAATTTCAAGTTTAATTTGCTCTTTGGTGACATTACATGGAATATGAATAATGAATTGCAGGAATCGTTTTTTAAAGAGGTACGAACATTTCTTAAACATCTTTGTAAACACAGAAATGAAAGTTGTATGAATTCACCATGAGATTTATTTTCAAATATAATTTCAGTCTCAGATATGTATGATTTTTCTGTTTTCTTTATTTTTTTTTGTTTGCTCTTGTTGCCGTTCAAAAAACTTTATAAATATTATTATTATTATCATTATTAAATACCTGGGAGAGTGCATTGATACATATAAACCTACATGGGAAAATATATAGCAATATATTTGAATATACCTTGGAGAGAACACCATATTTCTACGTACCTTGGAGAGAGCATCAAAAAAAGCTTTCATCTGTGATATCTTCAAATGTTCAATAATGGGGCTCAGTCTGGCAACACATGCATTTCGTATCGCTGACCATATGTCAGTTATTCCGGTAACCATCAAATCCTTAATCAAATCCAGGTTATCACTAATCCTTGTTGTGTCATGGGCATTTACTTTCAACCATTCCATAACATGAATCATTGTCTGATTACGCACCACCGGCAAGTTATTGGCTGCGACAATACAAGAAAGAGAATTAGTAGGTATACGTGTCGAATTCTAACAACTAAATTATGTTTTTGTCTAAAGAACTTCCCATCATGCATTGCAGTATTTTACTTTGGGTTCATGCTAAATGCAACTAACAATTTAGAAAGTCTGCAAAGATGATAGTTTTTTTTTGGACGCAGTGCTTCATGTTGAATTTTTATTTTGTAAAATGCTATCTTTAGATAAAAAAAAACAATAAATCCTGTATTTAATTCTGTGACTTGATGAGACCCAAAGATATGCGGAAAACTCTATCACCATTCAGCATTTACCAACATGATTATGTGTATTCAGCGTTCTTGCAGAGTTTCCCTTTTATTGGCAATAAATATTTCTAAGACTATACACCTGTGTGTCTGTGTCATAAAAAAAGTCATATAAAAACAACTAAAAATTCAGATGGATAAACTTTCTGCAAACACAAAACTTTGCTTGTGAATGTGACAATAATGTTATTCTGTAATATTTCTTTTCAGCCTGGGAAAATATGAGTACATGTAAGACCATCAAAAAATACACACAAGACAGAAATATACAGTCAACTCAAACGTTCAAGCCCCTGTAAAAACTGCTTGAGTGTATGTATGTCGGTGCAACTGTTTCTAGTAGAAACTGGGTGGATGTAGGAAAGCATGATCTTACAGACCCCTAGATCATCAAATAACATTTAAAAACTTGATTGGAGTATTTGATTACATAGTTAGTCTTTTCATACGAAACATTTTTTAGATTTACGACTTCAATTTTCAGACATAGTACAATGTTTATTCTTCAGAGTATTCAATACATTAGTATATAAATCAGACGCATTCAAGAACGCTAAAACCTGCCGTCGAAGAGAAAATCAATAAATGTAATGGAATCATTTTACAAATGCACAGAGAAAAAAATGCTTTACACAATTTTATGAATTTGACAACCTAATTCATAATCACGATTTAAAAAAGAATTTAATGAATCAACTCAAAAATGCGATGAATACAAATAGGTGTGTGATAGATTTGAGAAGCTATAGACATTTTATAAAAGAAGTTCTGAGTATCTTTTGTCTAGTTTATAAAAAAATAGTTTTCATTAATAACAAATATAGCTAAAGGAACATCATTAAAAATATAGTATAATAAAGCCAGCTTTGTTGATATTACAGTGTCTTCATTATTTAGCATTGCATGGAAACTCAGGGAAGAGTCTAATACTGTAAAGGTGTTAATTATTAACCAGGTTTTAATTTTGCTTATTTCGCTGACTGAAAAATGCGCTAAATTAAAACCCAATGAATATGTAAAATTTAGCATAGAACACATTATCTAAATGATAAAACCATGAATTTAAAACCCACTGAATATGCCTGAAATGGTAAATCAGTAAAATTTAAACCCAGTGAAAATTAGTCATTTTACAGTATGTATGAAATCTTTACATCATGTGAAAATACATAACCAAGGAAGCTGGAAGCCCTAGATCATCTACCCTTGATTTGATATGCAAAGCATGTTGTTGAATACTGATGAGGCATGTTTTTGTAATTTTAATCTTCAATTCTTCATCTTTAGTTCTCTCAATTGAAATGATTACAGTCCCACAGCAGCCAATCAATTCTGGACAGTGTTTGTTGTTACGTCCCTGTCAGACGTTAATGACTACAGGTACATTAAGTATCTGTTTCGATCTTCCTGTTACAAATACAAGTCACTGGAATCACAGGAAGAGACCATTTCATTCTTGGGGTAATACAAAATCAGGATAATCATCAAACCATAACTCAGAAAGGTGGTAGACATAACACAAAGTGACAAATCATCGTTTTACAGTATGTTACAGGTATACCAGAACAAATGTGAGTGTGGGTGACAAAAGTCAGGAATCTAGAAATACATAAAACGCCATAATATTTATCTCTAATATTCTATGAAACATTTTGCAAATCTTAATGTATTTCTCTAAAAAATATTTCCTGAATAGACATAATTCATTAATTTTTTTTTTTAAATAATCAAATTTTTAAAGGTGCTGAAAATTTACTTTGGCATTGTAAGGGGAAATAAAACATTGTCCTTGTCATACACTAATACTGTTCTATAATAAAAGCTCCACAATACACAGTTTCTATATTAGTCAAGCCCCTCCCCCCCCCCACCCCTCTAGTGACAAAGTGTTTGTGTGACATACGTATATGACACATACATGATACAGCGTTCAAATATAAAGTCAAGCTCTCTAACGTCAAGCTCTCTTGTGTGACTGACATAAACAACACCTTACAGTACAATGCTTCTATATTAGTCAGTCCCTCTAGCAACAGAGCATGTATGTGGCATAAATGACATATGGTATACGACATTTTTGTAAGTCAAGCCCTCAAGCACCAGAGTACAAAAAAAATGTACTTGTTTTACACAAATGACACTACAGACCATTTCTATATTAGTCAAGCCCTAGAGTGATAAAGCCTTTGCGCGATGTAAATGACGCTCTCCATCGTGTGATTCATTGGTCATTCAAGAAAGTGAAAGTGTCAAAAAAACAATGAATAGTCAAAAATAACAATAGCAAAATTGGCCATCAGGTTATCCCGTAGACGAACATTGGTACTGCATATGAAATACTGCATTGCCCTATATCTTAGCTTTCAGATGATGTATAGATATGTTATAGTAGTAAACTTTAATAGAAACATTTACAGAATGTCAGAATCACAGGTTTTAACTCTATTCCCCCCTGTGGCTAGCTTAAAACAGAAAATAAAATGAGACACACTTCACTGATCTTCATCACGATACTTTCTACGAACTTTAATTCACGTGTTCTACATAAATCTTGACAGTATCCAGGAAACATTTGTTTGCTCCAGTGGCACCATTAGCACAACTCTTCAACCATGTCATTTCACATGTTATACAAGAATAGCTACTGAAAATGTTTCCGTTTCCATATACATATTCAAATGATACATACATGTTGCCATGAGCGACACAAAACTCCTTTTAATAATTTCAAATTTTAAATTCTCCCAACACTAACATATGCAAATTACCTGACATGCTTGGACACCACTAAAAAATGCCTATACATGTATACACAAACACTTTTCTTTATTACAAGACTGCCAGTAGTGAATTCTCCCAACATAGACATATGCAAATTAGCTAACATGCTTAGAAATCACTGAAATACAGGCAACACTTTCTTCATCACAAGACTGCCAGTTGTGAATTTCAAATTCTCCCAACATAGACATATGCAAATTAGCTGACTTGCTTACAAAGCACATTTCGTTTTGTACACAAATATTAATTGAGTGAGGAGATTTCACAAAAAGAGCTAAAATAGGACTTTCTTTCTACATCCAAGAAAAAGTTGTCAATACAAATGAGAACACATGATATATGTAGAGTAATAAAACAACAAGACTTTTCAGGCCTTGCTTTTCGAAATAGCTGTAGAGTGAAAAATAATTGTTTTTTTTTTGAGGCATGTTATTTTTAGCTTACCTTGGAGAAATTTTGTGCTCGCAAATCACTCACGAGTGATCATTCACCTTAAAAGGAAAGGTCTGACTTTTGAAATGTGGTTTGCTAGTTCATCGGCCAAATGTTTCTGAACTTTTTTCTTATATTCTTCAAAATTTCTGGAAATGAACCCTAATTTTGGAGCTAATTGACAAAATTTTTAGTTTTTACTCAAAAAATATTTTATCCCATTCTTCTGAAGGAAAGTGCGGACTATAAATGGGAATATTTTGTGAATTTGTGATGAAAAGAGGAAACTGGTAGTGAAAAGGCTAAGGGAACATACACAAGTGTGTTTTTTTAATCACAGAAAAAATGGCATTCTGGGTAATATTCAAATGAATTCGCCAATTTTCAATTTAGAATTTTTTATAGAGGTCTAGCGCAATGAAACTGATGGGTTTAAATATAACATTATAACAACACTTTTTGCAGAGATTGTAAAATAGGTAAAGAGGATCTTACCTTCTGTTACTGTATATTTGAGACTCTCCAGTAAGGGTTGGCTTAATGGCTGACACAAATACCTGCAAGGTAGAACAGACAAGATGAATTCAAACGCTAATGGATACAAACCAAAGTGACAGTTACAACATTCTAATTGAATTCATTGAAAAAATTCTCCCAAAAAAGAACACTTTTCAAGAACTATATGTAATAGGATATAATGTATACTGTACGATTATGCAAATCAAGAAACATATTATTCTTATAAATGCCATGAGTTTTCTGTGGCAAAAGTTGATGTTACATATTTTACGCATTTTTTTATCATTTTTCTGTTTTTAATTTTAGAGCTGTGTCAAATAATTTTGTGTTTTAAAAATGAACTTCACACTGCTGCCAGTGAGAAATGATTCCAATGTCTTCTTAATATATTTATATGCGTGAGTGTAAGTGCTTCATTCACATTCATCTTCACATCTCACACTGATACATCTTTACAGAGATAGCTATGTTCATTTTCAAGAAATCAGTCAGGACATATGGGGTATTATATGTTTCATGCATCTTTCATGAGATCTGTCAGACATTTGATATTCCACAACTAATCGGCCCTTATATGCAGTATTACCTCTCAATATAATCAGCTGATCATGACACCAAAAAATGCACAGAAAAAATGACAAATTAGTATTAGAGTTTATGAAATAAGCAGGAGGTGAAAGGGGCCAGCGTAGCTCTGAATTTACATCGGAGGGCCAGCAAAGCACTGATTGACTTGAGAGCCAGCATCATTCTCCTTCCCAGAGTTCCTTGCGGTTAGATCACCGAATATATCTCTGCCACCACACATCGCCATTTTGTGGTGAAACACCACAAAACTTTTACTACGCGTATCATTTGCGTATTTTTGTTCTTAAAAGGCTCTCATGTTGATTTATTCCTACTGGAAAACAAGATTTAAAATATTTTATCGATAAATGATAATGATATTTCTGTAAATGCACTGTCAAGGGTGAAATAGTTATAATTTACAAAAGAAAAATGGTTTTATCGCGGATTAACGGTTACTAAAGGTGTTACCCGGTTCAACAAACTGACCGTCCTGTCGATTGCCAGGCCAAGAATTATAAACAAACAAAAGCACTTTGTAGTATTGACGACTAAATCGTCCTACTGCCACAACGTTTGTGTTAGAGAAAAAAAAAAAAGAAGTTTCTAACTTCGAAAACAGCCAAAATCAGTAAACGAGGACACATTCGTCAGGTTCGAAAATCGAACACCTGCATGGCAATGTTTTGGTGAGCGTCTTTGAAAGAAGTACCACTGTGACGCATCAACCAATCAACGACTAGAATAAGATCGCGTGGTGGTGATATATTCGTAGAAATAGAACTCTGCCTGGAAGATTGGACCAGCATAGCACTGAATGACATGGGAGGACCAGCGTAGCACTGAATGACATGGGAGGACCAGCGTAGCACTGAATGACATGGGAGGGCCAGCCGAGCACTGAATGACAAGGAAGAGCCAGCGTAGCACTGAGTGACATAATCCCATTAGATAATTGATTGTAAACCTTTAGATTGAGATATAAATGTAGGTCTCAATCAGGTGACAATTCTTTGATATGAAATCAATTTATGATAATTATGCAATTTTAATACAGCCTAACAGCAAACCAATGTTCGAAAAAAAATTCTTTGTTTTGTTTTTTTTCATGTAGGAAAAAATAGGGTAAAAGTTGTGATTGGGATCTATGTATTTTTATTTTAACCCAATTTGTTCACATCTAGAAAATTTACTGGTAGATTTTAAACAAATAAAGGACTGTTATGGAGAATATGTTCAAATTTTTACCTAAACAGTAGGAACCACAGAACAGTTGTGGCAGAAATAATCAGAAAATTGAAAATATCCTATTTTATTCTCACTGTCGTAATAACTCACTCAATCCATACAAAAGACTGTCACATCCAGTCAGCCATACAAGATATAGACTTCAATCTGCTTTGTAATCAAATAATTACATTCTAGAATATGAAAAAAATATTAGTTGAGGGAAACCAACCAACAGGTGATCCCCTGATAATCTATTGTAAAACAGAAAGACATTTCTGATGAAAATATAGCTTTCAACAAATAAATTATGCAGTACAGATAGTATTATGTTTTCATGTTAAAATTACTATGTTTTTATAATAGCCCAAATTTTTTTTTCTGCACAAAATGTATAATTACATATTTTTTCCTTAAACTGTTTGAACTTTTAATTTCCTCAAATTGTAGTGGTCCATTTTTTTGCATTTTACTATAATTTCTTGGTTAATTTCGGCCCGAATTGATGTAATTTCGCATTTGCTATGATTTTGATAAAAAATACAGACAAAATTAGGTGCGTATTTTTTTGTGAAAACTGATAAAAATTCGACTTGATTTTTCAGCTTTATTTCAAGGCTAAATGGTAGTATAACACATTGCTTTAAATTTCAATCACAACTTTTCAAATTTTAACATGTCATCGTTAAAAGCAAGATTTTGAACAGGAAGCCATAAAAGGTGATACCATCATGGGGAGAAAAAGGTTAATTAATTTAAAAGACACTTGTACAGGTATATTACTACTTAACGCCCCCAACTTCCCTGCAGCTAGAATGTATGACATTTTTATTTATCACTCCCATGTATAATGTAATAACATCACAATTGTGCTCGCATTTATTAAAATAATTCAAATAGGATCATTTTTTTTTATAGAATGATACACCATCAGAGCAGCAGCTGGGACAAATCTCAGTCCCATATACATGTACACACAACAAAAATATTACTGTAAAATGTTTTATTTTAGCTGGAATTAATTTTCGCTGAGAAAAGATTTTTTGGTGTGTTTTGTTTCGAATTTATTTTCACTGATTTTTGACAAGTTGAATGTAAAATATTGAGAATATTCGCTGGATTTTATTTTCACTGAATCATTCATTCAAAATCAAAATAAAAGCAGAATTTAACGAATAACAATGAAAGAGCGTGCCGATTCATTAGTTTTAGAAAACAAAGAAAACAGACATTTTCTTTCGTTTCTCCTTTGGCTATACACATAAAAAAGGTTAATACTGAAGAACACATCACAGTGCAAATAAGTTTATGATAGCTTTATTCTATATTTTTAGTCAAGTAGTGAGTGAGCACAGGCATAATTGCTCCTTCATACCTTTGCATGGTTGACTCTGGTAACCATAACAACATGATAAATATTTTATTATCATACTGCTCATATTGCTTGTCTTGCTTGAGTTTTAACCTGATATAACATACATATGACGTGCAAATGAAAGTGTCACCTACTTCAATGTAATGAATTAATTAATTAAATATTCCTTGGGTGTTCTCAAGTTTAAGAAATATGTAAAGTTTGAGCATGAACGATCAACGTATTTACTAAAAATCAAAATGGCCAGCAGTCAGCCATTTTGAATCCAATCTGATGACCAAAATGATGTGCATCAAGGTCCCATAACAGGCAAAGTACATACAAAGTTAGAATGAAATCTGTCCATGCACAACCATGATCCAGAATTGCAGAAATGCTAGATTTTTATAAATTTTTAAAATTAAAATGGCTGCAATTCAAAAATCTTGAATCGGATCATCTAATAAATTAAATTAAATGTACATCATGTATGTGTAACATGATTGTATGTAAAAAGTTTGAACGTCATCGGTGAAGGCATGTCGAACATCTACATGTAGCCCCCAGCACACCATTTTTGTCCACCAGTCAGCAATTTTGAATTTTATATAAAAAACAAAATGGTGTGCATCAAGGACACATAATGTCTGATGTTTGTACCAAGTTTGAACAAAATCCGTCATAACGCAATCAAGATTCGGTTCCCGAAATGCAAAAATGTTTCGTAATTTTGGTGAATTCTCATTTCAGATTTAATTTGATTAAAAAAGAAGAAAAACAACAATGGAAAAGTCACTTGACATAAAATGGTGGTGGAAAAAATATATATTTAATAACATCAGCAGTACAGTGTATAGGATTATGCACACATTTGAATCAAGAACTATAAAACAGATTTTGCATTGAGTCTATGATCGACTGTTGTCTGGGGAGAAGAATAAGATCCAAGTCAAGAAAGGAAGTTATTTATTAATTACAATATTAATAATGAATAATTATCATGAAAGGGTCAATTAATAAATCATAAAGAGTTATTAATAAATCTTATTATGTAATTTAAACTGTAATTCATATTGAGTTGCAGAGACAAGTTGGAATACACTATAATGACTTACCAGTAATATGTTAATTAAATAATTAAGGTAGAGATGCAGGTTTGTGGGCACTTGTGAAATTTTTTTTTTTTTGCTTTTTATTATCCAAACAGTCTTGGCTATAGACTGTTAAAATTTTGTAGAATTGTGAATAGTGGAACATACTCAAAAAACGATTTTAAAATATAGATAACAGGTGCAAACATTCTCTCTTTTGAATGCTTAGCAAGATTTAGCAAGGCTGTACATAAATAATAAAAAGGAAACATGGTGAAAAAAAGAAATGCCGGGATCTCCATATTATGCACTATATTTAACTTTTTACAAAACGATAATACATTCAAATTTGGAACTGTTACAGCCATTTTCATTATGAGCATTAGCAAACTTCTTACTGAATGAATTGTTATGCAAATTAGCAATTATCTCAGCTTCTTTTTAGTGCACATCCTAGAACTTCAAAAAAAATAGCTCCTAGACGCTTTGACCTTTTGTTTTGAAATTTTCACAAATGATTGACAATGTGTTTATCTTCAAAACGCTGTTGGGGCATTGTTTTTGGTTGAACAGTGTTACAACAATCGTACAAACAACTAGCCTGGGTGTTAATTTATGCATAAACTTGAAGTGGTGAAATTTGAGCTGCTGCCCTGCAAAATTGACAACTGGTAGACAGTTTTCAAGACGGCACTTTCTTTATAGTAAACAGATGTACCCATGAACCAATTTTGACAGAAAACAGAAGCATGGTTAAGCTAATTTTTTTTAAATCACTTTTGAGCAAAAAAGCACATTTTTGTGCATATTTCAAACTACAGTGTTCATAAAAAAAAAAATACTAACAAAATTTTAAAATTCATACAATAAACTTTCCGAAAATATATAGTTTTGTGGACAAGGGAGGTCATCTTGGTTTCCTAATTAACTAATTAAAATACCTGTCAGGTAAACTGCATCTCTACCCTAATATGCACACATCTGTGATAAAAATGATCAAATTGTTGCTTAGTATTGAAAATGCAAAATTTCATTTCATGTTGATTACTGTGTTTAGAAATATTGGTGGCACACGATTTAAGAATAGTCAGATAACACCAGAGACTCAGGTTTTTAGCAGTGAATGAATAAGAATCCACAGAACGATAAAAAAAAATATTTTGCAGAGGCTTGAAGAAGATTAATTCTACATCACGATTTTTCAAATCAATCAAATTTATCAGATGTACAACGCTACTACGTAAGCTACTGATACCGACTTTTCTACATTTGCAGCGGGAAAGTCAGGTACGTTTGACCATACCTTGAGCAGCAGCATTTAAGCGACATTTCTTATAAATAATAAAAACCTTTCAGCTCAAATTGATGAAAACCTTGGGCAAAAACTCTAAAGCTGTATTGTAGTATTATTAAATGTACATGGAGAGTCAGTAAAAAATATTGCTGAGAGCTGCCATCATAAAACCATAGAATGGTGCATTCCATTTATGGACGGGGGTGTCATGTTGATGTAAGGCATGGGCCCCAACTAACCCTTCACCAGTCGCCTATGGCAGATTATTTTGGAATTTGGTTAAAAAAAACATTTTCATCACAATGTTTAAAATCAAAAAAAGCTTAGAAAGAACTCCCATGTGCTGAGAGTATTGGAGACACAATAAATATAATTCAAAATTACTTGTCATAGATAGTGATAGTGATGGAAAAGCCGAAAACTAATAATGCAAATCAGAAAATTAATATGAACAGATTTTAATGGAAAACTAATGAGGTCTGCGCAATGTAACAGACCATCTATGTACCAAGTTTTATTGAAATGTGATTGGAACCAAAAATCAAAGAAAGCTTAGAAAGAACTCCCATGTGCTGAGAGTATTGGAGACACATTAAATATAATTCGAAATTACTTAGCTGAAAACTAATTATGCAAATCAGAAAATTAATATGAACAGATTTTAGTGTAAAACTAATGAGGTCTGCGCAATGTAACAGAAAATCTATGTTTCCAAGTTTAATTGAAATGTGATTAGAACCAAAAAATTATGAATTATTATGCTTATTAGGGAATTAATATGAACAGATTTTTACCCCAAACTAATTAGGTTTGTACATTGTCCTAGAGCATCTTTGTACTAAGTTTCATTGAAATGGAATAATTAGTACTTTAGATATCAGTGTGAAAGCTTAAAATTGGTTAATTATGCAAATTAGGTAATTAATATGTACAGGTTTTAACCCACAATTATCCAGGTTTGTCTATTGTCCTACAGCATCCATGTACATTCATTGATATGTGATGTTTAGTACCTGAGATATCAGTGTGAAAGTTGGTTAATTATGCAAATTAGGTGATTAATATGCACAAATATTTACCAGAAACTCATTGGGTCTGCATAATTCTAGATTCATTGAAATGTGATGATTAGTACTTTAGATATCAGTAGAAAAGCTGAAAATTAATTATGCAAATTATTTATTAATATGCACAATTATTTGCCCTAAAACTAATCAGGTCTTTGCATAGTCCTAAAGGATCTATGTACCAAGTTTCATTGAAATGCGATGATTAGTACTTGAGATACCCGTGGAAAAGCTGAAAATTAACTAATTATGCAAATTAGGTGATTAATATGCACAAATATTTATCAGAAACAATCAATCTCTGCATAGTCCTCGAGTATGTAAGTACCAAGTTTCATTGAAATGTAATGCTCACTACTTATATCAAATGCTGAAAATTAATTAATTATGCAAATTAGGTAATTAATATGTACTGATATTACCATAAAACTATCAGGTCTGTGCAGTGTCATATGACATCTATGTACCAAGTTTCATTGAAATGTGATGATTAGTACTTGAGATATCAGTGGAAAAACCGAAAAATGACTAATCATTATGCAAATTAGGTAATTAGGTAATTTTTACCAAAAACAAATCAAAACCAAGCATTAGTTCAGAGCTATGTTTGTTTTTATTATTAGAGGATGCTTACGCACGTAATCATTCCATATTTGGAATTTGCATTTCCATATATGGTAGGATGAAAATACCCTGTAAAATACCGCAAAATTACGGCACGCTGTAACTTACGACATTTCAGTGACAGATGTATAATAATACAATTTACATTATGAGTTCATTGTGCAATGTAGGCATGCACATACTATATTAATTAATTCTATTAGAATCGGATAAACCAACGATTGCATTTATTGTATGCTGGACCATTAGGATATGACCGCTGTTATTTTATGTAGTAAATGATAACATAAAGAAATTTAGATACTGTAAAATACAGTATTTTAGCTGGGATTAATTTTCGCTGAAAAGACATTTTGGGTGTTTTGTATGGAATTTATTCGCGAGTTGAATGTAAAATATAGGAAAAATAATTCCTTCAGCGAAAATAGCGAAAATTAATTCTAAGAGAAAATAAAGTATTTTACAGTATTTGAATCGAATCCACTGCATAAAGCTATTGAGATTTTTCACTGCCTAATATTGCCTTCTCTCCCTGTTTGTCAAGAGACAAGTTATTGACATATTAGAGTAGACAGTATTTCATCCTTATGTTACAAATAAAATAATTGGGGTAGTGATGAGTAGTTAGTCCAATAGACATGTTTTCTCTCTCAGATTCAGTTTGCATGTATCAAATAATCTTATGTTCCTGTTCTAAGGAGCTGACACTATCAAACAAGTTATATACAAGACACCGGGTCAAGTAGATAAGACGCACTTCAAGTGAAATTAGGTTATGAAGCAGAGAGACAGATTTCCTTTGGAAAGTAAATGCTGATACGCAGAGTGATCAATCTCAACTCAGTTTGCAGTTATAATTTCAAACTCCTTTTCATCCTAGCTATATAGAAATAGACGTTTATCCTGGCTATAGAAATAGACGCTCATTAACCGTGCTGTACATCTATAGCGGTTCTCAGCAAGGTGCTATTATACACTGTGTCACATAAGATACATCAACATCTAGGTGTCTATTAAAATCCCTGTGTGTTTCTAGGAATTAAATGCACACGGCAACATGCAATTGTCATTGCATTAATTTCATCATATATCATCCAAGATTGATGTAGAATACTTCAATACACACCACTGAAAGCACAAATGACATTGCAACCATTTTCAGATATCACAACAAAGGCATGAAAACAAGCCTTTTGCAATGCAGTCCCCATTGTGTACTTAAAGATGATAAGCATATACCTAGGTTTAGACAAGAATTAGGTTGTTGGTTATAAAGTGAATAATGTATGGACAAGTCATTGTCAATAACATACTGTAAAATACTTTATTTTCGCTTGGAATTAATTTTCGCTGAAGAGACAATTTAGTGAAAATAAAATCCGGTGAATATACTTTTTTTCCTATATTTTACATTCAACTTGTCAAAAATCAGAGAAAATAAATTCCATACAAAACAACCCAAAAGTCTTCTCAGCGAAAATTAATTCCAGCTAAAATAAAGTATTTTACATTAGTTCTCGTTTGTATTATAGGTGGGAGATATCACATGACGACCAAGGTGACATTCATAATATCGATCGACATCAATGGGATATGGCTACGTAGAACTGTATTTGTTTAAACAAGATGGCCGCCAGTCAGCCATTTTAAATTTGATAGTGACAAAAGTGCATGTGCATTTGTATAATGTCTGAATGGTGAAAATGTGTGATTTTGATGAATTTTTGGTCTTAATATGGCTTTAATTCATGTTTTTGGCATCTACTACTGCATATACGTGGTTGTCATGGGACAATAGACCATTTTCCGTTCACTGCGAGAATCACGCGTTATGCGTGAAATCGAACGTAAAAACAGGACAAACAAAGGTCATAGCGTCGTAGTGGCGTCAAACATCGCGTGGGATTCGATAAACGCGAAAATATTTTGGGGGCATTTCCATGCTTAATAATGTGCTGTATACATTTGATGATAGACAATTTCGATTAAGTGAGGGTATTCGGAAGCAATATTCCTCTGTCGAAGATCGGTCGGTCAATGTAAGCTACGAAATAGACATTCTAGTTCAAAATCAAATCGTTCGACTTTTGCGGCAGACGTTCGACACGCGTCTTTCATGCATCTCGCGAGATCTCCCAATTGTACGGAAAATCACCTATTGCCATTGTGTATCTTGGAAAAAATAACATTTGATTTAAATATAATAAACATTATATATATACCAAGTCCAAGATCTGGTTCAGTACATGTCAAAATACTAGTACCTGATAATAATGGGTTTTAGTTTTACGGATTATAGTGATGTGCATCAACTATCGTAAAATAGTTTATCTTTGCTGAAAATATTGGTGAAAATAAAATCCAGAGAAAATACAATTTTTTCCATATTTTACATTCAACTCATCAAAAATCAGTGAAAATAAATTCCATACAAACACCATTCCATACAAACACCCACTAAAGTCTCTTCAGTGAGAACTAATTCCAGCTATAAAAAATATTATGTATTTTACAATATTAATAATGGTTAATCCATTGATTATATAACTGTGTCTAATGTAGTGTGGATTATTTATATATAAAGTTTGAATAAAATTAGTCAATGCATTGCCAAGAACAGTCAAAAACATTATTTTCAAACAATATTATTGACTAAAAATGGCATATTTTGTTCAACAAAAAGACCCTTTTAATACACTTTGATTGTGAAATAATGTCTATGAATATATGTAAATATAGTGTGTATTAACTACATGCAAAATTTGAATGAAATTGGTCAATGCATTGTAAGGACAAGCAAGAACATTATTTTCAAACAATATTGTTGACTTAAAATGGCATATTTTGTTCAACAAAAAGACCCTTTTAATACACTTTGATTGTGAAATAATGTCTATGAATATATGTAATATAGTGTGTATTAACTATATGAAAAATTTGAATGGAATTGGTCAATGCATTGTAAGGACAAGCAAGAACATTATTTTCACTCTATTTTTCGACCAAAAATGAAACTCTTTGACTCAAAAACCATACTTAGCATGCACAGATCCTGAAACAAAAAATGCATGCATTTATACATATTTATTTATTAAATTACCATAGCTAATCAATCTTTAATTTTAATGAGATCAATATCCACCAACATCTCCATAGAGTTATGCCAAGATGACCCACACCAAGCTTCTTTTAAATTTAAGTGTGTATGCATATGAATGCTTTCATATCTCATTTTATACACATACAAACCCAAGGGCATGTGTAGTGGATGTTACAGACCATGCGATTCAAAACCTGCAAGGGACTGCATGTAATTGACTACATGATTTGAACAAGCTTTTTTATATGGTATTAATTGTGGTATGGCAAAAAGGGATGTGAATTATGGATGTTTCAATCTTCTATTGATGAACAATACAGAAAATCTTTTATAATATTAAATATAGGTACAGTTTTGTTTTTTTAATATATAATATACATAAGGCTGCTACTGTTCCTAATACAAATGAGTACTCAGACAAGAAACTGAAGTCTATAATTTGAATTTACAAACACTGATTCATGGGACAGCCCTGGAATACATGAATAGACTAGGGCTACCATGATCATTGAGACATCTTCTTTTAAAACAGATGCATTATTAACGTCCTTTTTATTCTATTTGTAGTGCATTGGCCGATATAAAATGCAGAGGTGTATAATAAATAAGTAATATTTTAATGATTCAGAACATAGAAAATATGGTACTGTAAAAGGATTAATTATTTACTTGGTTTAAAAAATTTGGCTTATTTCGCTGACTGGAAAATGCGCTAAATTAATTCACCCAGTGAATATGTAAAAATTAGTATAGAACACATTATCTAAAAGATAAAACCGTGAATTTAAAACCCACTGAATATGCCTGAAATAGTAAATCAGCGAAATTTAAACCCAGTGAAAATTAGTCATTTTACAGTATGCACTTTTTCAAAAATTGTTTTCTGAAATCTCAGACTTGATCAGCATAAATGCATTACTACCATATACACGTACACGCTCTATTAGCAGTTCATGCACTTACGTATAAATGAAGAGGTTTTTATGATCAAAATAAAAATATTTTAATGATTCAGTATTCAACAAATTTGTTTGCACATTCGTTGGAGACGCACTTCCAACAAACACGAGTCGCAGTACGTGTTACAAAAAGTCATATTCTGGAAAACCCAGACAGGATCAGCATAAAACTGATGCAGCAGGGAAAATGATTACTGTCATTAATGTTAATGCACATACAAAGAAAGCAGTAATTTCAATCCTCATTCTAATATTAATTTAATTGATTTTTTCTTCTTTGAATTCACAGAATTGGAAACTGACATAGTCATTACATTATTTTATTACAACATTTCCGCTGCCCCACTGAGAACATATTTTACATATTTCAATACCGTCACTATAAACTGATAATCACAGTTTTTCGATACTGACTGTAGATGAGATGTAATGAGATTACAGGCCGTATAACAAAATCACAAACTGAAGCAGGATCACACCAGGGTTTGTTGTGACTGCTAAATTCCGGGACTGGAAATGCCAACTTGTGTCAGGTGGTGGGCATGGAGGGACACTCAATTTTGGCATGATTCAGGGTCCCATCAATGCTTGACTAGAACCCATTTCATACACATTTACACACAAAATGATGTAATTAGTGTTGCTGCCAAGCATAAGTGGCACAGAGCAACTCTCTGAAAATAACAGTTAAATTTAACAATGTTCATGTATGAAAAGTTGCTAAGATTTCATTCCACAGCATGTGGAGATGAGGTAGAACATAAGACACAATCCCTCCATGCCCACCACCTGACACAACCCCTGTACACCTACCACATCTGACACAACCCCTTTATGCCCAGCAGATACCAGACACAACCCTCAGTGTCCACCACCTGACAACCCCTGTAAACCTACCATATCTGACACAACCCCTCCATGCCCACCACCTGACACAATCCCTCCATGCCCACCACCTGACACAACCACTCCATGCCCACCACCTGACACAATCCCTCCATGCTCACCACCTGACACAACCCCTCCATGCCCACCACCTGACACAATCCCTCCATGCCCACCACCTGACACAACCCCTCCATGCCCACCACCTGACACAACCCCCTCCATGCCCACCACAAAATACACCACCTAAACTATAACAGTTACCATCATTGAATGATTGGCAAGTGGAAAATGACAACTTACCATTTCAAAAAATCATCCAGTAAATCATTCAATCGTCCTTTCAGTTTCACATCTTCCTCAGTGTTGAGACTCGTTACTTGCGATCCTAAGCCATGCACATATTCAACTTTCACCTCGTCATTCAGCGCTTCTGACCAGCCATAGCGTCTCTCGAATAAATACAATGTAAATCTTTTCAAGTCTTCCACGTTTGTGAGTAGTTTCTCTGGTTGTTTTTCTGGGAAAGGGTTGATTGATGACGAGTCGTCGCCAAGAGTACTGCTCGCTAATTCCAACCATTCTTGCTCCAAGTCTTCAATAGATAAATTCCCTTTATCGGGGATAAGTTGTTTTTCCAAAGATCCTAGCGCATCTACCTCACATGAGGTACTCGTTGCTATAATCAAATCCTTAAGGGGAGTTTCCATGTTTTGCACAATTCTTTTCCCACCTTGTCAATGTCTCTATTCATGTAAACATTTCTGAAATAACAAAAAAATAAATATTTTCATATAATATTCAAATTTAAACAAAAGTGTATGAAAATGTTTTGGTGAATATAGAACATGTAATGTTCTGTTTCATTAACGAATGTTGATATGCCAAATAAAAAATGTATACGTCTCCCGTATAAATAGTCCTTGACTCTCAAAAATTTGACAATGGTGCTAGCCCAAAATCAAAATTAACTAAATTATAATTAGCATGTTTGTGATTGTAGCAATGTTCACGCCACTGTACATAAAGACGCACACTCACAAACTCTACAACATTCACTTGAGCATTACAGTGATAATAGTATTGAAGCAAATAGATGAAAACACTGGTCACATCATTTATGGAGACTGATGATTCAAAAGGTGTTAGGGATACCGAGTAGTTGTATTTAGTGTTCATTTTGATGTAATGTTTCTACATTTGCCGCTCTCAAAGCGCATAACAGTCAAATTAGTGAGAGACGATGCATGGACCCCATGGTATACATAAAAATGTAAATACAAAATCCAACATCCTACAACCCCCGTGGACTATTTTTAATATTGCCAAATCAGCAGGTAACTTTAAATCATATTTATTATGATTCCCGCATGAAACTACAGGGATAGAAAAAATGCATAATTACAGCAAGGGTAAATAATGATTTCCTCTGCCCAGGTTATAATAAAGTTTCTTACTTATATTTGATCAATTTTGTGAGTGTACGTGTATGTACTAAAATATAAATATATACACACATTAAAATAATTGTTTTATATCATTTCCATAGTCAAATTGGCCAGTACCGTTATATTAAAAACAGCATGAATAATAGACAGCAACACCTTCAACCAACTTGAAATTCCTCAAATACTGCCCACAGTTTTTTTGAACTATTACAGAAATAATTTCTTGTCTGCTTTTAATTGAATGTGAATTTTTGCGGAATTGTTTTTTTTTTTGGGATCATTTTTCTATTTGTTATTCAATCATTTTAATTCCCCCATGGGATTTTATGTGTTGCAATAAAGTATTGTGTTACCATTAAAATTATCCAAACTTCAAATGCAAACATAGTACACATGCAAAATAGGCAAAAGAATCGGGAGTGATTTGGGATTTGTAAAAAATAAGCCGAAATGCTGTGACACTATATCAAAATGGTGGTGGGAATTGCAAAGCGAAGGTCTATAGAATTGTGAACAAACATTTTTCGTGAATATCACTGACCTTCAAAAGACGCATGTCTTGTATTTAAACCAAAACAATTTTTAAAAACCCAGCTATTGTCACTTTATAAACGGAAAAGTCTGTTTAACAATGCTATCTATAGGTACTGTTGAATACATTAGTTTCATTTTGGGCTTAATTTCAACTTTTTTGCTGGTGGATTCAATAACTCCCTAAATAAAATCAACCCAACGAAACATTTATTCCCCTATGGTTTGCATGTAATCCTTGGAAAAAAATACATGTGTCGATCCACTCCAGCTAAAATTAAAGTATACAGTAAAGTATACAACCCAGAGAGGTAAATGTAATAATATTGTTTCATTCAGGAATTCAAATTTATTAAACTCAATTAATATAAACAACAGTACGACGCAAAATTAGAGACAAACTTCAAACGTCTATATTCTGAATTTGACGTTTGTCGACATCGGTTGCCATAGCTTTTTACACAACATACCGTCGAGCGACACACAGAAATGTTGCTAATATCTACAACGGCCAGTATTGGCTGTTCTGAGCAAGCATTACATTTACACCGGCTTCTACTCGAGAATCATCATAATATCATTGGAAACTAAGGCGCAGGTCTTCAAAGACGATCGGCACTGAATAAAACTTACGTACCCAAATCTACTGGCACATGAGTTCTCGCAGTAAGCAGTTCCATTCAACAGTTTCACACAAATTCACGGCAAGTTGCTTCGATGTCAACCCGAGCTTACGAAAATATCCGCCATTAACTACTTCTGATGAATTATCAGCTTTCCAACACTAGAGGGCGCCAAATCCTTCCAAAAACGTACATCGATCCGGATTGATCTCTATCACTGCAGGAGGCAAAAAACACTGTGGTGTGTCAATCGACGTTAGAATCAATCAATATATGAAATAAATAAATATATATAATAGAAATGAAAAGTGTGTGTTCGGTCTTACTATCAGAGTGAAGTCATCCCCTTTCCTGAGATAATTTCATATTCTAATTCATATTGATTCAGAAATTGTGTGTTTTGTTCATGTCGAATTGTGACGTAAATTTGTTCGTGTATAATATTTTGACATTCACTGCACATACCCTACAATGTTTGGGAAAGTAGACTGTATTGTTTTGAAGCATCTCTAGTAAATACACCGTGAAATAAAAATTGTGACATATATCTTCATCCACTCTACTCCAACCCTGTGGCAAAATGTGCAATATACACACATATTCCATTTGTCATCAACGTGCTATAACTTTTCATTGAAATTCTCTCAGTTCTGTTTTCAACTGGGTAGGTCCTTTATTATATTGTCTATTGTAGTGAGAATAACTAACCGAGGGGATAAAAATCTAGTCTATACTATCAAGAACGACCGGAGAATCCTCAAAGTTCTCTCCAAACATTTTAGCCTGACACGTAGGCGTGAGTGGGCCCTTACCGGCCGAACGGCATCAGACCTGACTGTTGGGCTTGGAGCACCGCGGTGGGCGCAACTCACGCGACCTTGTCAGGCTACCGGCATTTGAGTATGTGTGGCGAGATCTGATCTGATCTCGTCAGTGCTGCTATAATCAATCCGTGTTAAAAATACTTTTAGAAGACAGAATAGAATTTGTGTTCAATATGAACTACACTTTTTTATGAAAAGCCCTAAATATCTATCACTTCAAAAAATATTTTTCTACGGTAAAATACAAACAAATCTTCAAAAAAGTAATATATTTGTGGCAAAGAACAAATCAAATATTATCCAACATGTAGGAGAGTTCATAAATAATGCCTTTTACAGTAACACATGAAAATATATATGTAATTTTATCTACAGTCGTTTTCACTTTTATTTTATTCTTCGTTTATATATACTGTTAGAAACATGCGTATGTCCGAACTTGAAGATGCAATAAATAAAGTCATTATTATAATTATTCCATTCTGGCGATATAAGCGAGCCAAATTATATTTCCAGGTGAATTACTGACGCAGCTTTTGAAAGGCCAATAAACGCAGACATATTGTCTGAGAAGTGGAAGTATTATCCTTCCAACGTTCTATTTAATCCATAGCGTTGAATGTCAGATGATATCACATTATATGATTCACAATTTCGTCACACTGATTATGTTTCGACCGTGACCTGGACTGACGGGCGTGTATTGGTGTTTTCGTTCATCTGAGCATGCGCACATATCTATTCCATGCACGCAAACTTAAATAAGAAAAAAACTGATGAAATTTCAATTTATAGTTCGACAGAGGATAGTCGGTGAATATTGGCCATAATTTACGAAAGAATTTACCCTTCTTAGATTGGACACGTGGGAATACACAACAGTATTGTAAAAATGATATGGATGATGCTAAATAATGTATGTTGATGACGTAATTGAATGCAGTGATTGTTATTATACATGAGCGAACCAAAAACGTAAAAAGCTTTTGGTATAATCTCGCGCCGCGTCTTATGCGACATGGGACTCCTTTGCAAAAGAATCCATATAATAACTCGTTAAATGATATTATAATTGCTTTAAAAATAATTCAATCTGAATAATATTTAATTAATAAATGCTTTACATGTAACAACAATTGAAAAAGGCATTGTAATGGGATACTCAGGGAAGAGAAATAGTGGAATGTCACGAAACTCCTGGCGTAGAACATAGGAACAGAAAATGAAAAACAGTGAGCACAACTGGTACGACATTACCAGACTAGCCCAGAGCAGAAGTCTGTGGCCTTTGTGGCTCTACTGGAAGTTTGCTTACTAGTACTAACTATGAAATAATACCATGATTATGTGTTACCCATATTTCCGAAATACAAGAATAAAAAGTACTGAAAACAGTAGCAAGATATAAAATAAAATAAAATGGGAGTTTTGCTGATGCCATGTCAAATTTAGCAGGTAAAGCTGGAAAATCAATTTACATCATGAACTAACTACTTTTAGGAAATCTAGACATAAAACTAAAAATGCCAATTTTGCTTTATGGCTCAGAATTATGGACCTTAGACGTGCAGGTCATTCAGGACAATGCTGAATGGGACAACACATCATTGAAAAAAATCAATATTAAATTCTGCGAACAAATGTTACAAGTAAATACAAAATTCTGTAACTTAGCATGAACAGCAGAGGTGGGTCATTATGCACTACTGCTCAGTGCAAAAGTTCAACCTATTAATTACTGGTTGCATATAAAGGAACTACCAGATGATAATCTTACAAAACAGGCATACCTAGAACAAACACAACACAATACTATACAATACAAATGGCTATATGCAATACATACAATATTGAAAGACAATTCACTAAACTTCATGAAAGAAAAAAAGACTCACTATCAAACAAAAAAATCAAATTAACCAAATTTTCAAAACTTCCCTTGAAAATAAATATACCAGTTTCTGGAAAGAAATGATTTCCAAAGAAAATAGCAAACTGAGAACATATGCTAAATTTAAAGCAGAATAAAAGAATGCGCAATAACTGTGACACAAATTCAATTGAAGATGAAGAACATTTTCTATTGAATTGCCCAAAATATAACACACACAGGGAAAACTTCATCCAAAAAAAGATGACACTACTTTCATCCAACAAAAAAAAATATACAGTTCACATATATACTCTCAACCAAAGATCCTGGCATAATTATAGAACTTGCCAATTATATTTACACAACAAAAAGATTTATTTAACATTTAAATACTAGTTAAGTTCTTTTGTTTTGTTTTTTGTACAATTCTTACATATATCTTGTTTGCAATAAAATCTGTCTTGCTATGCATATTAGAAAAAAACAACACAATAAGTTATAATTCAAAGTATTCATCAACGTGTATTATCAAACAAAATGTTTTGATTCGTTCACAAAATATATTATGAACAAACTATTGTCAGTTGACCACGAATCCATCGTTTTAAATATGTTCTGTGCATTGAGTGTAACACGACCATAATTAGTGTGGTGGCGCTCTGCGAGTTTCTCTGGTAGAATTTTCTCTTCGCGGGGGGTCTATTCGACACTCACATGCAAGATGGCGGCGCCCAGTCTAGTTGGTAAGTTTTTCCTGATGTTTTTTGTTTCTACGAGCCGATTTTATCAATTATAATCCACAATTTATTGTACCAGCGAGTAGATATCCATTTTTACGACACGAAAGACAAAACAATGGATGTTAACAAACCACGTTGCTTCGAATAATGCGTAAATTCAAGGAGAATGCAAATACGCAAGACACTAAAAACAAATAATCTGGCAGCACCTGAAGGCTGAACTGAAGCGAAGTCGCAGTAAATTCCCGGTGTGTATTCACCTATAATGGGAATGAGACGACTCGAACGGTTTTGAACATTGTTTCACACATAATGGAGGCTGTTATTTGTGTTCAATGGAGCATTTTTTCCCGCAATGATCTTATATTGACTTCAAAAAACATTCTTTCTATAAAATAACAAAAACAAATACAATTTTATGAACAAAAACACTTTATATGTGTGTGCGCTAGACGGTTCATTGTCTGTTACCCCTTAAGGTCAGCTTCAAGGTGATTGTCACTTGGCTTTGACCTCTGAAATGATGTGTTGCTTGAATATTGTCAAACATTTAAAATTAATCCTCCACCAGTTTCTTTAACTACTCTTATGAAAATACTCATATTTGACAGACACAAAATGTAGAATTTGTGAAACCAGGTCGGGGTCATTAAAATTCTATGTAGAAATGTTCAGCAAATCAATATACAAATTGTCAGTCTTAAGATTTAGTTTGAAATTGAAATGACCTTGGCCTTATTTGTTGACAATTTAACAGAAACACATACTGTGAAATACTTTATTTTCATGTATGCAGAGTAAAAGGTCTGATGATATTTCAAAACTGAAGTAAAAAAAGTTCATTTATCTATCATTGTAACATTCCCAGCTGACAGCATTCAATGCAATGGGCATTCACTGCATCTGTCACAATTATCATTACATGTATTTCAGTGTCAAAATGCGCAACTGTGGAATCGGTGCTTTCCACAATCCAAAATAGCTGGTAGTCGGCCTAATTTGCAAAATTTACATGTCAAATTATTTATTAACAGTATTCTAGCATTTATATTTGTGAGAGTGTATCATGTCACAAACTGTATTCACACTGTTATTCACTTTTCTTTTTTTTTCATTTAATTAAAACATGTTTTCAAATTACAATGATTTGAAATACAAACGAATGAAAATTATAATTTGCATTCATGAAAATCAATATGAATATTTTTACGCAATGCCCAAAGCTTATTTTAGTAGACTTTGGCAAATACATACATATTGACTTTGCTGAAAAGAAAGGTCAATATTATATTATAATTATTGTTTGCTTGTAGTTGGTAGTTATTCTAAATTGCTAGAAGTATTTTCAATTAGAACTATAAAAACTGTTTGAAGTTCTATGCACTACCTATGCTCTGTTTGGGTTACCTAAGTCCTAGGGAGTAATGATGGGGGAAGTTTGTTTTGGATATTTGGACAATTGTAAAGATTAATGGCATCAATGAATACCACTGTATCATGCTGAAACAAATGGTGAAACAGAGCGAATGGTCTCAAAAAGCGCCTGGTTAAGCACATGTTCAAGATCATCGTCATTTTCGCGACAAAGGTGAAAATGAGATCTTTTAAAACTTGTGTTTCTGTTATGGTTCTTAATATAAAGGGGGCTGTGCTGAGAAATAGGTTTCAGGAATTGTAATTGCAGTTCAGTGTCCTCTAACATATCTAGTTACGTACAGGGGGGAAGTCTGTTTCACACATTGTAAGCATAATGATATACATATTTTCAGGTAGCTGTTCACAAACAATTACATGTACAATATATAGTCTATGGGCTACTGTAGACCCCCCTCCCCTCCCTTAGGGATTTTCATTGACCATAATTTTTCGTTAGCCAGGACCCTCAGCTATCTTAATCAGGTTGTTTACCATAAAATTGGTGGTGGGTGTGAGAGCCACGGCAACGTATTTATAAAATAAGGGAAATGAAGAAAATGACATATCTCTGTAAGTAAACAACATACAAACTCAAAATAAATGTCTATGTATATAATTTTGATAAAGCCCAGTTGATGACCATGACCATGACCTTGGTCATTCAAGGTCAGGGTCATTGTGTAAACAAAAGAAATTTTGAAAAAAAAATATGCTTGGAAGTTGAGGCCAGAATTAATTTTCCAACATTTTAGATGGATGACACCTAAGCACATACTCCTTGGAATGTCATTATGGCATTTGACAGGAAGAGCAGACATCGTGAAGTTGGTGAACAGATTTGGGCAGATGTGTGTCATATTCAGTTATACTAGAAATCCTGACTGCTATCCACATGGTTATAAAATCCCATGATAGTCCAATTCCACATGATAGTCCATTCCAAAACACAAGGTAATGAAGTGCTGCACCTCTGTTGAGACAATTTTGATGTCAATGAAGAGACAACATCTAGTGATTCACGAGACAGTCAATGACCAATCAAATGATGACAATTATGAATTACCTGTCATGGCCAGGGCAAAGATGCGATCAGTGACAGATGAAGTTAAAATAATAGAGCAATTTTTTTTGTCAAAAAAACATGTTGAACCCAGCCTTAGTGTTCAGATTACTGAGCCTCAACAAACAAGAGAATATATTTCAGACGTCAAAGTATCTGACATGATATGAGGTTGGATTTCTCTTACTGGAGAGAGAAGAGAAGAATGAGAATCAATAGTGGAATACATGCCTCCAGTAAATGCCCCAATCACTGAAAACATGACTGTGATGAATGTGCTAACGATTTCCCAGGAGGCATCTGCTGCTGTTAGTCAGCCCTACACGATTGTTACATTCGATCTAGCTGCTGCATATGGAATTGTATGGACGTATCCAGATCGATTCAAGAATGTCATCATTTAACATGGGGCATTCCACATGGCGTGTGCATATATAGATGCATTGGGGAAATATATGAAAGGTAGTGGATTGGAGGAAGTTGTGGTTGAATTCACAGTATGTGCAAGTGGGTCGATAGACAAAGTCATGAATGGGAAACATTACAATAGGGCCAGGCTTGTTATCTGTTATCAGAACATCATTGGACGCTCTAGGTCGACTGTTGTTGACTTTATTCCATGACGATGTAGATGAAGTCATTGACGAAGTAGATATGAAGTTAATGTCCAACTTAGCAAACAAGCCAAACTCAGAGAACTTGTGGAAAACCCAATATGGAAAGAATGGATACAGAAGTATGATGAGTACAAGGACAAGTTGCGTGCTGGAGAAAAAGGCAAAGCACCACAGTTATGGATAGGGTAGATGGATAAGGCATGGCTCCTAATGAGTTTCCTTAGGGCTGAACGTCAATGACATCACCTTTCATATGGCCTGTCTGCATGAATAGTTCCCTCTCTTCTTTAGTCAAGAAAATCCAAACTATGCAATTTATACATCACTGTACTTGAATGTACTCCTTAAACTTTCACACACACACCCTGGGGAATCTGCAGTGCAGAAGAAGGTCACTGCATTTCAAAATGTTATCAATTCCTTCATGATACCTGATGTGCACAATCTGTATTGCATATAATCAGGGACACCAGTTTCAGGCGAAATATCCATTGATTTACTTGCAGTTGACATACATGGCACCAACGCATACAAGAGATTCATATAAAAGAGACTAGTGCAGAAGACAGTCACTTTTAATGCACCAATCAAGAGACTGAAGTTGAAGTAGTTTGCATCGATGGCAGTGAAACAGTTTGTAACAAGTTCAACAAAGAAGACAAAGGAACTGGTGGCAGAAATGTATTTGGGCAGCTCATACTACTTGCAATGAATCATGATCTATGCATGGAAAATGTGATGGCATACCCACTTGGCCCAGTGCCTTACAGTGCAAACTGGAAGAGGGACATACTGTGACAAGCAGGCCAGATCCTGTGGTTCATATTATTGATGGAAATGCAATGTTCCAATCACTAACACAAATCCCACAAACCTTTGAAGAGTTGGCTCGGCGTATATTTGCGAAGCTCTCAAATATTACCTGTGTTGACTTTATCAGAGATACATACCAGACTCAGAGTATCAAGAATATAGAGAGGGAACGCCATGACACATTACATCCACATTCCCAAAATTAGAAAATACACATTAAATACACATTATTAAAGCACATATAGTCAAGTAGGCCACTACTACACCTATTTTACCAATTTACATTTGATATGCTATTGATTCTAGACAATGCCTCGATATTATTTTTCAGGAGAAAGTCAACACCGGAATCATTCTCTACTGCTGTCATATTGCAATACACTGCATAGATTCATGTGCCATCATAATCCGATCTCCTGATACAAATGTTTTTCTCTTGCTGATGAAGTTTTCACAGAATATCAGAATACCACTAATTGTGGACACTGGTGTTGCAGACAAGCAAAGGTTGATCAACATCAGCTCAGCAGTCCAGGCAATTGGCAATGAGCTATGCAATACATTGCTTTCATTTCACGCATTCACTGGCTGTGATTCTATAAGTTCATTTGTGCGTAAGGGCAAGGTGGGACCCCCTGCTTGTCTTGCAAAGGAACCCACAATTTATTCCTCTCTTCACAAGCTTAGGTATGAGCCAGGCTCTTACCACAGATGAATTTGATGAATTGCATGCATTCACATGCATTTTGTATGAAGCGAAGCCAGGTGTAAAAGATCTCAACAAGCTTCGATACATTATGTTTATGACACGTTACACACTAAAGAACAAGTTACTGTCCAATATCAGGCTCTCATCTGGAATCAAGCTGATGTGTCATGTCCGGACTTGCCAAAGCCTGAAAATGGTCATGGCTGGCAACTACAAGGAGACAAATTGCAGTACAAATGGACAGAAAAGAAATTGCTCCTGAAGGAACTTGTTGATTTGGTGCTGGGCATGGTGATGAAGAAGAGGATACTGGAAATGATTACTACAACATACAAGATGATACATTTGATGACGATGATGAATATGTTGTTGATGGAGGAAGTGATGATGGCGATGATTACATATGACAATATGTAAATGTGTATATATTTACTCGAAAAAAGGATAACATTTCAGTGATAATCCACTGATAATAAAGGAAGGAAACTTTAAAAGTGTTAATACTCATCCCTATATGATTGTTAAGATAAATGAAAAGTGCTATTATAGAGATTACAAAGGAAAAGTATAATAGTAGAAGTATAGCAAAACTGTATGTTTGACACATGCTATGTTTTTCACCTTAATAATGAAGTATAATAACTACAATGTTGAATAATAAAGCATTTGTAATATTTTCTTGAATAATAACGAAATAGTTCAAGAAAGGAAATGAATTTTGGGACAAAATCTCAAATTTTAGACCAAAATCCTGTTTTTTTTTCTATTGTTCTTTGTGACCTTGACCTTGTATGACCAAGTTCATGGTTGCAATCAATCGGGCCTCACCAGAACTATATACCTAGACACTAAGTTTGTGTTTTTTTGTTGCTTAGTTTTAGAGATATGACATTTTCTAAAATTCTCATATTTCATCACCGCGTTGCCATGGATACAATCTGGCGCCCACACCCACCATTAATATTATGGCAAACAGGCAGATTTCATTAGCTGAGGGTCCCATCTAACTAAAAAACATGATGTGCAAAAATCCCTAAGCGGGGGGATGGTTTCGGTTATTGGCCCCCAGTCTAATAACTATAATGATTATATTACATAATACCTGTCAGAACTCTAAATTTCACCTGTAATGGAAAGCAACACTTGATACAAGTCTCAAGTTCAAGCCAAATGATGAACCTTCAGAAGTAATAAAGTCTGCATCTTCCAAGTGTATCATACCTAATAAAATGTCTATCAGTAACAGCGACTGGTGATATCCACTGAGAATTCCTAAACCACCTGATAGATTTTAGTGTCTGAAACGGAACGTCTTATTGTGTTATTGGAGTACTGTACAGTTGTTGGCAGTCCACCCAACTCTGTTGAGTTACAGTTGAGGGAATTAATGTATTTCTCAGTTTTTGAACTTGTTAACTTAGTGAATTTCCTGTTAAAAATAATTGTTTGAATTTTACAAAGATGTTCTTTGAAAACATATTGTCCTAGATGCTTGAATTTGCAAGACTTGTTATAAAGGGGAGATATTTTGGATATATAGTGTTATGCATTACAAATGTTGCAGAACGAGGTTTGTGCATGTGCATTGAAAATGAAGTTAGTTACGCTCATGACAACACAGTACCAGTCTTGTTGTGTTTTTCTGACAAACTTTCATGTGATATAATAATGTATTCACTTCCAGGTTCTCCCCCACGGCGGACTACTCTGTCCGGGACTCGTAAAAAGAAAGCAGGGACTGGAGGCCAGTGTCTGACACTGTTGTTTACAGTGCCAACAGGGTTCTGCCAGGACAAAAAGTTGCCAACCAGCACTATTCTATTTGTTTTATACAATATACACAGGATGTCGGCCACCTGACCATCATTCTGTTGGCCTTGTTGGTTTTAACATACAATAACACAATGCAAAAATTAAACTTTAATGAAACAAATTTTTAGTCAGCTATACAAGGAAGGCTTATTTCTCACTTTTAATGTGATTTACCAGCATTCCATTAAGAAAATATTCCACTTTGGCCATAACAAACGAATGACATGCTTTGAAAATCATCTAAAAATCATCAAAATCAAGCATTTCTTGGCCGTTTACAGATGGATTTTGTTCATTTTTTAATGAAGTCAAAAAAATCTAATCATGGACAGAAATAACCGAATAGGGAAAAAAAACAGAAAAATGGTTTGGTTCGAGTGTAAATCTGTGCGTCAAGTGAGGTGCATTTGTAAACTCTTTTTACACCCACTCGACAACCAACTGCTATGCAATACTACTGTCCGATTATCAATTTGTATTTAATGGTGAATGTAGTCTGACGCCATGACTAATATTTATCAATTAAGTTTCAGTAGGGGGGTTTGGAAAAAAACTAAAGGAATTAAGTTTTTTTATCCGACATCGATCTTTTGACATCGTTCCTTATCCGATAAAAAATTTTTGATCCACAGTTAGACTAGAACACATCAGCATAGTAAATAGTGATAACACCATCACATTATGAAGCATATTAGTTTCAATTGTGAGATTTTTAGAACACCTAATCTTTGAGATATTTTATAACATATTTCATTTACCGTATATGTATATTCCAATTTAAATTTGGGTTAAACCAAACACCTATGGCAACTACTCTTCAAAGAACAGAGCAAGCTGTTTACAAACAATTTCAGCCGAATGTACATTGGTGGGAGAGTGTTGACCGTCACCTGAGGGGTGATAACATTTGATGGGCAGGCTGCCTATCTTTTTGAGAACACTGCCCAACTATTGCTGTGATTTAGCCAAGTCATGCGGCTTTTTTCACTCCTTCCAAATTGCCTGATTTTCAAGAAGCATTAAAATCTTAAACATATTATACACGACTTGAATCAAATGTTGTGTAGTTTTAACATCACTACCTTGTTTTATTTTTCCAGTCATGCCCCGTAATTTTCGCTTAATGGACGAGTTAGAAGAAGGTCAAAAAGGTGGTGGTGATGGTACTATCAGTTGGGGATTGGAAGATGATGATGATATGACTATGAGTAGGTGGACTGGTATGATTATTGGACCCCCACGGGTGAGTCATTTTACAAATTGCAATCCAACTTACGAACCCATTCCAGTCGTATTTTCTTGTGGAAAATGGTGATTTGCTCTTTTAAGTGGTAGTGTATGTGTTTTTTTACACAATATCAGTGTCTGTGGTCGAAATAATTTTGTTTTCATGAAGATACTAATACAGAGACATAATATGATTAAGCTAACTATGATAGACTATTTGCACACTGTATTATTATCATCAATACATCATCAGTCATCACTGTGCAATTATGTGCTCTAATCACAAAGCATTTTGTCATTGCAGTGTGTTTTTGAAAACCGTATTTTCAGTCTAAAATTGGAGTGTGGATGTCGATATCCTGATGAACCACCAGTTTGCCGCTTTATTAGTAAAATTAATATGTCTGGAGTCAACAGCAACACAGGACTTGTAAGTCTATTATGTTTGCTTTTACTTTGTTTAGTTTAAGGACCACACCCAAGTTTGAATGGTCTATTTTGTGAGTATGCCAGTGATTGGAAAACATTATTAGCATCTATTAATTTATTAATGAAATTGTTTTTTCAAACTAATAGTGCTCAATTATATATTATTTTGCACTTTTAGCATGAATTACTGAAAAGCTTTTCCCACTATTTTAAAGATTTGTTTGTTTTTTTTGCTTTTAAAAAGAAGTATGATGATATGTTTTTTCATTGTCTTGGACAATTGGAGGTGGTAAAGAGGAACATCTTGTAGTTGAGCAAGCAATACCTTACTCAGCAAATAGCCACATACCTTACCATACTACAATTAGTTTCAAGTTTCAAATAAAAACAAACATACGGTAAACACAGTGATTAGTAAAAAAAATTATGGTAAAAAAAAAAAAAAAAAAAAGTAAAATTCAACTTAATTTCATCGTAAACGAATGTTTTGGTTGCTTACAAACATGCGATAGGATAGGATTTAATATTTATGTTTCTTTCCATACATGAAACTGTGTTTAACTCGATTATTAACCAATCAGAATGCTGGATAGTGCCATCATGTTCAAATAATCATTGCTCATTTAAATATGTTAATGAGGGTTAAGCAATCTCACTGAATGGCAAGAATGGAAGAGATTTATCGATGTTGTATTATGATCTTTTGGCTTTGATTTTGATGGGAAAACAGCATGATTTTTTTAAATCAAGGAACTAGAAGTTTTTGAAAGATAAAATGAGTTTAACACTGTTTTATGATAATAAAAGTTCATTGTCAAAAGAGTTTATCCATTCACACTAGTCACAATAGGGGATTCGCGTTTATCCTTGGATATATAACCATGGTAGGAAGAACGTTGCCTTTGGTCAGACCATCAACACAACAGTTAAATAACGCTTTTCGCTGCCCTTGGTGTAAACTTCCACAGTTTTTGACTCTTGTGTTGTGAAAATAGACAATCTTTTCATCCATATTCCTTTGTAGTCAAATACGTCTTCGCTGTGTTTATTGCAAACTGTTCATGGTCGAAATGGTTGATGGTGTGAAAATTGTCATTACTATGCAACTTTAATACAACTTTATACATATGCTGTGTTATTCAAAATAGCTAACTGGTTTCAATTTATTGCGTGACAGGACTCATTTATATGTCTGACATATAAATGAAATTCCAGTGTGGTATGATCTGGTGTGGGCCACAAACATGGTAGTGAATTTACTAATTTTTTCTTTGACTTTTTAGATTGACCGCAAATCATATCCTGTGCTATCTCGCTGGCAGAGACACTTCTCTATCAAGACAGTTTTACTGGAGGTAAGACGAGCAATGACGCTTAAGGAAAACATGAAGCTGCAACAACCCCCAGAAGGCTCCACATTTTAGCACTTGTGCCACCACCGCAGTTGTACTCGGTGATCTTGGTTTGGCTCCTGATGTCTTTGGATAATGTACTTTGATCAGCTACAACGATAACTGTTACAAGAAACTCCACATATAATTTCTCTATTGAAGTGCATACTTTTAGTTAATGTCCTTCAACTGTTTTTGTGTAGTAGATATTTTCCCCTTATGATGAATTATGCCAATCATCTTGGGCAGCTGATTCAATGATTTTTGTACCTCACATAATTTTATTTACTTTGTGCCTTTAATAGAGAATACACAGTATTTATTGACATGTGTCATTAGTGCCCCTTCCCTTTCTTAATTTGAGGCATTCCGTCATTTTGGGGTTGTACTCTTACACTAAGGGGCCAGACTGAAGTCCCTGGGTATCAGCATAAATAATTCTGTTTTATGATAAGAACAAAGCTCTGGCACATGGCATGAAACAAGCCTACAAGATTTATCAGTCTGTATGTTGGATTTCTGGTTTGTCATCTTTTTATCAGCAGCAAGTGACTTCAGTTAAGATTACTTCCTCTACTTTGTATATTTTAAAGTAAAAAACGATTGCATTGCAGACTCAAGGGGGTTCATAATGAGTGTCTGTGATTCACAAGGGTGGTCCGATTGTACCCGACACTCGTTGTAAAAGATTGTTTTGATCAATTACCGCAGAGGCTAAAATCTTTGTCAAAAGACTGCTGTCACTTGCTGCATTGATTGGAATACCAGATTTTCTTGATCAGAAACGCTTGTGTATTTGAATGGTCAGCATCAAAAGATTGGGCGAGTTTTGGCATACTTAAAATCTCACCCAAAAAGTTTTTTGCTTACATGATTCTTTATTGGATATGTGCTTCTCACAGAGCATTTATGGTGTGACAGGGTTCTCCCCATGGCATTAGAGTAGTGTGCCCCCCTCAATTTGTTGGTAAACAATTGGCTCAATCACCATAACAATGAATACAACACTTTTCCAAAATTTGTGAGGTACCATTTTCTGACATTTATATAAATCATCAAATGTTGAGATTGTGGATTGTAGCTGCAGAATATCAATTTAAGCAAGCCTCCTACAGCGACCTAGATTTGAAAACGATACTGGGTTAGGAGGCTGCGTTTGTTTTTCAAGGTCAATTACATACAAGACCCTCCAGTAATCCTAAAATGAGCAGGATATCTACTAATATCAAACCGCATCATTTGAAGACTAGTTTCAGCTTGTCTTTGGAGTGATGTTTTACATATTTGCATAGGAATGCAACTTAAAGATCTGATATGATACTAAAATGGGGAGAGCACTGTCATAATCTATAGTAAAACAGCTTCGCAATAAAAACATTCTCTATTCAGCATCAATGGATTATGTTATAAAGTAAAAAAAAATGATAATTAACATTTTTAGTGTCTCTTATGTTGCTACACTTAGCTAATATTTGTTCAAAAATCTTTTGATCCTTGTATTGATTGCAGCGCAAGCACAATACCATTTTTCTGTTGCCCAACCCCCTTCAGTTACTTTTACTGTACTCTTTGCCTTCATTGTGAACCCTACCAGCCAATCCCCGCTGACTGATTCATCCAGCGTTATCTTGCAGCGATAGTATGTATGCAGACTTTCTAGTTGTAATTTTCAATTCCTCAGTTTCTTGCGCACTGTAGGGTAAATATCAGAATGTATAGTCGAGTTTTGTGCTTGTATTTCTTTTGCTTTGTTTGAATAAATGGAGTGTAAAATTAAGGTTGTACTAAACCCCCCACCCATTCCTCTATGCCAATCTTGGAAAAAGGTCTACATTGTTGCCCCTATCCACCATTGGTGGGTCAAACCATTTGAGAAGAGGTATTTTGGGAGACAGAGGTTAAATGAAATGCATTAGCATTTTGATGACCCCTATTGATTTATGTCTACATTTGTTGTATTTAACCAAAACTGTAAGAAACTGGTTGATTTCATTTAGCATTATGTTCCTTTTAATATAATTCTAGTTGTTAAATCAAGCCTACCTGTCTATACTACCGTAATTACTGTACTTTTCTGTTTGTTCATCTGCTCAATTTTGTGAATAAACATGTGAGAAAAATGTGAATTATGCCATGTGTGGTGTATTCTGTTTTCGCAATCAAACTCGTCTTGATGCTTCTATTTGTGCAAGAATTTAAATTTGGACATTTGATTAAATGTGGCATATTCAACAATATAAATTACGGTAAGTGTCAAAATACACCATGCCAATTGAATTTCTATAATAAAAAAAATTTAATTGACTTAGGCCTGCTTGACATGATGGTAAGACGATACCAATGTTGTACCATGGCAGAACCCTAACCCTACAGTAAACCTGTCATTGTTTTATATACCGGTATCATTGAAAAAAATCTTCATTTTTTTGACTTTTATAACATTTTCATATTGCAGATTTTGGAATTAAGACTGCCAGTATGCTTCCCACAAGTATTCACAAATTGTTGATTGAATACTTGTATTACATACAATCCACAAGAATATCACTGCTGGTTTGTGTTGCCCATAATACTTTACGTAATTTATATGAATTGGTGTTGTTGCCACAGAGAAGACCGCTATCTAGTTTCTTGGTAGACAATATGCAAGTCCACAGACCTGTAGATAGCGGTTTTCCTTTGTCATGTCAACTTTAATACACCTTGTATGTGCAACAGTGTTCAGTAGTACATCAGAAGGACTACTGTAAAACGCGTCTTTTTCGCGAGCATGTCTTTTTAGCGAATTTAGCAAGAGAACTGATTCGCTAATTCAAGATGTCGCTAATGACTTTATTATAAATTCAAAATGGCCAAGACTTGGGGATTTGTATACAGTAATCTGGAACATAAAAATTTGCGCATTTGTTTTGGCACACGACAGACAAGTATTGTAAAAACAGAAAATCAACAATCAATGACGAGAGAGATTCGCTAAATCAACATTTCGCTATTGCATCATTTTACCACAATTCGCTAAAATTGCATGTCGCTTTTTCAACATGTTTTACAGTACTTCATAGCAGAGGTAGATGTCTTCCCATACCACACTACTCTTTGAAACTTAACAAGTTGAATCTATTGATTTCTTTCTGTGGTTAGAAAATATCCACAAAAGGGACAGTGTATAGTAATGAGACAGACAAAATATTAAAAAAGAATAGATTATTATTTAATAGTCTAAATATTTCTATGGATTTAAAAATGGATTCTGAGATGACACTTCTATGGTCGTATTTTAAACTTTTCACCAGCAGACTTTTTCGCCCAAATGTTTCTGCACTTTTTTTCTTATATTCTTCAATGATTTTGGAGCCAACATACACAATTTTCTGTTTTTACTCAAAATATGTGGCTATTTTTGTCTCAATCTTCTGAAGGAAAGTGCAGACTATAAATGTGACTATTTTGTGAATTTGTGATGAAAAGAGGGAACTGGTGGTGAAAAGGTTAATAATACAGAGACGTGCTTCTACAATATTAAATGGGTGTTTTGAGACAATTGTGTGACATATAATGACATGAAAATGAGAGAACCTTTATTAACGTAGCCTGATTAATTTAGAAATTCAATCTGCATGAATCAGGGCACGCTTTAATATTTCGCAATCAAAAAGCGAACTTGTATAATGAGAAATGTAGGTGTCAGCTGATCTAACAGGCATCCTCCTGAACCATAACATTTAGCAGTAGTAGCAGACATGTTATTATTTGCTTCTAATACACCGTAAATAAAATTTCAACAAAAGTCAGAAGTAGCCAAAATTATCAGCACAATATCAATATTGACACTTTGTAGTCCAAAAATTATCCCAAACTAGCTCTGCTTTAACTCCAATTAGGAATGGAATATTTAAAGCGCGGTGGTCGTCGCGCAGCGCGTGTTCGATTTTCATGTAAATAAACAATGTATTACACGCGTTGTATACGTCACTACGAGTCCCATATCGAACAGGACGCTGCACGACGACTGCCGCCCTTTAAGATGAAGTTTTTGATTCACCTACATAAGCAACAGGTCAGTGCGTATGCGTGTCCATTTTTTAAAAACCTGATTTGAAAGTTGGCATCAGAAATTGGTTTTGTTTTCATTATTGTTTAACTATACATTGTATGTTTTCAATCAGGTTATTGTTACTAACATATTTTAACAATTTATAGACATTATATCATCAACAATTACTGTATATATTAAAGTGATCAAAGACAATGGAAAGCAATGATTTAGTAAAAATAAACCCTCTTTTTGAAATGAGTTTGAAAGCAAGGCGTTGTGATCTATATAGCCGAAATGCGCACATAACTATTAGTCAGCAGGCTTGCCTAAACTTTTTTATATGGAGTTGTTGTCTTTTATTCTGGCCATATTTTTGTGGCAATGTTACATAGACTTTAGATGCAAATAGCCATCTCGATTTTGTTAGAGCGAGACAGCCACAGGCTTGAATCAATGCAAAGCTACTTATAAGCTTGTGCCTGATTGGCTACCCAACCCTGATACCTAACAATCAGACCAATCAAAGAGCAGCTTGCTTGTTAACATGTTAAAATTTATAAGACTTGGCCTTCAACAAAATGGAATGCTACAGGATTATGTAAATATTTTCAGTTGATTCATTTGTGATTTCTCAACGATAAAAATATAAAACTCTTTAAAATAACTTCAAAAAGTCTCTACAAATTATGCTGTTAAAATTTCTATTGCTGAGTGGGGACATCTGTAAAGTTTTGACACTGCGATATTTAAATTGGACGATTCAGTGTCCTTTTTGTACTGTCACATTATTGCATTTTATTACATTTTTTACAAATAATACGTCTAGATAGATACACTTGAGTCAACAAACCCGTGTTTATAAATACCCAACTGTTTTCATTTTAAATTAGTTTAATCATTCAAATGAGATTGGATTGCCTCAGTGAAATCTGTGGTGTCACTACACATAACTTATCCTTTTCACCACCAGACTTTCTCGCCCAAATTTTGCTGCACTTTTTTTTCTTATATTCTTCAATATTTCTGGAAATGAACCCTAATTTTTGAGCCAACAGAATTTTTTTTTTCAGTTTTCACTCAAAAAATGTGGCTACTTTTGTCCCAATCTTCTGAAGGAAAGTGTAGACTATAAACGGGACTATTTTGTGAATTTGTGATGAAAAGAGGGAATATAAACAATGTGTAACTGCCATTAGAGTTTCAGGTTTATAACTTACATGGGTTTGTTTACTCCAGTGTAATTCTAACTCTAAATATTTTTAAAAAAAGCTTGAGGCACTGGCAAAGACCTAATTTACAAGGTTATATACAAACAGACTTAGGTAAGAAATGCTTAAACATAAATTAATACTTGGGTAGTATAAAATTCAAAATCCTTTATTGCCTTGATGTGTAACAAAATATCTTTTCCAGCCATACAACAGCATCTTCTTCGCTATCAGCTCGCAGCCTGTACGTCCTATCCTCTGTCTCCAAAATGATCACCTTCTTGTCTTCTTCCGTGCCAGCGGGTACCCCCTTCAAGTAGATTGATCCAAGCAATTTATCATGTTTTTTCTTATAATAATGTAAGTGTCCTGTTTGTGTCAGCTCAAAAAATCTTGATTCCCACTGTGGCGCAAATAACCTGCCTTTACTCAGTTTCTCCAAGTAGCCTTCATGAGTCGGTCTTCCAGAGAGCGGAGAAGCTTTTAAGTTATCGCGTGAGTAAACCTGAGTGGGAGGGAAGAATGGTGAAAAGTGGGAGGTAAATATTGTTATTTTTGCTCAAAAAGTAACTGATCAGTTTCTAGCCAGCACATGCGTCAGCTCATAACTATTTTACCCAAAATAATTAGGGAAATATTTTTTCTTCCATAGCACCTGTGCAACATGCTAAATTAAAATCTAACTTTTTATGTAAATTGGGTAATAAATATGCATTGTTTTCAACTCTAAACTAATAACTTTTACAGATTACACGCAGAAAACTTATGTATCAAGTTTCAGTGAAATCATAAGTTGTTGCTAAAAATAGGCTAATTTATGCAAATTAGACAATTACTATTCACAAATTTCAACACAAAACTAAACATGCCTATGGAGTATCCAAGGGCACTTATGATCCACGTTTCATTGAAGATATCAATGGAAAAATCATTTATTGGTATATGAATATTATCATAGTATATATATATATATATATATATATATATCTGAGCACAAAATAAATATTCTAAAATAAACTTCCACTCTTTTCAAACTTTGGACGACAGATATTTTGTTGTATTATTCGTACAGAAACAACTTGATTCATTTACGGGTTTTCATATCCTTTTTCGTATACTAATTTCATGACCAGTCATTGTGGCTTACAATGGCATATATTGAGTTTGCTCTCTGTTTGATACATAAAAATCAACGTCAAAATCATATATGGCACAGACAGACAGGGTAACCGCAAAGACTCCCTCACACACAGGAGTCAAAAATAACTAAATTTTCAAAAAGTAAAACCTCCATGGAAAATTTGACTCCTCTATGAAATTACTAAGTACTGAGAGCATATGCTGTAGATAACATTGTTTTCATTGGATAAAAAGAAAATTTTGTTTTTGATATTTTGCATATTATCATTATACACAATATCTTGTTGACTGCAAATAAATTATTGGTTTTTACCGAATGATGAATGACTGGTGGTGGTGTTGGTGTAGATAGTATACTACTCTGTGGCCTTTGCTTCTGTCTAGTTGGTGTGCGCTCTTCATCTGTTGGTTCAGAGGTGCCCACATTCCCTATAGTTTTCCTCATTGCACCTTTAACTGGGAACGTCTTCGTTGGTGAACCCTTGGGTGATTTTTTTGAAGATGGCGGTGTTTGGTTGTCAGTCTGCACCAGCTCTTCATACGAGTGATCAAGGCATGAGTTCATGATATTGGCCATCTCGCGACTGAAACAAACAACAATATGACGCAATTGACATGCAAAATAGTGCATTTTTGTGTTTGTACAGTTTAATGTTTCACAACAAAATATTACAGTTACAGTGAGTGTGTCACCAGTCAATATAAACTATTTTCTGTTCACTGCATATTTTTGGGGTATTTCTACATCTAATCGATGTGCTATACACATTTGGTGGTGGTGGTTTTAATGAAGTTAGGGTATCTCAACACATTATTTTGAAATTGAGCTATGCACCTTTCACATATACTGTAAAATATTTTATTTCAGCTGGAATTAATTTTCGCTGAAAAGACTTTTTGGGTGTTTTGTATGGAATCTATTTTCACTGATGAGTTGAATGTAAAATATAGAAAAAAAGGTATATTTACTGGATTTTATTTTCACTGATTTATTCCTTTAGTGAAAATTAATTCCAAGTGAAAATAAAGTATTTTGTAGTATGCAAACTCACAGTGGACAGAAAGTCACCTACCAGGTATTACAAACATACCCAGCACCTACGCCCCACCCCACCCAAGCCCAACACTTGTCGTAGTCATGCAGGGCTGTTACCGGGATAGAATAAGAAATGTTACCTGGCCAGGAATGAAATGCAATACAGTTTTGTACTACCCAGCAAGTATACAGCGAAAAACATGATCGGGTTATGTTATCCGGTAAATCCTGGCCACTATAACATCTAAGTACATGTTTTCGATCACCATGGATTGAATGCGGATTGTGTGGCAGTTTTGTTTATTGTTCCCAGTGAAATGATAAAATGTTACTCACGCTGGACTGACTGGTGGTGTGATGTTGTAATCCTCCACAGCTTTTCGAAACTGTGATGAAAAATCAGCGATGCATGAAAAAAAATCTTCAGATGGTTTATCTGCTGTTTCACCATACATTATCTGCCAATGAAATTATTACAAATATACGTCTGTGTTTTCATTTCATGTGTCGTTATATTGATTGAGGAATGGATTACAAATACTGGGGATGACAACCATTCATGTAGTTTTGCTTAATAATTGATACTAATCAAGATGGTGACAATGTATTGATGGTAGGTTGTTTATTTACAGGTAGTTTTCCATAAACAGACAAGAACCATGCAGTAATATGGGTGCGTCATGCTGCCTGTTTAACAACTACAAATGTCCAGTTGATGTGCATCATTGAGAAATTCATAGTGTCATATAAACTGATTTTTCAGATATTGCATTTTTTTCTCCCTCGTTTGGAATGACCTCAATATCTGGACCAGCAACATTCAAACACATAGAAGATCATGCAATATATATGCGCAACCATTCTTTTTGCATACTGTTTCGAAAAAGCTGAATAAATCTGGATCTGGGTCTTGTAAAAACAGATTTCTTTTAAACTTGGTATGTACATTGAACATTATGGTACCTCATTTTTTAGATCAGATTCAAAATGAACAACTGGTTGCCATTCTTAAATCATATTTCTTACATGCTTTCACCATTCATGTTCAAACATATTTCTTAAACTTGATAACTCAAGACGACCATGTTTACTCGTTTTAATACTGTATTTGCTCCATTAGAAGTGCATGCACTTATGTAAATTACAGATGTGTAATAAGTAATATTTTAATGATACAAGATACAATAAATGCAACTTTTGGTTTATATGGGCTTCTTTTGGAGATGCGCTTCTAATAGAGAAAATAGGATAATGTTAGTTTTTAAACCAAACTGGTTGTGAGGAATCAGGTCAAATTTCCTTGCATATTACACTAAACTGTGGTGCTGTTGGTCAAAGTTGTATATTTAAAAGTGATCACTGGAAATAATAATAATGATGATATAAAATAATTCAGTGAAGTGTGCGACTGATTGAATCAGTGCTGCGATACTTACCAGAACTTTACCGTAAAGACTCCTCATTTCTTCACATTTATGATGTAACATCTTTAACTTTTGCTCATAAGTGGAAACAAAATCCTGTAAACATACGGGTTATCAAATATCAGCAATTGACTCTATGTTTGTTGTTACCGGTACTATGGAAACAGATGATACTCCCAAAAGATATTTAAACGAGAGCATAGTCTAACTATGGCAACCTTTCCTAATCAACATTGACAGACTTTTCATGTATTATATTTTCGTTATTTATGATGTGACAAGTAACACTACCTGTAGTAGGCCTTAACTTTTTCATCACCAGACTCTCTCGCCCACATTTTTCTGCACTTTTTTTTTATATTCCCCAATATTTCTGGAAATAAACTCTAATTTCGGAGCCAAGACACTAAATTTGAGTCAATTTTCAGTCTAAAATTTAGCTATTTTTGTCCCAATCTTCTGAAGGAAAGCACAGACTTTAAACAGGGCTATTTTATGAATTTGTGATGAAAAGAGGGAATTGGTAGTGAAAAGCTTAAAGGCAAGAATAAACTAAAAGCAAGTACAGCAAAGTTTAATTGATAGTTCTCCTCTCAAACAAAAGACTATTTTTTCCCTTGTTACCTCGACTTGTTTACAGAATCTTTTGTCCTGAGGTGAACACACTTTACTCTTCGTCAACTGTACAGCGCTTTTTCGCATCCTTGTTAAGTCTTTCTTCATGACTGCAAATTGGGGGTGACAAATGCACAAATTGTTAAATTTTCATCCATCAATTCAACAAAAAGTTTATAAAGCTTACAATATGTAAGGCCAGAAAGTTCTCTACAAAAACTATTTAGCTTCTTCACATGATTAATATTACACAAGTGAGAACTTTCAGCCGCCATATCTATTTCTCTCCAAACCATATATCACATTGATATACACAAGTGAGAACTTTCAGCCGCCATATCTATTTCTCTCCAAACCATATATCACATCAATATTACCCAAGTGAGAACTTTCAGCCGCCATATCTATTTCTCTCCAAACCATATATCACATTGATATACACAAGTGAGAACTTTCAGCCGCCATATCTATTTCTCTCCAAACCATATATCACATTGATATACACAAGTGAGAACTTTCAGCCGCCATATCTATTTCTCTCCAAACCATATATCACATTGATATACACAAGTGAGAACTTTCAGCCGCCATATCTATTTCTCTCCAAACCATATATCACATTGATATACACAAGTGAGAACTTTCAGCCGCCATATCTATTTCTCTCCAAACCATATATCACATTGATATACACAAGTGAGAACTTTCAGCCGCCATATCTATTCCTCTCCAAACCATATATCACATTGATATACACAAGTGAGAACTTTCAGCCGCCATATCTATTTCTCTCCAAACCATATATCACATTGATATACACAAGTGAGAACTTTCAGCGGCCATATCTATTTCTCTCCAAACCATATATCACATTGATATACACAAGTGAGAACTTTCAGCCGCCATATCTATTTCTCTCCAAACCATATATCACATTGATATACACAAGTGAGAACTTTCAGCCGCCATATCTATTTCTCTCCAAACCATATATCGCATCAATATTACACAAGTGAGAACTTTCAACCGCCATATCTATTTCTCTCCAAACCATATATCACATTGATATACACAAGTGAGAACTTTCAGCCGCCATATCTATTTCTCTCCAAACCATATATCACATTGATATACACAAGTGAGAACTTTCAGCCGCCATATCTATTTCTCTCCAAACCATATATCACATTGATATACACAAGTGAGAACTTTCAGCCGCCATATCTATTTCTCTCCAAACCATATATCACATTGATATACACAAGTGAGAACTTTCAGCCGCCATATCTATTTCTCTTCAAACCATATATCACATTGATATACACAAGTGAGAACTTTCAGCCGCCATATCTATTTCTCTCCAAACCATATATCACATTGATATACACAAGTGAGAACTTTCAGCCGCCATATCTATTTCTCTCCAAACCATATATCACATTGATATACACAAGTGAGAACTTTCAGCCGCCATATCTATTTCTCTCCAAACCATATATCACATCAATATTACACAAGTGAGAACTTTCAGCCGCCATATCTATTTCTCTCCAAACCATATATCACATCAATATTACACAAGTAAGAACTTTCAGCCGCCATATCTATTTCTCTCCAAACCATATATCACATCAATATTACACAAGTGAGAACTTTCAGCCGCCATATCTATTTCTCTCCAAACCATATATCACATTGATATACACAAGTGAGAACTTTCAGCCGCTATATCTATTCCTCTCCAAACCATATATCACATTGATATACACAAGTGAGAACTTTCAGCCGCCATATCTACTTCTCTCCAAACCATATATCACATTGATATACACAAGTGAGAACTTTCAGCCGCCATATCTATTTCTCTCCAAACCATATATCACATTGATATACACAAGTGAGAACTTTCAGCCGCCATATCTATTTCTCTCCAAACCATATATCACATTGATATACACAAGTGAGAACTTTCAGCCGCCATATCTATTTCTCTCCAAACCATATATCACATCAATATTACACAAGTGAGAACTTTCAGCTGCCATATCTATTTCTCTCCAAACCATATATCACATTGATATACACAAGTGAGAACTTTCAGCCGCCATATCTATTTCTCTCCAAACCATATATCACATTGATATACACAAGTGAGAACTTTCAGCCGCCATATCTATTTCTCTCCAAACCATATATCACATTGATATACACAAGTGAGAACTTTCAGCCGCCATATCTATTTCTCTCCAAACCATATATCACATCAATATTACACAAGTGAGAACTTTCAGCCGCCATATCTATTTCTCTCCAAACCATATATCACATTGATATACACAAGTGAGAACTTTCAGCCGCCATATCTATTTCTCTCCAAACCATATATCACATTGATATACACAAGTGAGAACTTTCAGCCGCCATATCTATTTCTCTCCAAACCATATATCACATTGATATACACAAGTGAGAACTTTCAGCCGCCATATCTATTTCTCTCCAAACCATATATCACATTGATATACACAAGTGAGAACTTTCAGCCGCCATATCTATTTCTCTCCAAACCATATATCACATTGATATACACAAGTGAGAACTTTCAGCCGCCATATCTATTTCTCTCCAAACCATATATCACATTGATATACACAAGTGAGAACTTTCAGCCGCCATATCTATTTCTCTCCAAACCATATATCACATTGATATACACAAGGCTTCAGCATTTGATAACAAGCTATATTTGCATGTATGAAATATATTTGCACTAAAAATACCCCATACTGATTACATTCCAGATCATAAAATTACACAAGATTAAAAAAACTTGTCTTTATTTATATTGCACGATGCAATATAGGCTGTGATGAAAAAAGAATCACATGGTCGCATATCCATGAATTTTATACAACATATTTTGATGTTACCTTTCATTAAATTATTACAACAAACATCATAATAATAATAAATTTCAGTTCATTTTTGACAACATAGCTAGTTGTTAACAGGTTGTTAAAATAATTATATGTAAAAAACAATGACAGATGTTGTTGGATATATTTTGCGACTCTGGTACTCAATGGGTAAAGGTGTCATAACAATAAAATGTCGCTAGAGAAATTAACATCGCTATGTCATTGATTAGAGCAGAAATCAACATCACTGTGGTTCTTAATTATCAAGTCAATAAATATGAAATTTAGATATGATTTTTAGTATTATATTAAAAGCAATATTAAATGTGGCGCATGTGTGAAACATACTCACCGTCCACTTCAGCAGTCAACGCCATTATTGAGGCTGAATTATAAAAAGAAAATGTTAAACGTTATTGTATAAAAGTTTAAAACGCCAGATATGTATATATTCATAATGAACTACTGTAAAATATCTTATTTTAGCTTAAATTATTTTCACTTAGTGATTTGAATGTAATATATATAGGAAAAAACTGAAGATATTTTCACTGACTTATCCCCTCAGCAAAGATAGTGAAAATAAATTCAAGTGAAAATAAAGTACTTATATACTGTAAAATCTGTATTAGAAGCTGTGGCTTCTATTAGAATAATACAATGCAACAGAGGGGATGCGGCTTCTATTAGAGCATCTACACATATGAGAAATGATGAATTTTTGGTTCTGAATTGTTCAAAAAGAATGGGTGCGACTTCTATTAGAAATGTGGCTTCTAATACAGATTTTACAGTACTTAAACAATGTCATAACAATTTTATGCCAGTCATGTGACATATTTTAATTCAAAACTCTGATTTATCATGACCACAGGAAAAAAGATTAACAACACCGACAACAACAACAAAACCAACGACCACACTTGACCCAATTCTGTGATTACCATTATTGTAAAAAGAAAGTTCTCAGCCATGTTGCCAGGCAACCAGATACTTACCACCAGCTGATTTTTCCACATGCGTCAGTTCTTCAGTAAATCCTAGAAGTGTTGGATCGTTATTGTTTATCTGTTCTATTACATACTGTAACAAACTGTACTTCTTGTTATGACCCTTGCAGTCCGCCAACTGTCAAAACCAGAAATATAATCAGATTGCAATTATAACAATAATTATTCACTGGGTTTTAAATTAATGAGTAAACACTGCCAAGTTAATTCCACACTGAAAATGTAAAATAACCAAATGACTAATTTTCGCTGGGTTTAAATTTCGCTGATTTTCCATTTCAGGCATATTCAGTGGGTTCACGGTCTTCTTATTTATTTACATATTCACTGGGTTTTAATTTAGCACATTTCCAGTCAGCGAAATAAGCAAAATTAAAACCCAGTGAATAATTAATCCTTTTATAGTAACTCATTCACTCAACTTACAACTTAATGTATATGCTCAAAATATAAAAAATAGTGAAATTTAATGCCAGTAAAAATAAATGGTTTTACAGTATCATCACATCAAAAGCACACGACTCAATTCCAGTCCCTGACCACTACATTACTAGGACTCTACCATGAACACCGAAATGACGACCAGAGAGAGACTTGGAAACTTCAAGTCATAGTCATAGTGTCTGTCAATTTTTCTGAGGTGCGAAAATGAACAGTCATACCATATATATAAATTACTTTCATGTTTTGTTTTGCATATAACTGGCTGACTGTATACAGCATAGATAACAGATTCTGACAATTTGTTACATATATACTACAGTTTACTACTTATTTGGTGTTTGTGTAGTACTGTAGTAATAAAATGTATTGTTTTCTTTATAATCCAGTGAATACCTCTGCAGCATCAAATCTGTTAAAATTTAACCAATGTCATGATTCACTGACTAGTATTGGCCACAGGGTTCTGTCGTATTACCAGTCAACCAAATGTCCAACCCTTGCTGCCTTTCTCCAGTCTGTGTCCTGCAGCATAATTTCAAATAAATACCGTTGAGGGCAGTATACGCAAACTAGAATATGGCAACTGAGATGTGTGGCAGGACACAGACTGGAAATCCACAGGAGTACACACCATCAAGAAAACCTTCACTAACATAGCACGACTATAAAAACCTTGCCCTTGTTTATATTAGTGCTTTTAACTTATTGGTTTCTTTATACTTGGCTCTAACAAAAAGTGAAGAACTGTCAAGGACACTGATCATAACATTGATCTCATCATGAGATAAGCTCCCAAATAAATTCAATATATAAATTATTTACACAAGACACATCAGGAGTTAGGATTTAAATTACATTTATACTACATCACAAAAAGAATAACAAGTATTATTATACATCTGTCACCGTAACACCATAAGTTACAGCGTACCATAATTTTGTGGTATTTTTATGGGGTATTTTCATCCTACCATACCGTTATTAGGAAACTTCCAAACATGGAATGATTATGCACGTAAGCATCCTCGAATAATAAAAACAAACATGGCTGCCACCAGAGTTTGATCGGACTCCACACAAAGAAGTTCGCTGATTCTGTTCTAAACATTTTGGATTTCGGCATTTCCATGATATATCCTTGGAAGGAAAAGATGTATAATAATAAGGATATTACGAGGATACCTCAAAGTATGCACTCAGACAGTACGTTGCACGTCGGTCGATACTCCAGCTGTACTGTCTTCGTGCAAACTTTGAGATATCCTCGTAATAACCTCATATTATCTGATATACCTTACCCACCATTAAACTTAATAATCATTATAATAATTTTTTAACTAAAATAATTGATATGTACCAGTATCTTGTGTTTATGACTTACCTTGTTCAGGGCTTCCAGTTTAAATCCATATGCAGTACCTTTACTGCTGCTATTATTCATGTAGTTACCGACTGTGAGCACATAACCTAAGACTGACACAAAACTATCGCTGTTGTAGAGTTCTTTACAAGCAAGTAGCACTGTTTCTATAGTCTGAAAAACACATATAAAACGTTTATCATCTGAGATCCTACAAATCCTGATGGTGTACATGTTTATGGTGAAGTGAAGTGAAAGGGATAGGAGGGGGGGGGGGGGGTCTGGCTGGCGCAGTATGACAATAAAACTAAGACTATAGTATGACAACATCAAGACATATATGTATTGTAAAACATAGTTGAACTCTGGTGACCTTGCCATTTGTTGTATAATATTATTCCCTTTATCATAGTTTGTTTCAATATAAATATGCATTGTCATAATTAATTTTGAATACAAACAAGTTTTGGGATTGAAACAACAGTGGGAAAGCAATCTACCGAATGTCCTTGATTGATGTAAATATCTTACAAAAACATTGGTGCCTAATTTATTTTAAGGGACATAATTTCAAGCTTTATTCAAAGTAATTCAGATATTTTAGAAAAAAGTGCTGCATTTAGATGTGAATAGATTTGTAAAACATGCAAGATATCAGAAAATCTTAGCTGGAAATTGATGTTTTGATCCCAGGAAAAAGCCTGCAATATAAGCTGCACCCCAAACTTTCACAAACCAAACAGCCACCACATATTTCAGAAAAAGATATACCATTTAATTTTAAATTAAGGCATAATTTTTCGAACATTAGAGTCTAATTTAGATTTTCCGTACTCTTATTCCAGAGTACAGGTTTATTGAGGGTAGCATGAATGGGTAAACTGCGTTTCGACAATGAACTGTTATTATCGTCAAAAGGGTGAAATTCTTCTTCAATGCTCAGCTTATCTTTCGAAAACAACTAATTTCTTGATTTAAAAAAAAAATCAAAGCCGTATCACCAGTGATCAGTCATGTAGAAACAGTCAAAAATATTTTATCAGATTTTCTCAATTTTTGCATGATATTTTTAAACATGACATCTGTTGTTCGAACTAAGGGAAGATTTTATATTGATGAATTAGGTGACTATTAAAGTTTGATAAAGTTTGGAATAGAATTAGTAAAGTTATTGCGAACACATTAACAATTATTAACAACAACGACGACTACGACAACAACAACGACGACTACGACAACAACAGCGACTACGGCGACAGACATTTTTCACTTAATATACCTTTCACTTCCATCTTTGATGATACGGGCAAGGCAAAAACGAAATATAACAACTTTTATTTCTATCTAAAAATCCCAATAAATTTGATCACAATGACTGCTGGTATGTCAAAATCCAGACAGAAATTTGTTAAAACAGCAAATAGAATTAAATGCAGAACTCACCTAAAGGTAACTAAACTATAACGATACAACACAAATAAACTTTGAAAACCAACATTCAAGAAATATGATACATTGTACCCATTTCACTCACAGGTTTCAGTTCCTCAAATGCCAGCGGGAATTCGTTCACTACGAGTAATAAATCTAATCTTGATTTCAGTGATGGTATCTCACACAGTTGCATCATGAACTGATCAGTTGCTTCCAACTCAGCAGGGTCTCCTTTATATTGTTTGTACATTTCAATGTCATCCATCGTTGGTTGGTATCTGTAAACAAGAAGTGTTGATGTTTACAATTGCAGCTCTGAAAGTGAAATATTGAACCCCATGTTGACAACTTCTAATTTGAATATCTAACGTACCTCGGTAACTAATCAAGTCATTTTGAAAAAAAAGTTTATATTAAAATTGTATGACCCAGTTACTGAATGGAATCGTTTGTAAATATACCATATCTAATATTGAAATGCAAAACAGACACAAAACCAACAAATGTTTGTACTAGTTCGATTTTAACGATTCCAAACTATGTTTCTTATTACCGTATTTATCCGGGTATAAGCCCAGGGTCTTGAACATGGAAAATTGCCAAAAAGAAGGGGTGGGCGTTTGCCAGGAGATCCCCGGCAAAAAAAACCCCGAAAATTCACGAAAATTGACAACACGCAGATCGAACTGCGGCAGGGAATAGAACGGCAACTGAAAACATGCAACGGAAATAAATGAACAATATGCAACATTAGAAGTAAAAAAAAATTAATGTATTGCTTATAATGTGACAAATAAACCAGAAATAATAAAAATCGACAATGAGGAATCATTTGAATTAGGATTTTCCCGCCGACAAACACGACCAATACGCATGAACTCAAAATGAATTAAAATGTCAGGGGTTAAACTGCGTAAAATGATATCCGGTCTCAACAAATTACGAATCAACCGTCATACAAGATCAATAATAATTTACAAATTTACACAGTAAAAATTATAAAAATTCATAGCTGTTTGAAAAAACCTCCCAGATCTTTATTTGTACGTTCATTGCCATCTTCGTCAAACTCAAAACCCACGAAGTCCAAGTCGGCGTCACTGTAGCCGTCGAACAAAATCCCTACAACTTATTCCTGAAGTTCGTTGATATCGTCCCACACAATTTGGACTTAGCACTTTTAATCCACGGATTTCGCAGTCTGTCAGCTTGGCACTTTTCATTCATGTCTAATCACAATAAAGAGACAAGAAAAATTGGGTCGCTCTGCTGCGATGTCACACGATGTATTTGTTTACAGTTCAGCAATCATCTTTGGTCTTTATGCATCTGCTTTACTGATTGGCTAAGAATGACATCACTACGAGTATTTCATCATAAAGGTCAAATCATGACATTGCTTTCTTATCAGACTCGACACTTATCAATCACGGTGAAAGTTATCATACATGAAAGTTCCGGCGGTTGGAATGTCTCACTATATGGATATCGAGGTGGACTTGAAATAGGAAGTTTTTTTTTATCCAACGACAGAAGAATAGTTTTCATGACAGAAATGCAATAGCGGTGATGAAAGATGATAAAAAAGTTGGCAGTCTTCGGCGTGACATTGCAAAATTGCTGGCCCCAGTTATGGATTCGCTAGCTGCTACAAAACGTGATTTCAACCACTCTCCCAGGTACGGGTTGCTACAATATTGCAACATTGTTTCATTGTCGACGACGCTAAAGCCGAACGAGTGCGACACTTGCTGAGCGGCTCTCCTTATACGATTTGCTTGAATCGTTTCCAAAGAAGCACAATCCAAACGGTCGGCCCTTTTTAGGGCCACGACACATTTCAAAAAGAGAACTACCGTTTCTGCTTTAAAATATATATTTTTATAGACTTGCTGACTGTTATGATTCTGAAAAAAATCAGCGGTGAACGCACTGCCCTGAAGGCAGAAAGCTGTCACAGCTATTTTGCGTCCACCCCATGTTTTACGCAATTAACAATTTTTATAAGCATCGCGACAGACTTCAAGAAAGTCAACTGTTAATTCAACCACAGTCAACGAATAGAAAATAGTTTTTTTTTTGTTTTTTTGTTTTTTTTTGTGTGTGTAGAATAAGACCCCCTGGGCATGTGCCTGGATATGACCTCAACTCTTTATTGTGTCAAAAGTGGGGGGTGGGCGTTTGCCCAGGCATGGGCTCTTACCCGGATAAGTACGGTATACGACTGAAACCAGTTGGCATACTTTTCACCTTGGCTCATCTGTAAAGTGCTTGTCAGTGCTAACTAGAGTAAATTGACCCTGGTTATTCTACAATAACAAAGAAGCCATCAGTGATAGCAGACGTTCAGTATCTTTATTACAAGCACATCCATCTATATGTGTTTCAGATATGATATTTAGGCATTTTTAATGAGGTCACATGAACACAAATGGTCATTAAACATGTAATTCAGATTCTGGGCACAATATCTTCAATAAAACACAGTGTGCTACGACTTAACGAGCGTACAAATGGACCACTATATTTCCTGTTGGCAAAGTGCTATTTTAAAATAACTCACCTTCTCAGAATATTGAGATGCTCTACACTTAGTCCTCCATCTTCCTCAGATAAGTATGTAAGACGTGCTCTCAATTCTTGGGGTTCTACTCTGAATCCACTCAAGAATATAGCAATATTCTGAGAAAGTTTAGGATCTAGTAATCTAGTTTTGGACTTCTTTTTCATTGAATCTAAGATGATGTCAAATAAAAGGGTCAGTTTCTTTTTTATATTACGAAAGCCAAATATGTTTTCGTCAGTGTTAACAGTGGACGCTTGTAGATAGTTTACCATATTTGCTTTACGGTCAAATTATTAAATTTATATTTTAATGATCCCGTATGCAAATAAACACTTCTAATACTGTGAAATACTTTATTTTCGCTTGGAATTAATTTTCAATATTTTCACTGAATCATTCCTTCAGTGAAAATAAAATCAAGCGAATATACCTTTTTTTCCTATATTTTACATTCAATTCGTCAAAAATCATTAAAAATAAATTCCATACAAAACATCCAAAAAGTCGTTTCAGCAAAAATTAATTTCAGCTAAAATAAAGTATTTTACAGTGGTCCGTAAGAGAAAATATGATATAGTGCCAAGGCCATTAACTACGCATGCTGTTGTTTCTCAATTTTAATCTTTACATGAAAAATTATGACAATTATTCTAGGGATGGAGCTACATCACAGAACATAATCTTGTTACACTGTTCAGGAGAGTCACAACTATCTAAAAGTACTGTTTTCGGAGAGTTTTCTACCATTGTTTTCACAAGTAATGGTTGCCAAGCAGTGAAAATGCCTAGATGTCTGCCATAGAAAAATTAAACATCTGTCAATCATGATAATATGACATATATTCAGCCTCTATCATAGTTTCAGAAAATACAAAGCAATTTTACCCATATTACAGTACTTACCGGATGTCACTAATTGCACATTATTGGTTGCTGAAAACAAACTCTCTAATAGAGCTTTATCTATTTTATCCGTCAGATCATCAACTTTATCCCAAGCAGACTTTTTTATCTAAAAGTATGAATACAAATTAGGAAAACAATGATTATAATTTTCTTACAACCGCTTCACTATGTCAAATTTTGAAACCTTCCTCAGAAATGAATCCACTTTAAAATCTTCTGCTGATTTTTATTGAAGACATCGATTAGAAACTGTTTTAAATCAATGAAAAATATTATATTTAAAATTTTGGTTCAAAAGTAATATTGAATTCAAAAAATCTAAAGAAACCCCAATGATGACAAAATGATTTTAGACAAAATTTAGTAAAAGACGTAAAATTCCCACTGCTGCAAAATTTGGTTAAAGTCGCTGAGGTTTGTTGTGTTGTATGTAACCACCCACCCCACCCCACCCCCACCCTCACCCCCACCCTGAAACATTTCCACTGCTACAAAATTTAGCAATATCCACTGACTCATAAAATTTGTGAATTTGTCGCAGCCAATCTTGATTGAGTATAAAATAAACAAAGATTGTGATTGAAACACAAATACTAACTTATTTATAAGTAACATATCTTAAAGGTCAATTATTTGCATATAGCCTACCATATTTGGTGGTACTTTGAACCAATGAAATGGTCTCATTTTGACACTTGCTTTGACTGTGTTTTTTGTTGGCAGTGAACCCCAAAGAAGACTTAGAGGTGTGCCTGTAAAATATAACAATATCATATCAGAGTGTATGGCATTTTCTATTATCCTATTATTCGCTTATTATCAATGCATATTATGTGTCCCTCCCATCTGTATAAATCATCAATGCATATTACGTGGCCCTCCCATCTGTATAAATTATCAATGCATATTATGTGGCCCACCCATCTGTATACATAATCAATGCATAAATGTGGCCCACCCATCTGTATCAATCATAAATGCATAAATGTGGCCCACCCATCTGTATCAATCATAAATGCATAAATGTGGCCCACCCATCTGTATAAATTATCAATGCATATTATGTGGCCCACCCATCTGTATACATCATCAATGCATAAATGTGGCCCACCCATCTGTATAAATTATCAATGCATATTATGTGGCCCACCCATCTGTATCAATCATAAATGCATAAATGTGGCCCTCCCATCTGTATAAATCATCAATGAATATTATGTGGCCCACCCATCTGTATAAATCATAAATGCATATTACAAGGCCCTCCTATCTATATAAATTATCAATACATAAATGTGGCCCATCCATCTGTATCAATGCATATTGTGTGACCCTCCCATCTGTATAAATTATCAATGCATATTATGTGACCCTCCCATCTGTATAAATCATCAATGCATATTATGTGGCCCTCCCATCTGTATAAATTATCAATGCATATTATGTGACCCTCCCATCTTTATAAATTATCAATGCATATTATGTGGCCCACCCATCTGTATCAATCATAAATGCATAAATGTGGCCCACCCATCTGTATAAATCATCAATGCATATTATGTGGCCCACCTATCTGTATAATTACCAATGTGTATAAAAGAATACATCTTAGTAATTTGTAAATAGTTCAGTTCACCTGATTCTAAAATAACAAAGAGGTAAGTGTCTTGTGTACAACAACATCTTTGTATAACTAGTAAATCTCAGGGTACATTTCCTATTTTTGGATCATCTTGAGATAACAGTATATTTCAAATTTACCTGGTGGTGGTGGAGGTGGTGGCGGTCCTCCAATATTTGGAGGTGGTGGCGGCGGCGGTGGAGGCGGCGGAATCCCCCCTGGTCCTGGAGGAGGAGGAGGTGGTGGTGGTGGTGGTGGTGGAGATGGGGGTGCAAGTGGAGGAAGTGGAGGGGGTGGAGCCGTTCGAGATGAAGACGGTTGAGATAACGGCGGTTGAGATGACTCATTGGTTGACTCTGTTGACTCTGATGTTGGTGGCGGTGGAGATGGAGATGCAGATATTGACGTAGATGGTTCAGTTCTATTCAATTGTACATCTTCAGGTTCAGACGCACTATTAATGATTTCAAGTTCATTATCTCCTTGAATGCCATTATGTGTTATATCATCCCCTGGCAGTTTCAATTTTGTTGGATCCGATACATATCGTTCTCTTTGTTGGTCGTTTGATGAAAAGTCACTGTTTTGAGATGAAGTATCCGAGATAGACTGGTAGGTATCGGTTGATGTGGCACTAGCCCGATTACCAAAAGCTATCGGTCTGGAAGATAAAATTAAATCATAGTGTAATTTTTTTTATCAGATCTATTTGCTTCATTAATTATGCATATTTGATTACTTCTTCATTAAATATGCAAATTTGAATTACTATCATTATTAATCAAGCAAATCAGATTACCAACTTTATTGAATATGCAAATCCGATTCAAATCAGAATTTTGACAAATAAAATACTACTGTAAAATACTTTATTTTTGCTTGGAAGTAACTTTCGCTAAAGGAATGACTGAATTATGCGAACATGCCTTTTTTCCTCTATTTTACATTCAACTTGTTAAAAATCAGTGAAAATAAATTCCATATGAAACATCCAAAATGTCTTTTCAGCGAAAATTAATTCAAGTGAAAATTAAGTATTTTACAGTATTTGTTTCATTAATTATGCAAATTTGACCACTTCTTCATTAAATGTGCAAATTTTAATTACTATCATTATTAATCATGCAAATCAGATTACCAACTTTATTGAATATGCAAATCTAATAAAAATCAGAATTTTGACAAATAAAACACTATTTTGTATTTCTAGAATGTTGATTGGCCAATTCAAGATACATTCATACCTTTGTGGCAAGGGTCTCTTGATATGTGACTCCAATGTCTTACTTAGTTCTTGTAATCTCTGTATGCTGTGACTGGCTTCACTTTGTACATTCACTATGCCAAGCACAGAGTTCAACTTTTCCAATTCCTTACATAAAACAAGTACAAGTGAATAGTTACATTGTTCTGGCACAGAACACAGGTAATATGTTGGATAAGAAAATTGTGGAAGGCATCACATGTGTTATTAAAACCTCTAAACATCAAAGTCTTCTTTTTTCATTTTTAACAAAATAAGATGTGTCCATTAGGTCCAAAAATAACAAATTGTTGAAAAATACATACAAAATGTTATGATTTGAAAAATTGGAGCATTCAAAATTTCTAAACAATATGAAGAAGAAAAATAGTTCACATGATGGCAAGCAGGTTTGTTAATTATGCAAATTAGATGCAAATTTTATAACTAAAACAATTCAAATGGAAAAAATCATTCTAGAGATAAGGATCAGTACAAACATACTCAAGATTATAAATTTTCTACCGAGCTAAGAGCATAATTACCTCCTGGATACCCATAATTGTTGATGTTATTCCTTGGTTCTGTGATAATACACTCTCAGTAGTTAATATATCATTATTAAAAGAGAATACGTCATCATCAGACTCGTCACTAAGAGCTGATCTTCTATCTTTACTACCCGCCTTTAATGCCTACAAAGACAGTCATACATTAAGCTGGTCTACTGAGGAAAGATAACACAAACTGTTAAACATTTCACCACCAGTTCCCTATTTTCATCACAAATTCACAATATAGTCCCGTTTATAGTCTGCACTTTCTTTCGAAAGATTAGAACAACAATATCCAAGTTTTTTTAAGTAAAAACTTAAAATTGACTCAAATTTTGTCTGTTGGCTCCAAAATTAGGGTTCATTTCTAGAAATATTGAAGAGGGTAAGAAAAAAGTGCAGACAATTTTAGGCAAAAAAGTCTGGTAGTGAAAAGGCTAAACAAGTTTAATAGTGCCTGAAAGTTGGAAAAAAAATAGTTCCAAGAAAAAGGTCATCACTTTCTGGAATAATGTTGTTCTTGAACAGCAATAATTTCCAAATTATACTTGAATTATACTTGAATGTTAAACTGTTTTCGAATTTTTGAAAAGCTGATGTCAGTATGACTGCAGGTACATATACCATAATTTCACTACACTAACAAACACAGGTCTTTATACTCTGGTGATATATAAACCCTCATAACAATTATACAACCTAAACATAGGTCTATATAGATTTGATATACACCTACCTTCCACCAATCTTCTCTAGTTTTGTTTATGTCAATAGGTTTGTGGTTACTACTACAAATCCTGAAACTAATACAACCCAAAAAGTTTTATGATTTATATAATAATATTGAATTCATTATCAAGATAATTAAACTTTATTTATCCAAGCCATGCTATAACAAGCCATGTATGGCACAGTCCCCATTAGTTATCAGATTTAATATATATAGTTTTGATTATATTAATATAGTTGTATCATAAACATGTCAGAAGTATGGATCCAGAAGATGATGCTTGATTATGATGATTTTTTAGCATTAAAATGATTGACATCTTGTATCTGATCATCAAACGAGTACTTGTCCATATTGACAGATATTGCTCTGGAACAGCACTAATTAATCAAAGAAAGCTTAGAAAGAACTCCCGTGTGCTGAGAGTATTGAAGACACATTAAAAATTAATTAAAAATTACTTGTACCTGAGATATTGATGGAAAAACTGAAAACTAATTAATTATGTAAATCAAGTAACTAATATGAACAGAACAGAACAAAAAAATTATGAATTATTATGCTAATTAGAGAATTAATATGAACAAATTTTAACCCAAAATTAATCAGGCCTGTCTATTGTCCTAGAGCATTTAAGTACCAAATTTTATTCAAATGTGATGATCAGTAATTGAGATATCAGTGTTAATTAATTATGTTAATTAAGTGATTAATAAGCATAAATATTTACCAAAAACTAATTGGGTCTCTGCATAGTTCTAGATTCATTGAAATGTGATGATGAGTAATCTTTAAAAGTTTCATTAAAATCCAATTCGTGGTTCTTTATATATCAGTGGAACATTCATAGAAACAATTAACTAATTATGCAAATTAGGTAATTGATATCCACAATTATTTACCCTAAAACTAATCAGGTCTCTACATAGTCCTAGAAGATCTATGTAGCATGTCTCATTGAAATATGATGATTAGTACTTGAGATATCAGGCAAAAAGCTGAAAATTAACTAATTATGCTAATAAGGTAATTAATATGCACAAATATTTACCCAAAAACTAATCATGGGTCTGCACAGTCCTTAAGTAACTATGTACCAAGTTTCATTGAAATGTGATGATTACTACTTGGAATATCAAAAGCTGAAAATTAATTAATTATGCAAATTAGGTAATTAATATGTACTGATATTACCCTAAAAACTATCAGGTCTGTGCAGTGTCCTATGACATCTATGTACCAAGTTCCATTGAAATGTGATGATTACTACTTGAAATATCAAAAGCAGAAAATTAATTAATTATGCAAATTAGGTAATTAATACGTACTGATATTACCCTAAAAACTATCAGGTTTGTGCAGTGTCCTATGACATCTATGTACCAAGTTTTATTGAAATGTGATGATTAGTACTTGAGATATCAGTGGAAAAGCCCAAAATTGATTAATCATTATGCAAATTAGGTAATTAATATTGCACAGATTTTTACCCAAACCTAACCAAATCTGTGCATTAGTTTAGAGCATCTATGTGCCAAGTTTCATCAAAATCAGATGAGTGGTTCTTTAGATATCAGTGGAACAGTCATGGAACAGCTAAAAATCAGTTAATTATCATGCAAATTAGGTAATTAATATGCATGGTTTTTACCAAAACCTAATCAAATCTGCGCATTGGCCCAGAGAATCTATGCACAAAGTTTCATCAAAAAACAATGTATGGTTCTTGAGATATCGATGGAACAGACAGACACACATACACAGACACACTAACTGCAAAGACTCCCTTTTTGTGCTTCGCACACGGGAGTCAAAAACAAAATAACCACCAGTCGCCCATTTTGAATACACGTACATCTATATAACATGATGTAAAACGAATATATAAAATTTGAACATAATTAGTCAAAGCATGGCTCTAGAAGCGCATTCATTTTAAACAAAATGACTGCCAGTCAGCCATTTTGAATCCAACCTGAAAAATAAAATGACGTACATCAGGACCCATAATCTCTAATGTATGTACCAAGTTTGAACAAAATCCATCCATAAACGCTAAGATCCAGTTCTGGAATGCCAGATATGCTTAATTTTTGATGATTTTTTAGCACAAAAATGGCTGCCATTTGGCCATTTTGAATCAGATAGTCAAACCAATTTATCTATGTCCTGGCGTATAATGAATATATAAAATTTGAACATGATCAGTCAAAGCATGGCAGAGATATGGCATTAGAACTGCATTCATTAAAACAAAATGGCCACCAGTCGCCCATTTTGAATACTTCTATATAACATGATGTAAAACGAATATATAAAATTTGAACATAATCAGCCAAAGCATATCAGAGATATGGCTCCACAAGCGCATTCATTTAAACACAATGGCCACCAGTCAGCCATTTTTAATTCAACCTGAAAAATAAAATGACGTGCATAGGAACCCATAATGTCTAATGTATGTATCAAGTTTGAACAAAATCCATCCATAAACGCCAAGATTCAGTTATGGAATGCCAGACATGCTTGATTTTTGATGATTTTTTAGCACAAAAATGGCTGTCATTTGGCCATTTTGAATCAGATAGTCAAACCAATTTATCTATGTCCTGGCATATAATGAATATATAAAATTTGAACATGATCAGTCAAAGCATGGCAGAGATATGGCAGTAGAACTGCATTCATTAAAACAAAATGGCCACCAGTCACCCATTTTGAATACTTCTGTATAACATGATGTAAAACGAATATATAAAATTTGAGCATAATCAGCCAAAGCATATCAGAGATATGGCTCCAGAAGCGCATTAATTTAAACAAAATGGCTGCCAGTCAGCCATTTTTAATTCAACCTGAAAAATAAAATGACGTGCATAGGAACCCATAATATCTAATGTATGTACCAAGTTTGAACAAAATCCATCCATAAACGCCAAGATTCAGTTATGGAATGCCAGACATGCTTGATTTTTGATGATTTTTTAGCACAAAAATGGCTGTCATTTGGCCATTTTGAATCAGATAGTCAAACCAATTTATCTATGTCCTGGCGTATAATGAATATATAAAATTTGAACATGATCAGTCAAAGCATGGCAGAGATATGGCATTAGAACTGCATTCATTAAAACAAAATGGCCACCAGTCAGCCATATTAATAATCGGATCTAAAAAATAACATGATGTGCATCAAGGTCCCATAATGTACCAAGCTTAACAAAATCTATCCATAAATTTTTGATTTTGATGATTTTTTAGACCGTGAAACAAACTGAGGTACACATGTATAATATTTTGTAAGTTTAAATGTGATTGGTCCAGGTATACAAGCTAGACGCACACACAGACGCATGCCAGAAGCCAACCTGTAAGCTTTCGGACTGTATCCGAACAGACTAATAATTAATGGAAAGTCTAAATATGCATTTTCAGGGGCAAAAAAACAACAAGGAGATACTATCAACTGATACTGAGAAGCAATTATGTCATTCAAAAATATATCAGATAAGGATAAGCTGTATTTTATTTACGTCATTTTTAACATAATAATACGACACTTACTAGTAAACTTTACTTCTTGTTGTAATGCTAAACTGATTGTAATCGACTTTACTGATATTGGTGTTCTCATCAGCTAACTGGATAATATTCAAGGCTGTCTGTCTGTCTTCACCAAGCTTGTAGTAAGATAATTCCCCCGGCCGTATACGAATCCAACGTCTAGAAACAAAATGACATCACAGTATGCTTGCAAACCTTGAATGATTGTATTAATCTTCATAGGAATATTATTGCTGGAGCAGCAACAAATATCAGTGATACTGTAAAATACTTTATTTTAGATGGGATCAATTTTCGCTGAAAAGACTTTTTGGGTGTTTTGTATGGAATTTATTTTCACTGATTTTTGGCGAGTTGAATGTAAAATATAGGAAAAAGGTATATTTGCTGGATTTTATTTTTACTGATTCATTCCTGCAGCGAAAATAACGAAAATTAATTCCAAGTGAAAATAAATTATTTGTGACAGTATTAACTGTTAATTGAGCATTCAGTTACCATTTGAGCGTGTAGTACAATATAGGAAAAAGGTATATTTGCTGAATTATTCCTTCAGCAAAAATTAATTTCAAGCGAAAATAAAGTATTTTACAGTATTGATATGTCAATTCATTCCAATTTACCTTACATAATGTTGACATCTAGCAACTTACAAAATAAACCAGGTTGAAAATTTCCGTCAATATTTGTTTATCAAAATGAAAACAAGTGACCTAATAGTCGAAATAACTTCAAAGTTATTGTAGAATATCTTCTTTAAGTTGATAACGTTCTGTATGTTGAGATATTAACTATGTACCATGGTTATTAGTGTTCCCACAATGGAGGTCAGTGAAATTTCAATGGAGGTCAGTGAAATTTCAATAGAGGTCAGAAAATTACTATAGAGGTCAGTGAAATTTCAATAGTGGCCAGAAAATTACTATACAGGTCAGTGAAATTTCAATAGAGGTCAGTGAAATTTCAATAGTGGCCCGAAAATTACAATAGAGGTCAGTAAAATTTCAATAGAGGTCGGTGAAATTTCAATAGTGGCCAGAAAATTACAATAGAGGTCAGTGAAATTTCAATAGTGGCCAGGAAATTACTATAGAGGTCAGTAAAATTTCAATAGAGGTCGGTGAAATTTCAATAGTGGCCAGAAAATTACAATAGAGGTCAGTGAAATTTCAATAGTGGCCAGAAAATTACTATAGAGGTCAGTGAAACTTCAATAGTGGCCAGAAAATTACTATAGAGGTCAGTGAAATTTCAATAGAGGTCAGAAAATTATAATAGAGGTCAGTAAAATTTCAATAGAGGTCGGTGAAATTCCAATAGTGGCCAGAAAATTACAATAGAGGTCAGTGAAATTAATATAGAGGTCAGAAAATTACTAGAAGAGTTACCATAGAGGTCAGTGAAATTTCAATAGTGGCCAGAAATTTACTATAGAGGTCAGTGAAATTTCAATAGAGGTCAGTGAAGTTTCAATAGTGGCCAGAAAATTACTATAGAGGTCAGTAAAATTTCAATAGAGGTCAGTGAAGTTTCAACAGTGGCCAGAAATTTACTATAGAGGTCAGTGAAATTTCAATAGAGGTCAGTGAAGTTTCAATAGTGGCCAGAAAATTACTATAGAGGTCAGTAAAATTTCAATAGAGGTCAGTGAAGTTTCAATAGTGGCCAGAAAATTACTATAGAGGTCAGTGAAATTTCAATAGTGGCCAGAAAATAAATATAGAAGTCAGAAAATTACTAGAAGAGTTACCATAGAGGTCAGTAAAATTTCAATAGTGGCCAGAAATTTACTATAGAGGTCAGTAAAATTTCAACAGTGGCCAGAAAATTACTATGGAGGTCAGTGAAATTTTAATAGTGGCCAGAAAATTACTATAGAGGTCAATGAAATTTCAATAGTGGCCAGAAAATTACTATAGAGGTCAGTGAAATTTCAATAGTGGCCAGAAAATTACTATAGAGGTCAGTGAAATTTCAATAGAGGTCAGTGAAATTTCAATAGTGGCCAGAAAATTACAATAGAGGTCAGAAAGTTATCATAGAGGTCAGTGAAATTTCAATAGAGGTCAGAAAATTACAATACAGGTCAGAAAGTTACCATAGAGATCAGTGAAATTTCAATAGTGGTCAGAAAATTTCAATAGTGGTCAGAAAATTACTATAGAGGTCAGTGAAATTTCAATAGTGGCCAGAAAATTACTATAGAGGTCAGTGAAATTTCAATAGAGGTCAGTGAAATTTCAATTGTGGCCAGAAAATTACAATAGAGGTCAGAAAGTTATCATAGAGGTCAGTGAAATTTCAACAGAGGTCAGAAAATTACAATACAGGTCAGAAAGTTACCATAGAGATCAGTGAAATTTCAATAGTGGTCAGAAAATTTCAATAGTGGTCATAAAATTACTATAGAGGTCAGTGAAATTTTAATAGCGACAAGAAAATTATAATAGAGGTCAGAAAGTTACCATAGAGGTCAGTGAAATTACCATAAAAGTTAGTAAGATTTCCATAGCGATCAAAAAATTACCATAGAGGTCAGTGAAATTTCAATAGAGGTCAGTGAAGTTTCAAAAGTGGCCAGAAAATTACTATAGAGGTCAGTAAAATTTCAACAGTGGCCAGAAAATTACTATAGAGGTCACTGAAATTTCAATAGAGGTCAGTGAAATTTCAATAGTGGCCAGAAAATTACAATAGAGGTCAGAAAGTTATCATAGAGGTCAGTGAAATTTCAATAGAGGTCAGTGAAGTTTCAATAGTGGCCAGAAAATTACCAGAGGTCAGTGAAATTTCAATAGAGGTCAGTGAAGTTTCAATAGTGGCCAGAAAATTACTATAGAGGTCAGTAAAATTTCAACAGTGGCCAGAAAATTACTATAGAGGTCAGTGAAATTTCAATAGAGGTCAGTGAAATTTCAATAGTGGCCAGAAAATTACAATAGAGGTCAGAAAGTTATCATGGAGGTCAGTGAAATTTCAATAGAGGTCAGTGAAGTTTCAATAGTGGCCAGAAAATTACTATAGAGGTCAGTAAAATTTCAATAGAGGTCAGTGAAGTTTCAATAGTGGCCAGAAAATTACTATAGAGGTCAGTGAAATTACCATAAAAGTTAGTAAGATTTCCATAGCGATCAAAAAATTACCATAGAGGTCAGTGAAATTTCAATAGAGGTCAGTGAAGTTTCAAAAGTGGCCAGAAAATTACTATAGAGGTCAGTAAAATTTCAACAGTGGCCAGAAAATTACTATAGAGGTCACTGAAATTTCAATAGAGGTCAGTGAAATTTCAATAGTGGCCAGAAAATTACAATAGAGGTCAGAAAGTTATCATAGAGGTCAGTGAAATTTCAATAGAGGTCAGTGAAGTTTCAATAGTGGCCAGAAAATTACCAGAGGTCAGTGAAATTTCAATAGAGGTCAGTGAAGTTTCAATAGTGGCCAGAAAATTACTATAGAGGTCAGTAAAATTTCAACAGTGGCCAGAAAATTACTATAGAGGTCAGTGAAATTTCAATAGAGGTCAGTGAAATTTCAATAGTGGCCAGAAAATTACAATAGAGGTCAGAAAGTTATCATGGAGGTCAGTGAAATTTCAATAGAGGTCAGTGAAGTTTCAATAGTGGCCAGAAAATTACTATAGAGGTCAGTAAAATTTCAATAGAGGTCAGTGAAGTTTCAATAGTGGCCAGAAAATTACTATAGAGGTCAGTGAAATTTCAATAGTGGCCAGAAAATTAATATAGAGGTCAGAAAATTACTAGAAGAGTTACCATAGAGGTCAGTAAAATTTCAATAGTGGCCAGAAATTTACTATAGAGGTCAGTGAAATTTCAATAGTGGCCAGAAAATTACTATAGAGGTCAATGAAATTTCAATAGTGGCCAGAAAATTACTATAGAGGTCAGTGAAATTTCAATAGTGGCCAGAAAATTACTATAGAGGTCAGTGAAATTACTATAGAGGTCAGTGAAATTTCAATAGTGGCCAGAAAATTACTATAGAGGTCAGTGAAATTTCAATAGAGGTCAGAAAATTTCAATAGTGGTCAGAAAATTACTATAGAGGTCAGTGAAATTTCAATAGTGGCCAGAAAATTACTATAGAGGTCAGTGAAATTTCAATAGAGGTCAGTGAAATTTCAATTGTGGCCAGAAAATTACAATAGAGGTCAGAAAGTTATCATAGAGGTCAGTGAAATTTCAATAGAGGTCAGAAAATTACAATACAGGTCAGAAAGTTACCATAGAGATCAGTGAAATTTCAATAGTGGTCAGAAAATTTCAATAGAGGTCAGAAAGTTACCATAGAGGTCAGTGAAATTACCATAAAGGTTAGTAAGATTTCCATAGCGATCAAAAAATTACCATAGAGGTCAGTGAAATTTCAATAGAGGTCAGAAAATTACAATAGAGGTCAGAAAGTTATCATAGAGGTCAGTGAAATTTCAATAGAGGTCAGTGAAGTTTCAATAGTGGCCAGAAAATTACCAGAGGTCAGTGAAATTTCAATAGAGGTCAGTGAAGTTTCAATAGTGGCCAGAAAATTACTATAGGGGTCAGTAAAATTTCAACAGTGGCCAGAAAATTACTATAGAGGTCAGTGAAATTTCAATAGAGGTCAGTGAAATTTCAATAGTGGCCAGAAAATTACAATAGAGGTCAGAAAGTTATCATGGAGGTCAGTGAAATTTCAATAGAGGTCAGTGAAGTTTCAAAAGTGGCCAGAAAATTACTATAGAGGTCAGTGAAATTTCAATAGAGGTCAGTGAAGTTTCAAAAGTGGCCAGAAAATTACTATAGAGGTCAGTAAAATTTCAACAGTGGCCAGAAAATTACTATAGAGGTCACTGAAATTTCAATAGAGGTCAGTGAAGTTTCAATAGTGGCCAGAAAATTACTATAGAGGTCAGTGAAATTACCATAAAAGTTAGTAAGATTTCCATAGCGATCAAAAAATTACCATAGAGGTCAGTGAAATTTCAATAGAGGTCAGTGAAGTTTCAAAAGTGGCCAGAAAATTACTATAGAGGTCAGTAAAATTTCAACAGTGGCCAGAAAATTACTATAGAGGTCACTGAAATTTCAATAGAGGTCAGTGAAATTTCAATAGTGGCCAGAAAATTACAATAGAGGTCAGAAAGTTATCATAGAGGTCAGTGAAATTTCAATAGAGGTCAGTGAAGTTTCAATAGTGGCCAGAAAATTACCAGAGGTCAGTGAAATTTCAATAGAGGTCAGTGAAGTTTCAATAGTGGCCAGAAAATTACTATAGGGGTCAGTAAAATTTCAACAGTGGCCAGAAAATTACTATAGAGGTCAGTGAAATTTCAATAGAGGTCAGTGAAATTTCAATAGTGGCCAGAAAATTACAATATAGGTCAGAAAGTTATCATGGAGGTCAGTGAAATTTCAATAGAGGTCAGTGAAGTTTCAATAGTGGCCAGAAAATTACTATAGAGGTCAGTAAAATTTCAATAGAGGTCAGTGAAGTTTCAATAGTGGCCAGAAAATTACTATAGAGGTCAGTGAAATTTCAATAGTGGCCAGAAAATTAATATAGAGGTCAGAAAATTACTAGAAGAGTTACCATAGAGGTCAGTAAAATTTCAATAGTGGCCAGAAATTTACTATAGAGGTCAGTGAAATTTCAATAGCGGTCAGTGAAGTTTCAATAGTGGCCAGAAAATTACTATAGAGGTCAGTAAAATTTCAACAGTGGCCAGAAAATTACTATGGAGGTCAGTGAAATTTCAATAGTGGCCAGAAAATTACTATAGAGGTCAATGAAATTTCAATAGTGGCCAGAAAATTACTATAGAGGTCAGTGAAATTTCAATAGTGGCCAGAAAATTACTATAGAGGTCAGTGAAATTTCAATAGAGGTCAGTGAAATTTCAATTGTGGCCAGAAAATTACAATAGAGGTCAGAAAGTTATCATAGAGGTCAGTGAAATTTCAATAGTGGTCAGAAAATTTCAATAGTGGTCAGAAAATTACTATAGAGGTCAGTGACATTTTAATAGCGACAAGAAAATTATAATAGAGGTCAGAAAGTTACCATAGAGGTCAGTGAAATTACCATAAAAGTTAGTAAGATTTCCATAGCGATCAAAAAATTACCATAGAGGTCAGTGAAATTTCAATAGAGGTCAGTGAAGTTTCAATAGTGGCCAGAAAATTACTATAGAGGTCAGTAAAATTTCAACAGTGGCCAGAAAATTACTATGGAGGTCAGTGAAATTTCAATAGTGGCCAGAAAATTACTATAGAGGTCAATGAAATTTCAATAGTGGCCAGAAAATTACTATAGAGGTCAGTGAAATTTCAATAGTGGCCAGAAAATTACTATAGAGGTCAGTGAAATTTCAATAGAGGTCAGTGAAATTTCAATAGTGGCCAGAAAATTACAATAGAGGTCAGTAAAATTTCAATAGTGGCCAGAAAATTACTATAGAGGTCAGTGAAATTTCAATAGTGGCCAGAAAATTACTATAGAGGTCAGTGAAATTTCAATAGAGGTCAGTGAAATTTCAATAGTGGCCAGAAAATTACAATAGAGGTCAGTAAAATTTCAATAGTGGCCAGAAAATTACAATAGAGGTCAGTAAAATTTCAATTGTGGCCAGAAAATTACAATAGAGGTCAGAAAGTTATCATAGAGGTCAGTGAAATTTCAATAGAGGTCAGAAAATTACAATACAGGTCAGAAAGTTACCATAGAGATCAGTGAAATTTCAATAGTGGTCAGAAAATTTCAATAGTGGTCAGAAAATTACTATAGAGGTCAGTGAAATTTTAATAGCGACAAGAAAATTATAATAGAGGTCAGAAAGTTACCATAGAGGTCAGTGAAATTACCATAAAAGTTAGTAAGATTTCCATAGCGATCAAAAAATTACCATAGAGGTCAGTGAACATTAATGATAGATTGAATATTTGTGTATATTTTGTAAAAGTCATGAAAAAGTTTGGAACACCTGGTATTAAAATAGATTATATTTCAAATACATACTTGACCCATGGACCTCTGTGTTTACTGCTTTTTTTTTCTAGTTCACCTTCTTTAATGATTGCCTGACATCTTGGGAGACTTGGTAATCTTTCTCTCGGCATAGGATCAAATCCTGTATACCATGTTTTGTTTTGCTCTACTATTATCTGGAGCAATCTTAAAATCTGCAAAATAACATACAGAAATGGTGCTCATTTTAAGGTTATTTTGTTAAGAAAAATTTGTATGGATATTCAGGGTGGTGGTTGATCTGGGCTAAATATTTATATCTAAATTTGTGGATTGAGCACTGGAAAACGAACAGCCACTCACTAAGTGAGTGTGTGTTTTGTCTGTCATGTGACTGATGCAACAGTTCTGACCACACGACCCTGTACATGTACCAGGTACTATTAAATATGGAATGTGTTTTTGTGGCAAAATGAGTTACATGTCTGGTTTTCCCCACTGTTGGTGTATATTATCATGTAACACAGTTTCACTCCATGAGAGCAGTGAAAATTGTGCCGAGAATTCAATAAACAGGCAGCCTCTTGGCTGAGATAGCTCCGTTGTTAGCAATGCACATTTCAATTAGAGAAATGCAGATATCATCACAAAATTAACAAATCTGAGATCAGTCCACATGTTCATTTTCAAAGCAATCAGACTTTGAAAATATCACTTTTTACCCAAAAAATGCATTTATTAAAACAAAATGGCCGCCAGTCAGTCATTTAGAATCCTATGTAAAAAACAAAATGATGTGCATCACAGACTCATAATGTCCAATGTATGTAACAAGTTTGAACATGGTCCATCTATAACAGCCGAGAAATGCTTGATTTTAATGATTTTTCAGTATAAAAATGGCCGCCATTCAGCAAACTTGAATCAGATCATGAAACAAATTCATGTGCATATGTATAATATTATGTATGATGTGTGTTTGAAGTTTGAATGTAATTTAGTCCAGGCATGTCTAAAATGTAGGTACGGCCGGACAGACGCACGCCGACATGGACACACGCACAGAGGTCAATCCATAAGTGACCGTTTTAGAACTGTGTTCGAACGGGAACTAACAATATGTATGGTCAAAATAAATAGTATTTTAATGAACCATTTTTTTTTCATATGTCATCTTTTCAAATATGATGGTAAATATAGTATTTGACATTTGGAGCACCAGTGTATATGCGTTACTAATAAAAAAAAATACAATAGTTTTATTCATCCACACCTTCTCCTTCTCTTCCAGGTTATCAGCCTCCAGCTCATATTCATGGTAATCAGAAAAATATATGAAGAATTTTGTTCCTTCCTGTAAAATAATAATTAGTATTTTAATTTAATTACTTCAGACGAAATCCTCATTAAGGTTTAGTGACGACAATGTGCATAATCATGAATCACATTTGATAACGATCTGCAATGAGGCTATTTTTAATGAGGGGTGATAAAATTGGTACATGGATTTGTTGTTTGTTCCAGAGAAAAGGAAGTATAGTAATCAAAAGATTTATATTCAATTAAGCATTTTCTTCCCTTCATTTTCCTCTTCGGAGACAACTTAACAATGTGTGTTAATTAAGGTTGAGATGCAGTTTACCTGACAGGTATTTTAATTAGGAAACCAAGATGACCTCACTTGTCCACAAAACTATATATTTTCGGAAAGCTTATTGTATGAATTTTATAATTTTTTTTTTCATGGACAATGTAGTTTGAAATATGAACAAAAATGTACTTTTTTGGTCGAAAGTGATTTAAAAAAAAAATAGCTTCTAAACCATGCTTCTGTTTCCTGTCAAAATTGGTTTACGGGTACATCTGTTTACTATGAAGAACGTGCCGAATTGAAAACTGTCTACCAGTTGTCAATTTTGCATGGCTAGTTGTCTGTACGATTATTGTAACACTTTTCAACCCAAAACAATGCCCCAACGGCGTTTAAACAGACCGTCAATCATTTGTGAAAATTTCAAAACAGAAGGTCAAAGCGTCTAGGAGCTATTTTTTTTTTAAAGTTCTGGAATGTGCACTAAAAAGAAGCTATAAGAGATAATTGCTAATTTGCATAACAATTCACTCAGTAAGAAGTTTGCTAATGCTCATAATTAAAATGGCTGTAACAGTTCCAAATTTAAATGTATAATCGTTTTGTTAAAAGTTAAATATAGTGCATAATATGGAGATCCCGTCATTTCTTTTTTTCACCATGTTTCATTTTTATTATTTATGTACAGCCTTGCTAAATCTTGCTAAGCATTCAAAAGAGAGAATGTTTGCATCTGTTATCTATATTTTAAAATCGTTTTTTTAGTATGTTCCACTATTCACAATTCTACAAAATTTTAACAGTCTGTAGCCAAAACTGTTTAGATAATAAAAAGCAAAAAAAAAAAAAATTTACTCTCAAGTGCCCACAAACCTGCATCTCTACCTTAAATTTATATTCAGATGTTGAACAATAATCAATTTTCATAAAAAAAGTACGATTATGTTGTGGTGTTTTTTCTCTGCATAAATGCATGCACAGATTGGAGAGTAATAAAACTTGCATTTAGAAGTTAGAAATGTGACAACTTAGGTGGCAAGTATAAATGCACTAAAAAATACTACAAATATAGTTGGTAATCGGTCAGCTTTCAAATGTAGTTGTCAAATTAGGGTAAAAATTCTTTAAAACCAAAAAACCACAAGGAAGATTAAATTTCACAAAGAAAAATTAAAATTAATAAATAAATTAAAGAAATGCAAACAAATAAGCGAAATGTTTTGGCAGGAATGAATATAGAATTCAAATTAAAACAACTTACCTCGCTTTCATAGTGAGAAACTTGGGCAAATTTGAATTTCCGATTCAAGTTACCTTTCTGGATGTTCAAGATCAAGGAACTCTGAAAATCAATCTGAAAATAGAAAATACACAAAAATGGATGACAATTAGAACTTTCCCTTTTTCTGTAAAATAAATTAAAACTGACTACACTAACCAAGTATATTTGAATACAGAACAACACTTCTGTTTGCGAAATGAGATGTTTTATTTTGTACGATAAAACTACAACTCACCTGTAGAATTCTTCTTTGGCTACTTTTATTTTTATAATATTTATAAACTCCAAAATTATATAGTTTTTTGTCTTTCAAAGCATGTTCAGCTTCCATGATGGCTTCTGCCTCTCGTTTAGCGGACTCAGCAATTATAATATTTGATGCATATCTCATGGCATCATCAATACACATCCGGCCGTGCTGAAAGTAAACAAGACAATCTTGTAAATATGTAACAGAAGAAAGAGTATTGATAGCGACGATGGAATTTTGTGCTTCAGACTTCCCTAATTCTATATCAGAATTTTAGTTCAACAACAACACCTTCTAATTTAAAGTCGTCGTGCCGCATCCTTTTCGATATGGAACTCATAGCGACGTATACATCGCGTGTAAAATACATTGTTTATTTACATGAAATTCGAACACGTGCTGCGCGACGATCACTGCGCTTTAAACCAAAGGGGTAACGTACAATGAACCCATATGTGAATATACCCCCGGTAAGCTGTGATGTTTATGATAGGAAAGCTTTGACCTTTGAGAGCCAGTCAACCTTTATCACAGATATCAAACCCACATAATATTTTCACAATTTTTCCCAAATTTTGATCAACATTTGTAGCTAATAGGACACTATGTCCATTTAAGTTCAAAATTACCAAAATAGGTATGGAAAAATACATAAAAACATAATTGTTCCACCGCATTTAGCCTGGACGGAAAAATAAGTCTCAGCACTAATATCATGGGGGTTATATAACCCCAGCTTTTGGCTAGCGATCATCGGTTCCTTCCAGATATGCTAACATAAACTGAAAACACAAATTGAAATGTACAATGTATAGAAAGTACTAATCAGAATTTGACATCTACCTTGCGGCCATGTTGTCAGACACAGTGTTCGTACAACTTGAAACCCTTACCTTATGGGTTTTAACTTTTAGATTGCCGACAACAAAAGTAAATCATCCTGCACTTGTTCACAAATTATACGGCTACGTATTTTCTCCATTTATGGTGGGACGTATTGTGGTCTGAGAAATGTTTAATTGACAGATACCCCATAAACAAAGGTTGCAAACATACAACACTTAAAAGTTACAGACAATAAGCTGGTTCTATAAATCCTATTGAAGAATTTAAAACAAATAAGGAAAGATTTTCCAATGTAGGAATACATAAAATTAATAACACTAATTGTTCGCTAATTAACATACAGAAAACAAGGTAAAGTTATTTTTACATGTCAGTCATTGGAAGTAACAGGACACACCCACATTAATGTATTTGCAAACACAATCACATACTAAAAGTTGTATGATTTAAAGCGCAAATAACAAAGTATTCAAAGTTGCTGAACAAAAGACACGGGTATAGTTTATACTGAAATACTTCTACTGTAGAATACTTTATTTCAGCTTGGAATTTATTTTTACTATTTTTGCTGAAGGGATGCTTCAGTGAAAATAAAATCAAGCGAATATACTTTTTTTCATATGTCTCACATTCAACTCATAAAAAATCAGTGAAAATAAATTCCCTACAAATTACCCAAAATGTCTTTTCAGCGAAAATTTATTCCAGCTAAAATAAAGTATTCTACAGTATTCAAAGTTGCTGAACAAAAGACACCAGACACAACTATGCAAGATACAATGGTATAGCTTATACTGAAATCCTTCTACTGTAGAATACTTTATTTCTGCTTGGAATTTATTTTCGCTATTTTCAGTGAAAATAAAATCCAGCGAATATACTTTTTTTCATATGTCTCGCATTCAACTCATTAAAAATCAGTGAAAAGAAATTCCATACAAAACACCCAAAAAATGTTAGCAAAAATTAATTCCACAGTATTTCACAGTAATTAGTTGGACCACTCAATTACTACTATTAGCTAATTAGATCACCTGATTTGTGATAAAATTTATTTCTTCTAGCAATACAACCACCTGGCAGGCAATGGCCATATTTAGATGCTATCAATCCACCTTGATGATTCTTCTTATTGAAAAGAAATAAACACTTTTCAGTCTGTTTGTGTTTTGTTGCTATGTTTCCCTCAATTTCTGTTTGAAATGGACATTTTTAATTGTACAATCATAGTACCACTGACCACCAAAAACTTGGTCCTCTCCAATACAAGTACATGTAATAGACCATTTTTCGTTCACTGCCAGATCCCATGTTACACGTGAAATCAAATGTAAAAACAGGAGAGACATAGTGTTGTAGTTGTGTCAAAACATTACATGGGATTCGACAAGCACAAAAGTAGTTTTGGGATATTTCCACGCTTAATAATTTGCTATACATATTTGATGATGGTCAATTTTGATGAAATACCAGTAATTCTATCTCAATGCTGGTTTCCCCTCTGATGAAAGATCCATGTTTTAACATTGAACTACATGTATAAAATTTCAAAATTAAATAATTCAATTTTTGCGGCAGATGTTGGTTCGTGTCTTTCACACAATGTACAAGATTTTGCAGTGAATAAAAAAAACATCAATTCAGCCACACATAAGATAATTATTTATTCATACCTTGACTAAGTTTGCAATGATGAGTCTTTCGAGATCCCCTTCCTTGTATTCATCAGAATTTCCAATCGCAAGTTTTGCCTTTTTGACGTCATCCTCTCCTATCACACCTTCAGCTAACATCAATTTAATAACCCCCTCCGCACTCTCTTCACTTTTTTTCTCAGCATCATTGTAGAAAACCGGTGTTTTATGTTTGTCTTTCTTGGAAAAAGTGTTGCCAAATATCCCACTGGCGGATGATTGTTTTGAACTCCGTCGTCCAAATTTTTGTAAGAAGAAATTCTTGTTTACAGTTTGATTCTAAAGATGGAAAAAAAAGTTAGATTAGACTTTCATTGTCATGGTTACATTGTAATGTACATGTATTGAAAAACGCTGCAATAGGATTAGTTTATGTGAGTGCCTGGTTGCACTCTGAAAATAAAGTTGAGAGAGAATTTAATTACATTAAGATGTAAAAATAATACTGCATTATTGAAGTTCTAAATGCATTGTAGTAATCTCTTGATTTATCTTATTTGTTACATACACAACTTCCTGTTGAGAAAAAAATGACATCAGATCTGAAAAACAAGGAACAATATCATGATTATTCTTTTTGTTTCTCTAAGCAGTTAATCCCACCATTAATGATATCATCCAGATGCATCATGGGAGTACCACAATGCGCACAGCACTTTATCCATTAAAGTTGTCACAGCATGAAATCTGCTGATAAATTACAATTTTTACTTTTTATTTTATTTGCAGTGTTTGACAAAACATTATATTTTAAAATTAATCTACCTGTATATGGCTTCAAGCATAAAGCATAAAGTTTTCAAAAAAATGTTGAACATTTTGTTGTCTATTCTCCTCCTCTCACACAACACATTCATTTTGGGGTTGACCATACAAAATACTTGGGGCAGGAAGATTGTAGGAAGTGCAAATTTCTCCTCCTGTTGCAATGGTTCACTGGGGGTAAGCTTTTTATTTCATTCATTTGTCCCCTACAAAAATCTTTCTGCCAATCTGCCCCAACCTTCATTAGAAGGTCTCAATCTCCTCTTCAACTCCAAATGTTGCACAGGCTTAGCCAAAGTACATGGTCTTATTCACAATAGTGGTTTACAAGTTATGTAGTGAGTACACTTTGCATGTGTGGATTTATGAGAATAAACATGACCAGAACAATGGGTCATACCACCAAGAGTAGTATAATCAATTTAACGATATACTGTGAAGTACTTGCTGAAAAACACACTTAAAACCCAATTGACAGAAGTCATCTATTTTCACTGATTTTTTTTCACTGTGTTTAAATTTTTGTGATTTCACTCTAATAAAATTAAAATTCAAAAGTTTTTTCTTATTAATAGCTGCTATAGAACTATTTAATGGATTAAAACTCCAAGATTCTTTTTTTTTAAAGTAGAATAATCAAAAATTCCTAAGAATCGCCATGGAATGGCTATTTTATTTTTATTTTAATTCAAAGAAACCCTATATTTAGCTTAGTTTACAATATAATACACAGGCACACCGTTAACACAACAGGGGTTTGATCAACTATTTGATATAGTATCTGCATTCCACTGATAAATCCACATCATTTTATATTTATATCCTGTGTAATTCTAGGACATACAAGTATGTTTGTCAGCACTTCTCTCACCAATAAAAACTCTGAGGTGTTTTGACTAAAACAAAATACATAAAAAAATGACAAAGAAATTGATTTTTTTTATTAAAAACTCCCACATATTTGATAGTAAAAAACAAAACAAAAAATATCCAGATAAAACAAATGTGATAAAAAAATTAAGTAACTGAATAAAATAATTTGCCATTTCCCCAACCTCCCAGAATTTTTAATGGTCAATCCCTAACTCAACAAATGTTGGGGAAATGAAAATTGATATTTTGAGAGATTGCCATTCTCTTAAAAAAGAAAGTGAGAGTTGTATTAAACTCAACAAGTGCTAAACTATTTTGTTTCAAACTCTTGAATTAACCCTTTCTCAGGATAAAATGAAACCAGGCATATATGAAAGCTGCATCTAGTTTGAACCACCTGTTTTGAATGACAAAAATAAAGATGACATCAGAACCACTTTATTAATCAGTATCCATGATGTCATAATTTAATCATGATTAGAATCTCTTGTAAGCAGCTGTGAACTGTCCTTTAGGGGAATTCTACTTCTGCTTTGTTTTCTGTTGGAAACGGCGTTCAGCAAGGTAGCATTATTTCGTCTTAACTTTTCAACGTATAAACGTGTATATAGACGACCTCAGTGCTTGTTTAAAGTCATCTAAAGTGGGCTGTTGAGTGGGTGGGGTTTTTATCAAGCATTTGAAGTATGCTGATGACTTGGTTATCTTGTGCCCGTCCATCCGTGGTTTGCGAACTCTTGTTAATGCCTACTATGAATATGGCTTGGACCTTGATATCAATGATCCTGAGAAGTCTGAATGTATGTACCGTATTTGATTCTTCGGAAGAGTGGTAATAGAAGCAGTGTACTTCCACCTGTATATTTTGGTGACTCTATGCTTAGAATTGTACATAAGCACTTTTATCTATGATATGTTGTTATAGATAGCTATTGATGATGAGGACGGAAAACAACAGATTTGATCATTCTACGACAGAGCCAATATTCAACGTCAAAAATTGTTTAGTTGAGCACTTTGACAGTTGCTTATTTCTAGACTTGACAGATACGCATGACGAACATGACAGACGGAGTACTGTGTAAGAATTACTATTCCACAGGGATGATAAACATAATATTTTGCAAATCTAGTGTACATATTCAATAACTATTCTTCATTTCTACATTGTATGTAATTCAAGAAATATTAAAACACTTCAAAATAACCTGTTAGTATATTCGAACAAACAAGTTTAATTTTTAAAAACTTCACTTTACCCTCATCATGAAAATGGAATAACCTAAACTGTAGGCAATGAGACAGAACAGTTAAGTCTACATTGGATAAAAACCGATGTATTTTGTATACAAACATATCTAGGAATTCTAATGCAATTAACGATAGAATCTGCAAACACGCAGCCTGTCGGCTGAGATAGCACCGCTGTTAGCAATGCACATGGCAATTAAAGAACAGAAGATATCATTAGAAAATGAACAAATCTGAGAGAGATCCACATGTAGTACCTATATATGTAATATCAAAGCAATTGGACTTGAGGTTTTTAACAAGAAGTCGAAAATATCACTTTTTACCAAAAATGACAAAAATATTCACCCAAATTAGAGAATTAAAGATATCATTACAAAATGAACAAATCTGAGAGAGGTCCACATGTAGTACCTATATATGTAATATCAATGCAATTGGACTTGCAGTTTTTAACAAGAAGTTGAAAATACATGTATCACTTTTTACCAAAAATGACAAAAATATTCACCAAAATTAGAGAATTGAAAATATCATCATGAAATGAACAAATCTGAGAGAGGTCTACCCAAGGTACATATACACCAAGTATCAAAGCATTCAGGCTTGTAGTTTTCAAGAAGAAGTCGAAAAAGTAAAACATTGACACGGACGACCACAGACAATCACTCATATGATAAGCTCTGCTCGACAAAGTCGACAGCGGAGCTAAAAAACTGGTATCATCATATTGTAACAGTATGGGAAGTGCGCCCTTACATTACCGCAATAACCGCAATCACACCTGGCCCAGTGCGTCCAGCTTTCATCAATCAAAACAAAACTTGTCACTCTAAATTACATCATATGTTGTGAGGTCACGCAGTGATAAAATTGTAATTACACCTATAAGGTTATGATAAAACCTTTATGGACTGGATATGGCTTTTGCGGCCTGTGGATTATTATGTACACATATTGTATTTTTGAATACAGCAATAATCTTACTCTTTCTATTTAGCCAAACCTTTCTGAGAATCAACTGCATTCCATTGCCATTGGATAGAAATGTGTTTGATTGACGCACAGAATATTATCTTTAATTCACATCGCGTATCACAATAAACGAATTATAAGATAAAGTTCATAACCCTTATCTTATAAATCCATGATATCATCCATACTTAAGAAAAATGTTTTACATGGGGAAACCAAAATGTCGCTTTGACATTTTTATTAAAAAAGACATGAAGAGGATCTTTAAATTTTTAATTCGCCAGTTTTCATCTCTCGATCGGTTCTTGCTAAAATATGTTTGAACATAGATTTGATGAAACAGATTTGATGATTATATTGAAACAAATAATTAAACAAAACATTTTTTGTGCAACGGTATCGGTAGTGTTGGCGGTACATACGATTGGGGAAAGACACCATCAACAAGATTACCGGGGTATTTTGTGGATCACCCTGCGAACTTGGAGATTCTACTTCTAGGCAAATATTGGCGTTATAAATTAATAAATAACGCGTACTCTAACATTATTATTAAACGACACATGTTGACAAAATCAGTGTCATTACAACATACATTCTGGCCATGCATCATTAGAGAATTGACAGAGTCATACCACATTGACTGTGGATTGAGTCCGCGGTCAAGGCCAATCACTGCTAACAAACTGACCACTCGTTGACTACTTTGGCGGTGTTTAAATAGGGTGAACAGAAAGTCAGACTGGGACAGATATATTGATGGGTTACATAATACACACACCACAAATGCGGCAGTTAGTTATGTTTTTGCAAATACAGGACGATCATATAGCGTATTTTACCTGATTCGAATCGCTTTCGCCTCGCTGGTTTGCATTGCTCATATTTTCGTTTTCGTTGCTCGTTTCGTCGATTATTTCGTCGCAGTGTTGCTTGTACACATACTGCAGAGCGTCATCAACAGTCATCAGTCCTTCACGTACCTGTACCATAACCCATAATTGTTCGTCGTTGCTAAGTTTATACTGTTGTGCCATTGTAAATCAGTAACGCAGTACAAGGAAGAAGTCCTTAGTAAACACAGTAAAACTTGTAAAGTTAGCTAATGCGCCGCCATGTTGAACTTTTCGGAAACACCCGGTGACGTCATTGAGGAAGAGTCCAGCCTCGTTTTGAACTTCATTTGGTAAAACTTTTGTTCAAAGTTAAAAATTTGGGTTACGGGCTAGTTCGTCGCCGCTCGCCAAAACAATACTGCTTAACAAATCTTACACACAGTAACTCTTTTTGTGTGTGCAATACATGGTAAACATAATCATGGCGACCATGTCAAACTTATTCCAACATTTCCCGAAGTGACTATTAATACATGTTGGTAAGTCTGAAAACAAGCAATACAGTAACTACATTCCAACACCCATGATGATAGAGACATAATGATGTGGCGATGAAAAATGTTATAGCCATGGCAACCACTAACGATCGTAATCGCCAAATTTGCGGAAACACCTAATTAGTGCAGTGGTTATTTTGTACTACAACTGTGAGTGACATTAACTAATAGTCGGAGATGTAACGGCAAGGTAGCCACATTCAATTTGGACCCGATCCCGACGCTATACGATGACACGATTACTGGTACAAGGGGGCATATATTTCGAATTGTCAGTTGTATGTGTCTTATGTGAAAGCACTGATGTGAGGGTAATTACTACAAACACCGTTGTTCTTCGGGAAAGTAAGCTAGTTCACCTGGCAACGTTACATGCAACTCATTAGACTCCCGATGAAATCACGAAGTCAACTCATCATCACTGAACTTTGGTTCCTAGGGAACAACAAATTATGATTACGAAGATACTGCGACTTTTTTCAAAGATCGAGAAGGCAATGGTAAGGTCGCTGAAACAAATCAGGGAGAAAATCTCGCTTTTACAAATATGGGACCTGGGCACCGGGATGACAATATTTTGACGACATAGGTTTGGCCATTTATGAATGAAATGTATATTTACGTACAAAATAAAACGAGTGAAACAATAAAGTATACATCTCTGAAAACAGTAACACATCACATCGGCTGTACGAAGTCTCATAATACCTATGGAACCGCGCATATTGATAGGCTATTTATTGTCCCTTGAAAACGTTTGACGCACGAAACTGAAAGCAACAAGAACAGTAGTCAATATTTCACCCCCGGATTTCACCTTCCCCGCAATCAATTCCTACTCACTTCATCGATATTTAGCAGCATTGTTGAAGGTTCGTGAGTGGAAAATAACAAAATATACGATTCTGGCCATTACTTTACACCCTGACCATTTTAGCAATATGGATGAACCATAAAGTATGCAGTTCGGTCAATTGTTATCTTTTTGCTATGGCAGGTACTAATCTTTTATTTTTACAGGAAGTTTTTACTCTTTCCGTCCTTTTTGGTTATTAGTCGTACAATTCTTTTTGTATTTGAATACAGCGCTGTGATTTTCCACGCTGCTTGCAACGCCAGTATCTGGTTCGGAGCCGCTTTCGCTTTCACAGTCGACACATTGTCATCTGTTACCCACTCCGCCGACGTCATTTGATGACCACTGGCCGATCAAGGCGCGTCATACTAATTGTTACATTGTCGTGTTTGCTTTTCGCCCTTCCATACTACTTTCACTCTGAAAACATCTCATTTGAATACACTATAGACGAGGGAACGGTTGCGTCGTACGATGCATGCGTTGAACGGCAATTTGAATTCGGCGGAAGGTTATTCGAGAAAGTATTAAGATGGAGTCGAACATCGCTGATAGTTGTGACTAAGTTGTCCTATATGTCATCATAGTTTCTCTCAATTCAATCGTCGTGAGAATTCGAGTGATGGTCGCTGTATTTGTCACTTTTATCCTCCTATGGTCGACGAAGCTATGTATTTTGTTTTACCACTCAAAAGTCAAAAGTAAGCACGTATGATAGATAGATAGATAGATATAGATAAACGATTTATTATAACCGTGTAGAAAATGTTACATTTCTAATTTGGTGTTTAAAATGTAATAAAGTTGATAATGAATAACTAAAAAAGTAAGTAAGCGAAAATTGAGTAAATAAAAGTAAAATAAGTGTGACCGAGTGTATTTTTTTTGTTCATTTACTGTTACTCAAGTACACGTACAGGGTTATAATAGTGTCTTTATGTTTTTATTGTAAAATATATTTAAATTGTTTTTCTTTATCCAAATTCAGGAAATTTGCATTTACACTGTTGATAGTGTGAAACATTGTGTCTCTATATGTGTTTTGTTTTAGCTACAACACCGTTCTATGCCGACGTTTGCAGCTTTCCTAGTGATTCCAGCAAATTCAATCTGATAGATAGGGTTACATGTCTTAACCATTATATACCATATAACCATATACTCAACCATTACCATATAACACAATGGTAAAAGGTTCAACAATCATCTTTTTCACAGAGTTTTGTTAACAACTGAGTTATAAAAGTATATAAAGTTGGCGCTGACGGCAATCTTGATTTTTCGGCAGAGAATCTCGGTCAGATCCCCCTACACATTTTTCCTCCGAATACATTGCTGCTTTCTCACACTGGCAGACATACAGACAGATTTTGGTTCATGAAATAAACCACATGCATAACACTGGCTCTGCCTCTGCTTACAAGAATGTGCCTGATTGGCTACTCAACTCTAACACATAACAGTCAGACCAATAAGTGAGCGGTTGACAGTTTTTATTTCCGGCATATCAAAATCGGCCTTATATACGAGTATGCTCAGACTCAACTGGCAAAACGCCACTCGGACAAATTTAGAAGTGGTGTAAATAAGTGTTGGTGTTTGTAAGTTTTATAGGCTACACACCACAATTAGAAGCAGGTTATTATAGTAAATCCTCGGGGGCGGAGCTACGTCACAGACGTTCCACGTTGCTAAGACGCGCATCACTGTACCATGCATTTCTATGGGCTCTGTGCGCGCTGCTGTGGAACGCCGGTCGAGCCGGTGAAAATTCGAGAAAACAATACAAACTCAACTTTGAAGTAATCCCGAACAATCAAATTTATATATGTTACACACGTAGGGCTAATCTTGTTGCACTATTCAGAAGAGTCTCAACAATCACCCCAAAGTACCGTTTTCTGCGAGTTTTGGGCCTTTGTTTTCACCGCCGCGGGTTGCCAGGCGGTGAAAATGCCCGGATGTCCGCCCCCGAGGATACTAAACACACTTTTGCAAATGATGTTATGTTATATTCCAAATCTTTTGGTGATATCAGTATTGCAGAGAGTTAAACTTTGGATTGGAATTTCAGTGAGAACCAAATGGTTTTAAAAAATATCTACAATGAGTATTTAGCTGCGCAGATAAAAACAATGTGATTAATTCAGCTTCATTCTCATTCTCATCATTTTATTTTAAAATATTGGATACATGACTCATTACTGTATATGAAAAATAGCCATACTTTGCAATGTGTTACTTTGTTGTATGGGGATGTTTCAGTGTCACATGCCACTTTAATCGTCACGGTATTCGTCAAATACACATCACCATTATACTATTATTATTTATGTTCACCCACATATCTTTGCAAAAGAAATTATACAGGCACATTTTTTTTCTAGGTTTGGGATTAGAAGATGATGATGACGTCACCGTGGTTATACAAGTTTCGGAATACATTAGCGTCATTTGTGAAAACATCAACTGTTCAATCAACTTCGTCTTGTTGCACGCCCTCAGTCACGGTAGTCGATATGGGGAATCAATAACGCGGACTCTCGTGCCGAAGTTCGCAGTCTGCTTCTTCGCAGAAATCAGGGACGTAGCGAAGCCTGAGAGCGCCCCCATTTACAGTTTCATATACGTGGTATACGTGGTCATACCTTAGAATGCTAGAAAAAATTAGTCCAAATATTGACGATATTATTTGCAACAAACTAATTTCTTTCATTTTGTATAAACTGAATATTTATACATTTTAATGGCAGTTTAAAGCGGAAGGGTCGCCATCTGCGCACGCGCGGGAATTGAGTTCCAAGGATGATCATGATTACAACACGCGCTAAAAACGCAAAGACTCATGGATAGACGCTTGTTTGTAAACAATGACACGCTATGGCCATCTGACGCATGCGCAGGTGACGACTCCCCGCTTTAATCGAAAGTCAATCAATGAGCAAAGTGTGTAATGACGTTTTTTTAAAAATGTTCCAATGTTATTTCTTCGGCCAATTGAAACCTCTCGTTTCAGTGAAATTCATTCATTCATTGATTCTCTGGAAACGCATTAGTCCGAAACACGTTTTGGTTTACAAATGAATAAAACAAATCCTTAACACACAGGTTCGGGTGAAAACTAGATTGATTTCATTTGGGTATTATGGGAGGATACTATAAATACGTGAAAAATTGGTTGTATTCACCCGAAATGGCAAATCTCACAGTTTATTGCATGTAGTAATAATTATTAAATTCGGTTTTTACTGTATGGGTCAATAATGACAGGGAGACTTGTAGTTGCATTTTACAAAACAGTGGTACATTCGGTTTTCTTTTCTTGCTCTATTTTTTTTTTACTAGAAACGAGATTTAACTTTAAGGAAAGACTGTGTTATTAGTAATAGATACATGCGTAAATACAGCAGAATATAGAGTTATATCATACAAATATACAGGGTAGATATACTGGTAAATACTCATCAGGTGAAAGAATAAGTATAAAATTACAGCTCATACTGAATAGTAACAAGTGTCGTGTAATTTAATTTACCAGTAAATCGGAAAATTTGTTTTCAACTAGTACATATATAATATGTTTGTAGAGCGTGTTACGTAATATTATTTTATCCAGTTCCCTGGATTGTTTACAGTATGGATTTATTTTATGCTGTTGTTTACAAAATATATGGTATATAAGGTCACCAAAGTACTTACAGGTCGTTTCTATGGTAACAGTTTCTTACCGTATATCAATAATTTGCTTGATTACATAAAGATACGTATACTTATGACAGTCAACAATTATTTGGGATATTCTGAGGATTACTAATCATTTTTAGAAAATAATGCTTTCACGTAAATTGCTATGAAAATAGTTCCAAAACTGTTCATTTTTGCATCTTTTTCGCCTAAAAATATTTCATTACATGGATAACAGTTTTAAAACGTTTATGACATATGTATCAATCAATAAATGTGTGACACTTTTGAAACAGAAGTTAATTAATAGACCATTTTCCGTTCACTGCGAGAATCACGCGTTATGCGTGAAATCGAACGTAAAAACAGGACAAACAAAGGTCATAGCGTCGTAGTGGCGTCAAACATAGCGTGGGATTCGACAAACGCAAAAGTATTTCGGGGACATTTCCATGCTTAATAACGTGCTGTCCACATTTGATGATAGGCAATTTCGATTAAGTAAGGGTATTCGGAAGCAATATTCCTCTGTCGAAGATCGGCCGGTCAATGTAAGCTACGAAATAAAGAAATTCTAGTTCAAAATCAAATCGTTCGATTTTTGCGGGCAGACGTTCGACGCGCGTCTTTCATGTATCTTGCGAGATCTCGCAGTTGAACGGAAAATCACCTATTGCATTGTACATGAGACGATGAGAATATCAATGGCAAAATAGTTTAATTAACAAAATTGGGCGTGAAAAATATGCACGTTATAAAATTTATTTACAGAATTCGTCTGAGGTATTGTTCAAGTCAATATTTACAGTTTTTATTTGAGCAGATGTATACCTTTAAATATTCACTTTTTCGTTTGCCTTTTTCAAGGAAAAAGTTTGCTTTTATTGCACATGCCTTTGATATTTTTAGAAGTTTTGAATTTAGTTTAAAATTGTTCTCAGGTCGTACTTTTTATTAACTTTGGATTATTCATTCTCTATTGTATTTTCTTTTATTTAATGTATTAAATAAATATTCATACCATTAATGCAAAGCGGATGTGACGTTTTAGTTCTTTCTTCAGTGCAGCCTGTTCTTAAGGCGTCAACGTCTATGTCGAGAGACAAGTACCGGCATCCAACTCAGATATTGCGTACACTCGATTCTCATCTTTGAATATTCGATATAATGACGTAACATTAATTTTAAGAAAACACAGAGTGGATATCTTATGTGAACACACATTTGTTTCATCCTTATTAACGAGATTGTATGCCGTTCCCCGTTACACTCATCATTTGCATAGTTTTCCCCATTCATGTTCCATAAAATGGTGCTGATGTCATTTTAATCGTAACTTTACGTGTAATTTCGTGACATAAAAACGGCCAAGCACGCCCTCGCGCGGTAGTAGAAAGAAGAGTCCCATAGGGACTAATATAGCCTCTACTTATCTATTATAAGTAATAGAATGAACTCATTTTATGATTGGCAGACCATTGCAGGCTACGTCATTTGGTTGTCATGTAAAGCTTGTTGGTATCCTCGGGGCGGAGCTACGTCACGGACGTTCTACGTTGCTAAGACGCGCACCACTGTACCACGTATTTCTATGGGCTCTGTGCGCGCTGCTGTGGAGCCGGTGAAAACTCGAGAAAACAACACTAACTCAACTTTGAAGTAATCCTGAACAACCAAATTCATATATGTTACACACGTAGGGCTAATCTTGTTACACTGTTCAGGGCACTCTCAACAACCATCGCAAAGTACCGTTTTCTGTGAGTTTTTGGTCTTTGTTTTCACCACGAAGGTTGCCAGGCGGTAGAAAATGCCCGGATGTCCGCCCCCCCCCGAGGATTGCATTTAATTTCACGAATTATCTAGCCCGAGCACGCCCTCTCTAGCTCGGTAGCAGAGTTAGATGTCCAACCAGGATTTAAATTTCGTCACATTTCATCACATGTTCGGCATCGTCCGCTCACGTGATTTTGTGTCCATTCAACCTTTTTTCACGAAAAAAATGCATTTCGGGAGCACCCGGACAATATGGATGGCATAAGCCGGAAATTCTTTTCTTTTCTTCGTACCTGTGTATTCTTATAGCTGTCTATCATATTTGTTAGCTAGTTGTCTTTTTGCTGTGCGTTGGTTGGCAAAGAAGGATACTGAAAATGACTTGCTTGCTCCTGGTACAGTGACCCACGAACTTATAAGTCATCTGCAAATTTGATGGCGTCAGTCAGCGAAGAGATGTTGCAATGTTCTGAGTGTTCTCACATCCATGATGTAATTTGGGCTTATTTCTGCTGCTCAAAGATGTATTTTCAATTTTTTTTGGTATTTAATTGGACTTCTAAATTGGATTTAGCTTGCACATGACTGGCTATGCTTTTACCCGTGGTATTTTTTTAAAGTTCTTCGTGAAATATTTAGCCTGAGAAAGCCCTCACACGGTATTAGGGAGGGGAGGGGGCAGTTCAATAAAGATAAAAATAGCATCTCTTGAATTCATTACCCATGGTACATCACTGCAGAAGATACTTGTAATGTGGATTTCCTGGTATACAGTTAAATAACTGTTTCAACATCAGGGAAAACAATATTTAAAAAAAATTACCAGCTCCCTCAAAATAAAAAAAAATCACTTTATTTTTGCCCCTGTATTTTTATTTAAACAGCATTTTTTGTACATTTCAAGTCAACAATCTACTAAGTGTATGATTTAAAGTTATTGTGAGTTTAATCCACGAAACTATCCAAGCAGATAGCGCCCTCTACGTACTGCAAGAGTCATAATAGGAAAGTCTGGAAAGGCAATAAGCTACTACCCAAGATGCAACACTCACACAAAGAATACTGATGCTTCTATATAAATTTATTTATTTATTTAATATAAAAGATGAAATCTTTACAAAAATATTCATGCTTCTTTATTTCACCACAATAATGGTCTAATACTCTTCCATATTAGGAAACATTCCAAATCAAAACAAATAAACATTTTCTTCTAGGATGAACAAAAGTCGCAAAAAGATCCTTGTGATATTATAAAATTTAATTTCAGAGTGTTCATTGCACAGAAAGGTGAAGAAATATCAAGGTTTAAAAGACTTTCATCAATCAACTGATCAATAATCAATCAAGTTTGCCAATCAAAATTGTTTCATGTCAATTTTTTTCCATAAAGAACTTTTTTTGGGGGGGGCAAGAAGTTTCGTCTCATTATATAGTGTCATTCCACGCTTCAGTGGAACAAGAACAAAAATCAACAATTCTCAGTCAACATTTAATGATAAACAACAACTTATTGTACAATACAAAAATATATAAAATAATAATCATTGTTACGATTTGGGATTACACTGAGATATAAAAAGGGGCAAAGTTTAATAAAATACATGTTCAGATGATAATAAAAGATACGTTTTAGTGCACAGGATAATAAAATACAGGTTTAGGGCAGAGGAAGATAAAATACAGGTTCAGGGGCAAAGGATAATAAAATACAGGTTCAGGGGCAAAGGATAATTAAATAGCGCTTTAGAAGTAAGGGATGATATAATACAGGTTCAGGGTAGAGGATAATAAAATATAGGTTCACGGGCAAAGGATAATAAAATACATCTTCAGGGACAAAGGATAATTAAAATAAAGCTTCAGAAGCAAGGGATGATAAAATACAGGTTCAGGGTAGAGGACAATAAAATACAGGTTCACGGGCAAAGGATAATAAAATACATCTTCAGGGACAAAGGATAATTAAAATAAAGCTTCAGAAGCAAGGGATAATAAAATAAAGGTTCAGTGCAGAGGATAATAAAATACAGCTTCAGAAGCAAGGGATGATAAAATACAGGTTCAGGGTAGAGAATAATAAAATACAGGTTCACGGGCAAAAGATAATAAAATACATCTTCAGGGACAAAGGATAATTAAAATAAAGCTTCAGAAGCAAGGGATGATAAAATACAGGTTCAGGGGAGAGGATGATAAAATACAGGTTCAGGGGAGAAGATAATGAAATACAGTTTCAGAAGCAGAGAATAATGAAATACATTTTCAGGTTCAAAAGATAATAAAATAAATGTTCAAGGACAAACGATACAGGTTCAGGGTAGAGAAAGATGAATTCACACTTTTAAAAGTTGGCATTATTTTTGAGATGCATCAAAATATCTCAGAGGAGAGTGGAAAATGAAATAACAAAACTAAACAGGAAAAATGATATTAAATTAAATTAATATAATGAAACTATTGAAAACTATCCCTATAAAGGAAAAGAATTGAACTTCGTACACAAAATAATGAAATAATTTTGCTGTTCGCAAGTATTTTCTTGGCATTATCAATGATTTCTGGGCATTATCAATGATTTCTGGGCATTATCAATGATTTCTTGGCATTATCAATGATTTCTGGGCATTATCAATGATTCCTGGGCATTATCAATGATTTCTGGGCATTATCAATGATTTTATGGCATTATCAATGATTTCTGGGCATTATCAACATTTTCTGGGCATTATCAATGATTTCTTGGCATTATCAATGATTTCAGGGCATTATCAAAGATTTCTGGGCATTATCAATGTTTTCTGGGCATTATCAATGATTTCTTGGCATTATCAATGATTTCTGGGCATTATCAATGATTTTATGGCATTATCAATGATTTCTGGGCATTATCAAAGATTTCTGGGCATTATCAACATTTTCTGGGCATTATCAATGATTTCTTGGCATTATCAATGATTTCTTGGCATTATCAATGATTTCTGGGCATTATCAATGATTTTATGGCATTATCAATGATTTCTGGGCATTATCAAAGATTTCTGGGCATTATCAAAGATTTCTGGGCATTATCAACATTTTCTGGGCATTATCAATGATTTCTTGGCATTATCAATGATTTCAGGGCATCATCAAAGATTTCTGGGCATTATCAATATTTTCTGGGCATTATCAATGATTTCTGGGCATTATCAATGAATCCTGGCATTATCAAAGATTTCTGGGCATTATCAATGATTTCTGGGCATTATCAATGGTTTCTGGGCATTATCAATGTGTTGAATGTTCAAAAGTGTTCAAATTAAAGCTATACTAAATACATGTGGTTGTGATGACCTCTGCCTTTTAATGTACATAAACTTACTGTTTTACAACCATAAAATTACTCTCTGTAGTAGATTTTCGTGTTGAATAAAATTATTATTATTATATACTTATGTAAACAACAGAGGCATGTCTTTGCACAAAAATGTCATAATTTAGTAATCCATACAATAAATGCATTTTTTGTTTCATATGCACTTATAATTGAGTAAATATGGTAGTTTGAATGAAAGGTTGTGATCTGATGCTGACATTTTCAGAGCCAAAAATGAAAAACAAATGAACTGAAAAGCCAATCAGCAACAGGTTTACAGTTGAATGATAGTTTTGATTTCAATTGCCCCAGGAACTGTTCTACATTCTGTGTCAAATGAGAGTGTGTATGCAAATGAAAGATTGGGATTTTTTTTACAATTTCGTAGGAATCTGTATTTTCCATTTTTTGGTCAAATTAAAGATGGTCGCCCGATATATTAAATATCATTAAAATAGTCACATTTACTCTATCATGATGTGATGCAAATGAAAAAGCGATGTGATTTTAGTAAAATTAGTAAACATCACTGTCACATGACACTTAGGACACGACTCAAAGTACATTTGCATATGCAGCTCTCAGAAATCAAAGATAACATTAAAAATTATAGAAAAATAAATAAAAACTTTTTTTCCATATTGCTAAGAATTGTTAGAAAATGCAAGTGATAAATCAATCATGCACACATTATAAGTAATAATAATCAACTCTCAGAAAAAATATTTACATCAACATGCATATCGACCAGAATTTTTTTAAATAATAAAAAAAAATCCAATTTTTGCAAAAAAATCAAATTAAAATAAAAAAAGTTTTTATGACAATTAAAAAACAGATTTTTGAATAAACGTTGACCAAGAAGTTTTTAATTTTTGTAAGCAAAAAATAAAAACAGCTTTGAAAAGGGACATAAAAAATTCCCCTCTACAGATACCGGTATATATATATATAATATATAATCAAATGCTTCATTTCGCTGATAATATATCACAATTCAAAACGGCAATTTGTAATGTAATATATATCACAGATAATTTGCAAAAATTCATTATAAACGTGAGACACAACAAAAAGTCTTTCCATACCATTTATTTTCTGCGTAATTTAAAAATTATCATTGCAAACAAAATATTTTATGTTCAAACTGTGATATATATATATTGTTTGCAAATGAGCATATTTTTATAGATAATATGTTAAATTTATTATAAAATAGTTGCCATGGCAATTGTATCAACCCTCTACGACTTCAGTTTCAGATAGACATTAATTATATTTCCATGGAAACTGGGTGTCCACATTTACAAAAAATTAACCTGTGCTTTCTCATGATCTCACTTATGGTTAGACAGCGCCCTCATACAACACATATTGTGGTAAAGCTAGTAAATGACCAGATTAAATGTAAATCTCACATAAATTAGCACCATGATTTTAAACGCCAAACAAAACCTTTCCTGATAATATTTGCAATTACATGCATAATGTAAATATAATAAGTAAAGTCAGATTAGAGAATTTAAAAATTTATTTTGTTTTGCTTGACAAACATATTTCTTCCCAATACATTCAAGCTTTACTAAAAATTCTACATGTGTAAGAAGTAATCTTTCTTTCAATTCCAATCCATTTTTAAAAACAGTTTTATATATATAGTATTTACCATCTTCAATTTAATGTAATTTAATTACTTCATAAATTAAAGATGCTATGTTCATATTAAAGTCAACAAAAACAATCAGATGTCAAAAAGTACTAGAGGGATAGCTGACACCCCTACATGAAATAGTAGAATAATCCACTAATTTGCATATTAGGCAATCTGCACCTGCACTCCTAAATCAGTGATCATACGGATGACTCTTTTTCTAAGTTTCCATGGCAATCAGCTATACAGATTCTGTAATCATCCACGGACCTTGCATGTGATGAATTTTCCAATGATAATAACGGGGTACATTCCGATGGTGGCAATGGAATCTCGGAAACACTTCCATTCGATTTTTCTGCGATTGATGTAAGAAATTTATCCTCATACTTAGATGGGTTTTCTTCAGGTAAGGTCACTGAAATTAATTGACAGAAATAAAAATCAACTAGAGAGCACAAGCAATTAAATAAAAGGTTTCTCGTCTTATAGTATCTGGAGGATGTATCAGGTTCGTGAAAGCTGAGTTTGACGACAGGAGGGTAATTTACATATAACAGATGTCCAGAAAACAAGTTAGGGTTTCCAGTTCATCATGGCATCTGGAGTTGTTTTGTAATAACTAGGATTTTAATTAAAAGTTAACCGAACCTTGAGTTACGAAAAACATAAGCGTTAAACAAAACAACAAATCTGTGTTGCCCGTAACTCAAAGTTTGGTTAACTGATCTTTAATGTTTGTGTTACTAAATGTGGAAGTTCAACAAAATCAAACAAGCAGCCTGTCGGCTGAGATAGCTCCGGATGGACATTTCAATTAAAGAACAGAAGATATCATTAGAAAATGAACAATATGCATAGTATCAATGCAATGGGACTTGCTGTTTTCAACAAGAATTCAAAAATATAATTTTTAACCATAAATGATTGTGGTTTTTAACAAGAAGAAAATATCACTTTTTACCAAAAATGACAAATATATTCATCAAAATTAGAGAATTGAAGATATGATCATGAAATGAACAAATCTGAGAGAGGTCTACCCAAGGTACATATACACCAAGTATCAAAGCACTCAGGCTTGTAGTTTTCAAGAAGAAGTCGAAAAAGTAAAACATTGACACGGACGACGGACGACGGCGGACGACGCTGGACAACCACTCATATGATAAGCTCCGCTCGACAAAGTCGACAGCAGAGCTAAAAATGAATGTTGCCCATAACTTTTTTGGTGTTTTGTTTGGAATTTATTTTCACTGATTTTTAACAAGTTGTATGTAAAATATAGGATTTTATTTTTACTGAATCATTCCTGCAGCGAAAATAGCAAAAATTAATTCCAAGCGAAAATAAAGTATTTTACAGTTAATTGAACATTCAGTTACCATTTGGGCATGGTTTCACAAAATGGAGAGTGGTTTCTAAAATATGGGAGTCATTTTTGTAACTCACAATTCAGCATGTTGGAACACATTGCTTATTTTGATGCCTGTGATCATCTGACTTGATCACTCAGTGGCAACCATTTCTAGGAGCCACTACATATATCTGAACAAAATTTTTAAAAGAAATAAATCACCAACATGTCGATGTTATCTTTACAGCTGCCTTAAAAGATTCGCATATATTTTCTAAACTTTATGGACTTCGCTGTACCTTGGAAAAATGTGACTATAAATATCTATAACCCAGAGTGTAAAGAACGTAGGCAGTGATTAATTGTCACCATGTGGGCAAGACATAAATCGGATAGGATAGAGGATAGCCTATTTTTAATAGTTACTTAGAACTACGATTACTAAATATTATCTACTATATATATTATATTTATCAGTTTGAGTAGCGTTTATTTATTAACTACTTTTACGATTCCTGGCTGATAAAATCAGAAAGACACTTTAATTCAATCTCAACACACTGCTGCAAAAATTAAGCAAACTGTGAATAAATGGGATAGTATAATCTGATATCAAAATATAATGTCAAGTATTGTCTCATTGGCTCATGCTATAAAGAAATGGAGTTTTACTCTTTCAGCAACCAATCAGCAATGAGGTTACATGCACTTACCACTTCTAGCATTTCTCCATGCACGATTTCTGTGCTTATAATGATGATGCTGATGAGAATTCACAAAAGGATTATGATGATGGCTGACGTCATCACTCTGCCTTCTCTTATATTTAGAAAGATGACATTTTGGATGATTTGTCAATGATGAAATATGCAACTGATGATGATCTGGTGGACAAACTTCGCTTTGTCGGCGTAGTAACAATTTACGTATTACATCACCTCCTTTTGTCATGGCTTTCACATTCCCATCACTGGTTCGTCGTCCAACTGAGCCAACGACGTCAACAGCATCGACACTGTTTCTTCGAACTTTCATGAGAACGTCGATTTGGTCATTGTCCCAGCTTTTCACAGAGGGAGCCAATTGCTCGGTAACACCAAACATACCCACAGCTTCCTCTTTGGCTCTTTCTGAAATTTTTGGTTCACTAAACTGTTTCCAAGGTAACCAGGTTTCAGCAGCTGATGGTTCTATGTGTACCTCCTCTTCATCACTTTCCATTGAATGATCCGTTTCCATGGTGATTGATACGGGTGATGCTCGGAGAAGAGGAATAGATTCTCTATCTGTGGACAAAACAAAGTGATAGGGAATTCACAAACATATTCTGCTTTGATTCTGAATATGAAAATTCACATTTATCAAAAATGCTGATTAATATATATTTTAGTAATCACAGAACCTTATCTACCGGTATACACCAAAAACAAAAAATAGCATAAAAGTTCTCCAAAGATAATACTTTATATACATAAGAAAAACAATTCAGAAACCTGATTTACATATGAACTATGCAAATATCAGGTCACACCAAGTCTGACCTATGAATTATAAAAATTAATGGTCACACTGAGTCACCTATGAACCATTTATTTTCACTGACATTGAATAATTTCATTATTTTGATGTTTTGAGCATATTCACTGTGTATTAATTTCACGACATTGTCAAGGAAACAATGAGTTTTATCATTATTTTTACATGTTTACGTAAATTTAATTTAACAGATGTTACTTATCAATGAAGTTAGCAAAATCAAAACCCAGTGAATAATTAATGTATTTACAGTATAAGGTCACATCGTGTATGACCTATGCAAATAGAAGGTCACACCTGGTCTGAACTATGACCTATGCAAATAGAAGGTCACACCTGGTCTGAATTATGAACTATGCAAATATAAGGAGGTCACACCAGGTCTGAACTAGGCAAGTATAAGGTCACGCCAGGTCTGAACTATGCAAATAAAAGGTGACACCAGGTCTGACCTATGAACTATGCAAATATAAGGTCATACCAGGTCTGACCTATGAACTATGCAAATATATTCATTTTAACACATTGACTGACTAATATATAAAAAGTTATTGCCAGCCTTATATTACAAAGCAGAGATTGTAGCGCAGCACATGTTGCATTTACGTGTGAGCCATGTATTACATGTAGGTCGAACACAAATTCGACGCAGTGCAACGACCATAAGTTTCAATTTCTTATTAGTACTTGTGTCCTACTTTATGGTTAATAAACAAACTCATGAGTGCTAAATAAAATCAATACTTCACTTTGAGAGAACAATGTTTTCAAAATATAATGGTCAAGAATTTGTCACAAATGTTAAATCGATTCAATGTTTTATTTTGTTTATTTCTCTTACCTGGTATGGTGAGAAGCGATGACCTTTCCATGGTCACTGGCAAGGGAAACATAGTTTATTTTAGATTTTAGTTGGTTTAATTTTATAATATTATTGCTTTATGTTAGACGTTACTGAATTATTGTCAGATGCTAGACAAGCTGATTTAAGGAAATTAGGAAAAATATTGATTTTAGTCAATAATTTAGAATTTACAAGTTTAATGCAATGTTTGCTTGTAGCAATGGCAGTGAGTTAATAAAATGTTAAATTATTCTACTGTAAAATAATTTATTTTAGCTGGAATTAATTTTCGCTGAAAAGACTTTTTGGGTGTTTTGTATGGAATTTATTTTCACTGATTTTTGATGAGTTGAATGTAAAATATAGGAAAAAAATGTATATTCGCTGGATTTTATTTTCACTGAATCGTTCTTTCAGCGAAAATAGCGAAAATAAATTCCAAGCGTAAATAAAGTATTCTACAGTATTGCAAGTTGCAGGTTGATAAACAAACTTGGTGTGCTTTGTTTGCGAGAGAATGAAAACCATAATACTTTGAACACTAGAGCGTACATTTTGTTTGTATTCTATGAGGTTATTACGAGGATACCGAAAAGTATGCACAGACAGTACAGTGGGAGTATCAACTGGCATGTAGCAGAGGTTGATGCGACGGTGTACTGTCTGATTGCATACTTTGCGGTATCCTCGTAATAACCTTATTATTATACATCTTTTCCTCCCAATGATACATCATAGAAATCCGAAAAGTTTAGAACAGATTTAGCAAATTTCTTGTGGAGTTTGGTCAAACCCTAGTGGCAGCCATGTTTGTTTTTATTATTATGGAGGATTCGATTTTTTTTTAGAATAATGTGGACCAAAAGATCGCCCGGGCGATCTTTTGGCAGATATTACGAGGCCCATCTTGTCTTAAAAAATAACCCTGCGTTGATAGAAATGGTCTAGAAAAAATAATGTTTCGCGTTGACCAAATATAATCATGCAAAGTATAAATTCAAAGTGTTTTAATACATTGGTGAGAGGTCGCATTTTACGTGAACAAGAACATGCACTAAGAAGGAAAAGCAAGTTAAAGTCGAAACGGGGTGCATCATGGACATGACACAACACATGCTGCGACAACTGAGTGATTAGCGACATAATTTTGGGACGCAATTGAACTTGAAGTACTTCTTTGCGAAACTTGCTGCGCGGTGATGCGGTGATCAAGTGTGTGTTGACCGAAGTTTGACCCCAAGTCACGCGCTGAACTGGTGCGTTACCTGAGCAACCTTTTTCTTTTGCGGCCCGCGCGTCGATCTAGTAAAATTTGTATTATATCCGACGATACTGTAATTACTCAACTTGTATACAACTCTGTACTGGCTTTGAATATATCAACGTCGTTTACTTAGTGCACTGCTTTTCTAATTACGCAAATTTGTTTACAATATTGTACCAGCTCTGAATATTTCAACTTTGTATTAAATGTATTGCTTTCATGATAATTACGCAAACTCAAGTTAATTTTTACTATTGTTAGGGCACTGACCCGGGGTATTGGGTCTGTGAATATTTCAATATTACCGACTTGATAATGCGTTGCATTCGTAATAATTACGCAAACATAAACATTGGCGCATTTAAATCATTAAAAATGATATTAGTCTGGTATCTACGGAAAGTCGAGAAAATATTTTAAATACTTGTGATTCACCAATGTTCCAATGGTGATTTTTTTATTCGAAATGAAGTGAACATGTAATATAAACCATACCATGCGTCAAGTTAAATTTTACTATAATATAATAAACTCTGGACAGCGCACTTCGATCGCAATATTCACGTACATTTCGACTGAACTCTAATAACCACGCCTTTGAGTTCACGCACTGATATTTAAATTCGGGCCACCCAGCTTGACGCAAATCAATATAGTTACTTGTCATGTGTTCAAAAAATCTTTCAACTCTCACAAATACCATGAACTCGAAGAGCTAACTGGGGGTTAACTGAAAGAGAACGTCTTTTTTGGAGAAAAAACACGTCAGTACAAGATTATGTGTACAAGGTTAGCTTTATAGAACGTACATGGCCGCTTAACTCTGTTTTTTAATAATCATGTCGCATGTGAAACGCAGGAGACATTTTAGTTCGCCCATTTCTTGTTTACCGACTTTTCGTCTGGAATGCGATACAGCACGTATTCACAATTTGTAAAAATTGCGAAGTTCGACCTGCAGTTTCACTGACCATGGAGCTAGTTTCCCGGCCGATCGCGTTGTTTCAAAGGTCTATTAGTTACGATACACGTGGACAATGACATTCATGTACATACTCAGTTTTCCCACTGTAGCACATTTCCAATAAATGAAAGATACAACAACTTTACGTAAATATTAATTTATTTTCAGACAATTACGGGATGTCTCGACGTCGTTGACAACGCGATATCAATGCCACTCGCACTATGTACATTTTAGTACTAGATCTAGTGCCGTTTTAGCACTAGATCTAGTGCCATTTTAGTACTAGATCTAGTGCCATTTTAGCACTAGATCTAGTACTTTTTCGGATTAGTGCTACTACTAGTACTAGCACTAACCACTCGCACTATGTCCATTTCGACACATTTACATACCTCGATACAGACAAAGATTAAACATTACTGATAACAACCAAGAGGCTCGAACCAGGAAGGCTTGGATATTTTAAACTTTGTAAATAACATTCTTTTCAAGTGTAGACTTTATTCGAGTGTAATAATACGCAACAACAATTCGTATACAGCATTGGTTTTATTGAAGTTTTTAATGCTTTTCGGCTTCACAGTGAATTATTTTAGCGTCATATTTGAAATAGCGCGCTCGATACAAGATGTCGGACGGGAAAATTGGGGTCTGTAAAAATGTTTGTTGGTTCAGTCAGGCAATGTGTGGACCAAAACATCGCCCACTATTTGAAACATCGCCCATGGCGGGGTTTAGGATGGACGGGGTATCAGCCGAATCCGGTATTTCTTGATTAATTTTGTACCAAATGTGCATTATATCGTAAGAGTCTAGAACAAAATGTTTGAAAAAATATGAAAACAAAAACCGTATTAGTTCTATTAGAAGCGCATATAAACTAAAACTTACATTTGTTGTATGGTGAGTCATTATAAAGACTTCCCTAGGGCCCGCTCACTCCTAAGTCTAATTCTAACCTTGCCCCTCCAGTGCCCCCTCTCATATTTTAATTGTATATGCTGTCTTCAGGACATGTATACCTTAAGAAGCTGTAGTGTTAGGGTTAAGGCTTTAAAGAAGTCTTTCCAATGGATCATTAGAATATGACATTATTTTGACCACAGAAACACATCTTTGTCATTTACATGTAAGCACATGCGCCAATAACAGAACAAATGTTGGTTTTGACGAAAAGTTGACTTTGGCATTCATAGATTGATTGAACGACAGAAGAGATGACAGAAGAAATGAATCCATAACAGTATTTATTGAATTGTACAAGAACGATAGAAATAACAGAAATTTTAAAATGAATACACAGATGATATTTAATTTTTTTCAGTTGTTGAGTTTCAGCTAGATAACCATGGTAATAATACTTACTGGGTGTCTCTTTCAATGAATATGAATCTGATAATGATATGACAGACAGAATGAAATAGAAATGAAATAAAAGTAATCAGAAATGAAAACATAATTATCTAAAGCAATATTATAAGATAAACCTTAAATGAATGTCTAATGTTATTTGGTTACAGTTATTTTTTAAAATTTTAATTGTTCGATTATAAGCTAATATACAATGTTCTTCATAATTATTCAATTTATCCATAATTTACAATTTTTAATTTATTTTTTGCGGTAAATCCCATAGCAGGTTGTACTCCTAACAGAAAACTTCAATATCTATATTGAATATAAATATTAACTTATTTTGCATGTTCCAAAACTGATATTAATAGAAAATTGTAAATCATTTTTTTATTTGCTCACTCATTTTTCAGTTGTACACATATCTGCATATGAATGAAACATTACTGAATGTTGAGAATTTTTAAAGAAATCGTAAAAACCATAACATAAGAAAGTAAGTTTTTAAATTAATTAATGACATAGTCCCCGTTGGAATTAGGGGAAATGTTATCATGCCAAAAAGAAAGTAATATGGATCAAAAGCATAGATAGTTATTGAGAGTGAATAATTGGCTGTATTCTAGTAAAAAAAGAAATTAGAAGTATTCAATAAATGACTCTTCCAAAATCGTAATATATGTGTATGGTCAGAAATTAAACAGGATATGCTATTCATGCATTTTTTTTTATCCAAATTGAATTTCATTTGTCCAGGCTCATGTACAGAGATATAGTAGTAAGGTCAAAAAGCAAGATTGTAGGCAGTCAACCATCTTTGACCCGATCGTGAAACTAATTAATTTTTTCATCAGACATGTATCCAAACCCATGTCAATGTCAATTTTGAAAAAAACAAGATAGCTGCCAGTTTGTCATTTCCGATTTGAACACGAAACGAATCATCATGAACATGTATCTCAACATGTATAATTTTTGTATCAAATTTGAATGAAAACCGACAAATGTTGTCCTACTACATTTCCAAAAAACAAGATGGATGCCAGTCAGCCATCTTTGATCAGATTATGAAACAAACTGATAAAGACATGTATTCCATTAATATGTCTGATGTATTTGCCAAATATGCATGAAAATAATCCCTAAGCCTTGGAGATATTACTATATGATTTTCAAAAAATAAAATGGCTGCCAGTCAGCCATCTTGGATTGAATCAGTAAATCGCTGCATGTGCATATGTCCCAGATAAAGTACTTAGACACTTGCAAAGAATGTTCGAACGGGGACTAATAAGTGTGGGTACAAGTGATTTTAGACTTTAAAGATAAACGATAATCTCTTCAGATAATGAGAGTTATTATTTGACGAATAAAGCACCCTAGCTTCATTAAAAATTTCATAACTGTTATCACTTTCACTGATGTCAAATCTCATTATATTCTGCTTCTTTTCTGGATTAACATTTTTATACAAAAAAAAAATCATTTTAAAGTTACACAATGAATGTGAATAGCCATTTATTTGTGCCGACAAATTCTGAATGTGTGTACCTGGATTTGCTTTGAAAGTTATTCCACACTCGTCATCATCGGAACTGGAATTCTCAGCTTCGGGTGGGTGAACTTTAACCTCAACAGGTCCACCTTTAATTTCCTCATCTGAAAAGTAATAAACATTACATGATTATAGTTATTCAGAAACACATTTGCAATATGGTTGGAGACAATATATCATGTTGTACTTGCTGTCCGCTACCGGTAATCAATAGTACAAGGCCACTTGGGAATACAACGAAATGTACTTGCAATTGATAACACCTCAGCAGAGCCATTCAATATTACAGTAAGCCTCTTCATGAGTAAAAAATGTTGATGAATTTCGTAAGTCAGAGAAAATCATGAAATTTTGTAGAAGTGAAAATTTCTCTGGGTTCTACAACATGAAGTGTTGGTGACTTTTGTGAAATTTTGTCTTCACATATGCCATAAAATCCTGAAATCGTTTAAACTTCTAGAATTGAAAATTAAAAGATTTACAGTATCAATAATCATGTATAACTGTCATATGTAATATTTGGGGTTAATGACGACAACAACAGCAATAGTAGGCAAACAGTTATCTCCCTCATGTACAATCAAAAAAATAATTTTTATAAACAGCACACATTCAAGAAAATGAAAAAAAAAAAGTTATTTTTATGTAAGAAATGAATGAATCACGCCACTGCCAATTATTATAGAAGATTTGATAACAAATAAAAGTTCTTAATCACTGCAACATAATAAGTGTCTTGGAAATCTTGGAAACACTAAAACTGCTTCATCACACTAAAGCTAATTTGTTTTAGCAAGACAAATTTTCACAAATTTGTAGTCGAAAAAAATATTGTGGCAGCGAACATTTCATTTCAGAGATTTTCATCAAGTTAAAAAAAAAACTTGCGATGAAAGCCGTTTACAAGAATCCTACGCCGCGTACTCACCAGCAAATCTGAGTTTTCCATTATTATTGACCTTGTCATTTGATCTTTGTTTAACATCAGGAACAGTCAGTTTGTGTACACCATCTTTTAACATGCTATGATGCCCTAACTTTTTTGTCACCTTGGCTTTCCTTTTTCTCTGCCTGATACAATGTTTTAGATGTAGATGTACACTTCGATGAAGTAAATTCCCCGTATTTTCATTTTCGTAGTCATGAATATGATGTTTCATATTTTGATAGCGAACCTATAAAGAATATTTGCAGGAATAAATCAGATAAATAGAAAGTAACAATTCTACGGATTACCATATTTGCTCTATTAAAAGCACATGCACTTTAAAAACCTAATAACAGAGGTGCCTATGGTTAAAATATTTTTTTGGTTATGTGTGCTTCTATTGGAGATTCACTTTTAATAAAGCAAATACAGAATTCATTTTTATGCAAAGACAAGTGATCAATGTGTATTACCATATACCGGTATATAATTATGTAAATTACTACCCCGGTTCGGACCAATCATGTAAAACGGATACAGCCAGTACATTTAATTTAAATTAACATGTCTAGAACAGCTGTTATCTGTCAAAATGATTTGTTTTTGATTTTCTTTAGAAATCTGTATCCTAAATTTATATCTGCTTCATATATTTACTCTGACAGGAAGAAGTATAATCATGAATCAAACTGTTTTTAGTATATAATGTTTGGGGTCTCGAGACTATTTTGAGGAAATCATTATTTTAGTGAATGGTGACCATTATGTCATCATTAGAATGTCTTGATATGGAACGCTGTAACTGTCTTATGTGATGTTCTGTCTATATGCTATGTAGTCCCATCGTTATGTTATAGTCCCATCGTTATGTTATGTAGTCCCATCGTTATGTTATAGTCCCATCGTTATGTTATGTAGTCCCATCGTTATGTTATAGTCCCATCGTTATGTTATAGTCCCATCGTTATGTTATGTAGTCCCATCGTTATGTTATAGTCCCATCGTTATGTTATGTAGTCCCATCGTTATGTTGTAGTACCATCGTTATGTTATGTAGTCCCATCGTTATGTTATGTAGTCCCATCGTTATGTTATGTAGTCCCATCGTTATGTTATGTAGTTCCATCGTTATGTTATGTAGTCCCATCGTTATGTTATGTAGTCCCATCGTTATGTTATGTAGTCCCATCGTCATGTTATGTAGTCCCATCGTTATGTTATGTAGTCCCATCGTCATGTTATGTAGTCCCATCGTTATGTTATGTAGTCCCATCGTTGTGTTATGTAGTCCCATCGTTATGTTATGTAGTCCCATCGTTATGTTATGTAGTCCCATCGTCATGTTATGTAGTCCCATCGTCATGTTACATAGTCCCATCGTCATATTACGTAGTCCCATCGTCATGTTATGTAGTCCCATCGTTATGTTATGTAGTCCCATCATTATGTTATGTAGTTCCATCGTTATGTTATGTAGTCCCATCGTTATGTTATGTAGTCCCATCGTTATGTTATGTAGTCCCATCGTCATGTTATGTAGTCCCATCGTTATGTTATGTAGTCTCATCGTCATGTTATGTAGTCCCATTGTTATATCGTCATGTTATGTAGTCCCATCGTTATATCGTCATGTTATGTAGTCCCATCGTTATGTTATGTAGTCCCATCGTTATGTTATGTAGTCCCATCGTTATGTTATGTAGTCCCATCGTTATGTTATGTAGTCCCATCGTTATGTTATGTAGTCCCATCGTCATGTTATGTAGTCCCATCGTTATGTTAAGTAGTCCCATCGTTATGTTATGTAGTCCTATCGTTATGTTATGTAGTCCCATCATTATGTTTGTCCATTTTGGCTGATGAAAAACCGAGTTCTATGAAAATGATTTAAAAAAGCCACATTTAAATATGATGCTATGACGTGCATAAATTGCATATCACCACCAAACTTTGTTTTCATTGTATGCGCTGCCTGGACATTCCGGTGCTACATACAGTCCGATATCTATGGATAACATGTGCAATGATATATTTGTATTTAGTGTTATTTCAACTGTCCGACATTTCACCATGTCATACTGTGGAAATATGCATGAAATGAACGTATATAATCGTATGATATTTTCTCTTAGGTTGACGTCAGCAAACACTCGTGATTATGGCCTGTGGCTCGGACTGATATGAAACCGTGGTGGCAATCAAATATGTCTGCTGACGTCAAGCTAAGCAAAAAGATTGGGGGATTATATATAAGGTGTTTACTGTATTGCAACCTTTAGAAAAACATCCTTAGAAATACAATGTTTCTATCAGTTAATTCCATGTCTGCATGTTAAAACACAATGAACATTGTCATGTATATAAAACATGAGACTGGAACTAGAATTTTGTAACCAAAAAAAAAATATTCAAGTCAATTTTAAGAAATACATAAATTTCTATCTTGCATTGTATTTTTAATGAGTTAATTGAATTAAACTTCAATTCTAATTGGATTTAATGTAATTTAATAATGGCTTTACTTTTCACGGGAGATCTGGGAGGCTCACATTATGTTCACTAAAATTAGAAAATGTCATTCGAGAGCATTCAGCCTATTATGAACAAGCCATGCATGGCACAGTCCTCGTTAGTTATCAAATTTAAGATATATAGTTTTGTTTATAGTAATATAGCTGGAAAATAACCATGTCAGGAATATGAACTGGAACTAGAATTGTGTAACCAAAAAAAAAATATTCAAGTCAATTTAAAGAAATACATAAATTTCTATCTTGCATTGTATTTTTAATGTGTTAATTGAATTAAACTTCAATTCTAATTGGATTTAATGTAATTTAATAATGGCTTCACTTTTCACGGGAGATCTGGGAGGTTCACATTATGTTCACTAAAATTAGAAAATGTCATTCGAGAGCATTCAGCCTATTATAAACAAGCCATGCATGGCACAGTCCCCGTTAGTTATCAAATTTAAGATATATAGTTTTGTTTATAGTAATATAGCTGGAATATAACCATGTCAGGAATATGATTTTTTAATATTAAAATGATTGACATTTGTATCTGATCGTCAAACAAGTACTTGTCCATATTGAGAGATATTGCTCTGGAACAGCATTCAAAATCAGCCATTTTGAATACATGTATATATATAACATGATGTATAATGAATATATAAAATTTGAATATAATCAGTCAAGCATTTAAGAGATATGGCTCTAGAAGCTCAATCATTAAAACAAAATGGCTGCCAGTCAGCCATTTTGAATCCAATCTGAAAAATAAAATGACGTGCATCAGGAACCCGTTATGTCTAATGTATGTACCAACTTTGAATGAAATTCATCCATAAATGCCAGAAATGCTTGATATTTGATGACTTTTTAACACAGAAATGACCACCATTCGGCCATTTTGAATAGGATCGTCAAACCAATATATCTGTTTATCTATGACATGATGTATAATGAATATTTAAAATTCGAATATAATCAGTCAAAACAAGTCGAAGATATGGGTCTAGAAGCCCATTCATTAAAACAAAACGGCCACCAGACAGCCATTTTGAATCCGATCTGAAAAATAAATGATGTGCATCAGGAACCTGTAATGTCTAATATATGTACCAAGTTTGAACGAAATCCATCCATAAATGCCAGAAATGCTTGATATTTGATGATTTTTTAGCACAAAAATGGCCACCATTTTGCCATTTTGAATAGGATCGTCAAACCAATATATCTGTCTATCTATGACATGATGTATAATGAATATTTAAAATTTGAACATAATCAGTGAAAGCAAGTCAGAGATATGGCATGAGAACCACATTCATTAAAACAAAATGGCCGCCAGTCGGCCATTTTGAATCTTATCTGAAAAACAAAATTATTTGCATCAAGGTCCTATAATGTCTAATGTATATACCAAGTTTGAACAAAATTCATCTGTAAACAGCCGGGAAATGCTTGATTTTTAGGATTTTTTAGCACAAAAATGGCCGCCATTCGGCCATCTTGAATCAGATCATGAAACAAATTGACGTGCATATGTATAATATCATGTATGATGTATGTGTGAAGTTTGATTGTGATTGGTCCAGGCATTTCTAAGATACAGGTCTGGACGCACGCACAGACGCAGGCAAGCACGGACGGACACACGGAGGTCAAAACATAAGTCCCCGTTTTCGGACTGCGTCCGAACGGGGACTAAAAAAGAGCAAAAATATTATGTTCCAAAAGTGGTACATAATTCTTGATTTAGATATGAATCATTAACCTTTTCACCACCAGACTTTCTTGCCCAAATTTGTCTGCACTTTTTTCTTGTATTCTTCAATATTTCTGGAAATGAACCTTAATTTTGGAGCCAACAGACACAATTTGAGTAAATATTCAGTTTTTGCTCAAAAAAATTGGCTATTTTTGTCCCAATCTTTTGAAGGAAAGTGCAGACTATAAACAGGACTATTTTGTGATGAAAAGAGGGAAATAGTTGTGAAAAGGTTAGCCTTTAGGATATTTTCCCCAGTGTGAGATATTTTCCTGGAATGAAACTATCTGAAATCTATTTATTTATGTATAAGCATTATTTCCTAAAAAAATTAATACGACAGTAGTTGTGAGTATTTCCCAATAACTTGGGACAAAAGTGACCATTTTAAATCTATCTGATTTCTTTTTCACCATTTGTACCACAAAGAAATTCGACAAAATGTTTTTACAACAGGAACCATTGGTAAATGGCTCAAAATTCTCCATTTTTATGGGTGGTTCATTTCTTGTGAAAAAGATAATTCAATGACCATACGTTTACATCTAGATTTTGTGAACAACAACATAAAATAATCATGGTAAAAATCAAGGAAATCTGTTGATTTAATGGTAGCAATATTACCTGTTTCCTTGTTTTGTGCATACTATTGAAAACAACGTCTTGTAAATGATGTAACTGAGCATCATCAATGTGTCGTGAAGCCAACTCACCAGTGCCTCCGACACTTTGCATATCAATACAGACGTCACTAACACCGTGCTGTAAGCTAGCAGGTAAAGAACAATATATAAAATATTTATTAGTCAGATAAACTTTTTGTAATATAATAACGATTTATCAATATGAGGAAATCTTAATTGCAGCATATTTTGAACTGCATCTGATTTGTGACAGCCATAATGCAGTGTTAAAAGTTGCTGAAACAAAATCTAATTTTTGAACATCTTGATTATTACAGTCACAAAATTAACCAATATTTTGATAATTTTTATGCATTTTTCTATAATTTCTCAAATTTTTGGATAAAATGGACAGCATTTCTCATTGGCTACTGGTTTTGATCAGAAATTTTTGAAATTTCAGGATTTTATGGCATATTCCAGAAGACAAAATCTTGCAAAAGTCACCAACAATAAGATACTGCCACAAAATTTCAAGATTTATATTCACTTGCGAAAATAAAAAAATAATACTTGGTGTGAATATGTAGGGCATTGAGACAGACAGGTGCACCAAATTTGAAATAAATTGGAGCATATCAAAGTTCGATGAAAGATGGGCGGACGAACAGATGGACGGACAGTACTCAAACCACTAGCCTTCAGTGGCTAATAATCAACACTTACATTCCATCTGAAGAATTTCCAAGGACATTTGAGGAAGCATTTCTTCGCAGAAAACTAGCTATGCTAGGACTCGCATGCTGTAAGTTAAAAGTTCCAGCACTTTTAACATATTCTAAGGCATCTTTGATGTTTAAATTTGTATAAACTTGTAAAATTTGGGTGTCTTTGGCTTCTGGAAGCTCTCGCAATAAAAGAGGTTGAAGATATTTGCGATCAATTTCCTCCCACCTGTGGATGAATGAGAAAATGATTACTTTTTTTCACAAAATTATCACCGCCCTTTGTAAATAAAATGGTAACAATAAGGGTTGTTGCAACAGATTTTTTCACAAAGCGTATTCATCAGAAACTGAAAATTCTATACCATAGCTCTATTTGCATGTTTGTTTATTTGTGACATATATCCTACCTATCTCTCCAATAATTGTGTCCATGGGAACCAGTGATATCTTCTACACCAGCCATAGCATGATCTAGTAACTAGATAAACACAAGAAAAACTGGAAATTGCAAAAAACATTATAAAACATAATCCACATTCATTTTTTTTCTTTCTTTCAAAAGGGAGAGATTTATAATGGCAGGAGATTTTTTGTTTAATCTGCGATTCGAATATTGATGAGTAAATCACCACATTCAATGATAGAATGTTAACCAGTGAGTTAACTTAGCAGACTAAAGCAGACTTATATTATTGAAATCTCATTTTATAATTCTGAACTTACCCTTGTAAATATTTTTTCACCCATACTTGGTTTGTGTTTCGTACTTCTCTTTACTCCCAACTTGTCAACTAATGGTTTAATTGACATTCCCTGCAAAGCAAAGCAATCAAATAAATTACCATGACTTGTAAAATAAACCAGCATAAAAAAACAATTTATAAGAGATTTAAGTCTTTGTATTATTCTATTACAATCTGATTAAGATCCTAGTTTGGGCTTTTTTTATTTTTTTTTTTTTTCATGGATTTAATTATTTAGTTTTCATATACTTATTACTTATTTTTTTAAGTTTTTGTAATAACAAAAATCCTCAAAGTACTTAAAATAATAGAAAATGATATGTACATAAACAAGCAGCCTCTCGGCTGAGATAGCTCCGCTGTTTGCAATGCACATTTCAATTAAAGAACAGAAGATATCATTAGAAAATGAACAATATGCATAGTATCAATGCAATGGGACTTGCTGTTTTCAACAAGAATTCAAAAATATCATTTTTCACCATAAATGATTGTGGTTTTTTACAAGAAGAAAATATCACTTTTTACCAAAAATGACAAAAATATTCATCAAAATTAGAGAATTGAAGATATCATCACGAAATGAACAAATCTGAGAGAGGTCCACATGTAGTACCTATCCATGTAATATCAAAGCAATTGGATTTGTCGTTTTTAACAAGAAGTCGAAAATATCACTTTTTACCAAAGATTACAAAAATATTCACCAAAATTAGAAAATTAAAGATATCATCATGAAATGAACAAATTTGAGAGTGGTCCACATGTAGTACCTATATATGTAATATTAAAGTAATTGGACTTGTGGTTTTTAACAAGAAGTCGAAAATATCACTTTTTACCAAAAATGACAAAAATATTCACCAAAATTAGAAAATTAAAGATATTATCACGAAATGAACAATCTCAGAAAGGTCAACATGTAGCATCTATATACATGTAATCAATATCAAAGCAATTAAACTTGTGGTTTTTAACAAGAAGTCGAAAATATCACTTTTTACCAAAAATGACAAAAATATTCACCAAAATTAGAGAATTGAAGATATTATCACAAAATGAACAAATCTCAGAAAGGTCAACATGTGGCATCTATATATTTAATATCAAAGCAATTGGACTAGCGGTTTTTAACAAGAAGTTGAAAATATCACTTTTACCAAAAATGACAAAAATATTCACCAAAATTAGAGAATTGACGATATCATTACAAAATGAACAAATCTAAGAGAGGTCCACATGTAGTACCTATATATGTAATATCAAAGCAATTGTATTTTTGGTTTTTAACAAGAAGTTGAAAATATCACTTTTTACCAAAAATGACAAAAATATTCACCAAAATTAGAGAATTGAAGATATCATCACGAAATGAACAAATCTGAGAGAGGTCCACATGTAGTACCTATATATGTAGTATCAAATCAATTGGACTTGCGGTTTTTAACAAGAAGTCGAAAATATCACTTTTTACCAAAAATGACAAAAATATTCACCAAAATTAGAGAATTGAAGATATCAACATGAAATGAACAAACCTAAGAGAGGTCTACCCAAGGTACATATACACCAAGTATCAAAGCATTCAGGCTTGTAGTTTTCAAGAAGAAGTCGAAAAAGTAAAACATTGACACGAACAACAGAGACGGACGACGACGGACAATCACTCATATGATAAGCTCCGCTCGACAAAGTCGACAGCGGAGCTAAAAAAATATATATATATGAAACAAGCAGCCTATCGGCTGAGATAGCTCCGCTGTTAGAAATGCACATTTCAATTAAAGAACTGAAGACATCATCAGAAAATGAACAATATGTATAGTATCAAAGCAATCGGACTTACAGTTTTTAACAAGAAGTCGAAAATATCACTTTCTACCAAAAATGACTAAAATATTCACCAAAATTAGAGAATTGAAGATATCATCACGAAATGAACAAATCTGAGAAAGGTCTACATGTAGTATCTATATATGTAATATCAAAGCAATTGAACTTTTGGTTTTTAACAAGAAGTCGAAAATATCACTTTTTACCAAATATGACAAAAATATTCACCAAAATTATAGAATCCAAGATATCATCACGAAATGAACAAATCTGAGAAAGGTCTACATGTAGTATCTAAATATGTAATATCAAAGCAATTGAACTATTGGTTTTTAACAAGAAGTCAAAAATATCACTTTTTACCAAAAATTACAAAAATATTCACCAAAATTAGAGAATTGAAGATATCATCACAAAATGAACAAATCTGAGAGAGGTCCACATGTAGTACCTATATATGTAGTATCAAAGCAATTGGACTTGCGGTTTTTAACAAGAAGTCGAAAATATCACTTTTTACCAAAAATGATAAAAATATTCACCAAAATTAGAGAATTAAAGATATCATTACAAAATGAACAATTCTGAGAGAGGTCCACATGTAGTACCTATATATGTAATATCAAAGCAATTGCACTTGCGGTTTTTAACAAGAAGTCGAAAATATCACTTTTTACCAAAAATTACAAAAATATTCACCAAAATTAGAGAATTGACGATATCATTACAAAATGAACAAATCTGAGAGAGGTCCACATGTAGTACCTATATATGTAATATCAAAGCAATTGCACTTGCGGTTTTTAACAAGAAGTCGAAAATATCACTTTTTACCAAAAATGACAAAAATATTCACCAAAATTAGAGAATTAAAGATATCATTACAAAATGAACAAATCTGAGAGAGGTCCACATGTAGTACCTATATATGTAATATCAAAGCAATTGCACTTGCGGTTTTTAACAAGAAGTCGAAAATATCACTTTTTACCAAAAATGACAAAAATATTCACCAAAATTAGAGAATTGAAGATATCAACATGAAATGAACAAACCTAAGAGAGGTCTACCCAAGGTACATATACACCAAGTATCAAAGCATTCAGGCTTGTAGTTTTCAAGAAGAAGTCGAAAAAGTAAAACATTGACACGGACGACGACGACGACGACGGACGACGACGGACAATCACTCATATGATAAGCTCCGCTCGACAAAGTCGACAGCGGAGCTAATAAAAAATACATGCTGTACAATCATTTGCATTTTAATCAGAATTGTTCTATTAGAAGTGTGTATTCAATGTAAGTAAAAAAATGTTTGATTTTGAGTATTCACTCTGTTTACTGTAAACTTACTGTAAAATACTTTATTTTCCCTTGAAATTTATTTTAACTATTTTCGCTAAAGGGATAATTCATTGAAAATAAAATCCCAAGAATATACCATTTTTCCTAATTCTTACTCATTAAAAATCAGCGAAAATAATCTTCAAAACACCTCAAAAAAATGCTCATTGAAAATTAATTCCAGCTAAAATAATGTATTTTACAGTACATCGTATTTGCACTCCTAGTAGCGCATGCATTAAGGTAAATGACAAGTGTGCATCTGTGGACAAAATATTAAGTCATATTATAATGAGCTACCGGTACTATATAGTATATGTAACTGTTCATGCATATACCATGTGTGTGCATTAATTCTAACACTTTACCACGGCGTCTGATATAACATGTGTGCTTCTAATAGAACAAATATGGTATATGTGCAATATTCTCAATGTACAGTTTCTAATTTCGTGCCATACGCTCACCTATAACTACACTATAAGATCAGTAATTAGTTAGCGGTCACTGAGTCGGAATAACTGGTTTGACGATGGTTATAATGGATACTGTAATTGTAAGCCTGTGACATGGTAATTACAGGATGTTGAATATAACCAAGGACTATGATATTAGCCAGTCAGATGTGTTAATGGTTTCAACACAGTACAATGATTATAGTTACAGAAAAGATAAATTGTTTCTCTTTAGTATAACATGTCTGTGTCAAGTCAAATGATTAAAGTCACTTTTAATTATAGCAACACTGTTTAATAATACCGTACTTGACGATTAATAGTCACGGAAGAGTGTACTCGAAAATAATACCGTTTATATTATGCTACTAAGAAACATAAAGAATTCTTTTTGTCTCGAATTTGGATATTGTTTGTGTGTATCTACAGCAGTGTGTGATTTTGGTAGGAAATATAATGGCATGTAATCGTCACTATAAATAGTAATATTTTGTCTGACAATATACTTAGAGTGAAAACTGTAAAAATAAAATTGTGAAATGTACTAATAAATGCCGACTCACCTGTACAAAGACAGTAAAAAATATAACAATTAGACATGTAGTACTCATTAACGCTTTCTTAGTTTGTAGTCCTGGGGTAGGGGCTTCTAAAAGTACGACGAGTGAGAATGCTATAGCACCTCTCAAACCGCCATAAGCCATGATGAACTGTTCCACTTTGTTCACTTTGATTGCTCGAAACCAATTAGCAAGTGCGGTTAATACAATGACACCTGTCAGGAGCAATACAACAAGTATATTAGACTGGCAAAGTCGGGACTTTTTTTTTGTTTCACAAAAAAATATTATTAATTGTCAATTTAGCCTTTTTACCGTGATTGCAAAAACTAGCCTGACAGCGAAAGAAATCCCGACTGGACGCATCTGCAGGTGGAGTGAAAACTGGAGCGGAATTACTGCGGTGATTATATGCTAATTAATAGTTGAGTGCAGCTGTAAATGACATATCTTATCTATGTTAATGTGACTATCACTTCTGAGGTCCTTTTAGTTTTCATGATCACGCTAAAACAATTAATTATTTCATTTTGTCAAACAAAAAGGAATTCCTGACTTTGCCAGTCTACATGTATTTGTTTATTGTACTTGTATTTAGATTTTCTTTTAATCACTCTCTTTGTATCAGATACTTTTAAGATGTTTCAATTTCACAACTTTTTATTACCCAGTATGAAAAATGTTTTGGTGAAAAAGTGTCCGAAAACATATCAAAACGGGCTTTTTTGGAACTTTTTCCAAAAGAATTGATGTTAAAACATTATGAATAAAATTTGTAAATGTTGTATAACAAAACCTTTTACCACAAGAATCAATTGTAAATAGCTCAAAATTTCCATTTTAATGAGACCCAGTGAGCAAAAGCATAAAATGAAGTCGTATAGTAAAATCCAAGAAAATAATAATAACCAAATACTATAACCATAAAGTTTGTGTCAACCAGAAAATGTTATGGTTTTGAGAGAATTTCTGAGTGTTCACGAGGTCTAAATCTCCATGAAGTCCTTTTGACTCCCAATCTAAAAGAATTTCCAGAACTCCCGATATTCTCGTAAAATATTCCACACAAAAATAAGTGGTTAGCAGTATGTATAAAGATTAAATTGGCAATGTTGCACATACCTGTCGCTCTGTAGAACAAACAAAAGAACAGCGTACAAAGAATGAACGCTATATCCCATACATGGTCATCTTGAACCGCTGATAAACCCAGAAACATGAAAATAATAGTTTCACTTATACTACTCAACATCTTCATAAAATATTTGACAGTAGTGTGCGATTTCTGTGATATATTAGCTTCTACGTATTTTTTCATGATGATTCCACAAAATACAATTCTGAGAAGAGAAAAGTAAATTTTTTTCATGATGATTCCACAAAATACAATTCTGAGAAGAGAAAAGTAAATTTTTTTCATGATGATTCCACAAAATACAATTCTGAGAAGAGAAAAGTAAATTTTTTTCATGATGATTCCACAAAATACAATTCTGAGAAGAGAAAAGTAAATTTTTTTCATGATGATTCCACAAAATACAATTCTGAGAAGAGAAAAGTAAATTTTTGTTGATGATGATTCCACAAAATACAATTCTGAGAAGAGAAAAGTAAATTTTTTCATGATGATTCCACAAAAGTCGGTTAGAGCATGTCAGAGATTTGGCTGTTAAACAGATATCATTAAAATAAAATGGCCATCAGTCGGCCTTTTTGGATCGGAAAACAAAATTAATGTGAATCAATTAAGATCTCATAATATCCAATGTATGTAAAATTTTTGAACAAATGATTTTGATGAATTTTTAACATTAAAATGGTCGTCCTTGATTGTCGCACAAATACATTAATTTTGAATGTGATTGGTCAAGGCATGTAAGAGATTTAAAATTGTTACTGTGGCTAAGAATATGTTTTGTACATCTACATGCAACCAGCAACATTGTCAGCTAATTGGCTGATAGCAGCATTGTAAGAAATGTTGCCTCCAAGTTCTGATAATGATCTACTGGCTTCCTGAATGCATTGCATGCAAACACAGCTGTATTGTCTGCCAATTAGCTGCCGATACTACTGGCTTAGTGGATGAAATATACTTGAGGCAAACAAAATAGCTCATTATATCCAATGTACAGTGAACCAAGTTTGAATAAAACATATACATACTCGATCGACGTCCGATTTTGGAATAGGAGAAATGCTTAATTTTGATGAAATTTAAGCATAAAAATGGTCTTTATTTGGCCATTTTGAATTGAATCGCAAAACAAATGTAATGCAATGTGATCTGCCCAATCCAAGATAAAGGTGCGGACAGACGGATTGACAGACAGATGACAGATGAAGGTCAATTTTTTCAGTTTTTGGACATTGAAAACTATAAATTGAATGTTAAGTCCCATTATCTCATAAAACAAGGGAGGAAGGGATCATCAGTTAGCATATAGACATAAATGAACACTATTGGGAGGAAACAGTCTCATTATTTCAGAATGAAATGAGATCCCAGAACAAGCATTTTCATCTGAGCAAAATTAAACCACTGTGACTGCATATGCTCCAGGGGTGAACAATTCACAGGACTCAAATTACATTGTACATAGTTTTACATGACTGAATGATTCCACGTATCAGGGTTAAAAGGTTTCAGAGAAAACATGTAGATATTTCTAGGAAAAAAATATCGAGTGGGACAAGCTTCTATCCATCAACCTCAATCATCATTGATTACGTTATTATATGCTCTACTTGTCATCCAAGTAATAGACAAACCAGCTCTCAGTTCATTGACTTTGACGGCCGTCCAGAAGAGTTTGTGAAAGAATCAGTGTGCATGGGATGATGAAATCAAACTAATACAGTGAGGTCTTGAAAATTAAGGTTTCTGGTCATTGTGCATCTCAAGTCAAAAAACAAAAATATTTATCGTACTTGTCAGCTGATATAGCTCTGCTGTTTGAAATTTATAATGCGAAAGAAGTTTTCAAGAATATTCATCAAAATTAGGAATTTTATTATAAATAAATCAATGAGATAGGGAGGGGAATGAATAAAATCTATCTACCCAAGGAACAAATTAAAGTACCTACAAAATAAAATATTACACCAATCAGGCTGGGGGTTTTAAAAAATAATCTTTAAAGAGTCAGGGCAATCAGTTCAGCCATTTTTATGAAGAAGGCGAAAATAGCTAATTTTACTAAAAAAAAACAAAAATATTCACTACAAAACATGAATGTCACAGTCCCCATTATTTAATTATAAAATATTCATGTTAAAATAATACATGGAACATCTGCCAACAATTGAATTAATATGTACTCTATGTGGGTACAACTCATCATAGAGTGAATTCCCTTAATCTGATAACTGAAAACTGTCATTGACCCAGGTCCAAAAAGTACACAAGTGCAACCAAACTATGTCTCAAAAAACTGCATTCATAAATCTGAGTAAACCTGAGTACTTTTAATAACAACTTGACTTTTTTGTTAATTCAGGTTATTGTATAACACAGACCTAGGTTTGTTCCAGTATTACCACTATAATTCCCATCAAAATGTAGCCCGACACCCCTCTACATTTTTCATGGAGATTGGTAATGGTATGACCCATCTGTCACTAATTCAGATCCATGTTCAGATCAAGGTCATGACCAGGTCATGACATCACTAAAAACCCTAGCATTACAATCCAAGCTAATTATTTATTCTGAGCATGCTCAGTTGCTCTGTCAGTGCAGTAGGGAGAGGTAATTTTGAATGAAAATCTTGAAAAAGACCCACATAGGATTTTCAGATCTGGAATGTATAAAAATGTTAAAATCATGTATTTCTCATGTTTCTAAAATAAATTCCTGAAATACAACACAAAAAAGTGGGTCATTTTATACATAATATATATGACCTGTCCAACAGGAGATACCAGTTATATCACCACCTAGCAACAGAATCATTTTACCCATGATGCAACAGACTGATTCATTGATGTACAAATGCTTCTAAGTTCAGGCCCAAAATATCTCAGAAAAATAATCACAAAGATGTAATAAATCCAGCTCTTTCCATTTATTTATCTTGAAAAGTACAATTTCTTTATTCAATCAGTGATAAATTAATATTAATTCACATTAGTCTGCAATTTTGCAGACTTGGTGATAAATACTGTATAGTTGTTGCTATGGTAATGTATACCACTTCTGGTGCAGTTGGTAAAGTGTCACATAATACAGATACTTCACCGTTACAGAAATATAATGTATGAGATTGCAATTCTGGTATTTAAATGATTAACACAGCTCTTAAGGTAGGTTAGTTGTAGTATAGTAGAGAGATACTTAAACTGTAACGCTATATGTGATAGCAATGGATGTTTTATTGCCGGTATTTTATTGCTATGCTTTTTAGCTGTGTGTGGTCTGGAAAAGAGTTTGTAACAAACTACAGCCACAGTATCTTGGTGGAAATTGTTGGAAGAAGTACTCATTGACGATGGACAATAAAATATGATTACATATGACACTTCACTTGTCAGAGTTTAAAAATAAAAAAATAAAAATTTAAAGCATAACAAGTCATTGTTAATGACATAGTCCCTGTTGGAATTAGGGGAAATGTTATTCATGCCAAAAATGAACCAAAACCAATAATTTAGAGGGAATAATTGGTCTAGCATCAACAGAAATTAGATGTAATTAGATGTAAATGACTCTTCCAAAATTGCAATATGCATTTTTTGTATCCAAAATGAATATCATTTGTCCAGGCTGATGTACAGAGATATATATACGGAACATGAAACGAATTATCATGGACATGTACATGTATCTCAACATGTATAAATGTTTGCATCTAATTTGAAAACCGACAAATCCTGTCTAAGATACCACATTTTCAAAAAGACAAGATGGATGCCAGTTGGCCAATTTTGATCTGACTATGAAACAAACTGACATTGACATGTATTCCAATATGTTTGATGTATGTGCTAAATATGATTGAAAATGGTCCCTAAGCCTTGGAAATATATAGTATAGTAAAAAGCAAGATGGCCACCAATCAGTAATCTTTGGTCTGATTGTAAAACTAATTGTCATGGACATGTAATCTAAAATATACAATGTATGTACTAAATTTGAACAAAAACTGACAAAGCATGCATACGATTACCAGATTTTCAAACAACAAAATGGCTGACAGTCAGCCATCTTGGATTGAATCAGTAAACCACTGCATGTGCATATTTCCCAGATAAAATACTAGGCACCTGCAAAGAATGAACAGATTTGGTCAACAGGGTTCAAAAATATGACTATGGATGAATGGACAGACGCATAGAAGGACGAAGACAGAATTATTTAAAACATGTGCGCTCACATTGTGCCTTGCTGATTAATGTTAAATCTGGGTTACTAATAAATTTCCATGCTAACTGACATGCACACAGTTACTATAACTACGATAAGCCTCACTCTGTGTTTTCCAAGGTTGCCATAGGAACATCACACTTTACTCTCTACATAGCATCTTTTTGTAATGACTTTGGCTAATACCGATATTTCACTCACAAAGTCATATTTATAATACTCGTTAGTGCAAAACTGTGACGCCTTAATCATGAACTTAACATCTATAACAGTATGGTTTCCCTCAAAACAGAAACGTATACTAATAATACTACAATCTGTTTATATTTTACTATGAACATTTTATACTGTCTTTTTACCAAGCATTGGAAAACGTGTTAAATTACGGTATATACTTTTGATAATTTCAGTTATTTGACGATTTGAGAAAAAACACGCGCAAAGCACACACACCCGACTTTAAACTTTGGGGCACCATAATTTGTCCATTTTGCTTGTTTTTATGAATTTTTTAATTTTGTTATTAATAATTTTGAACCAAATGGACACCATTTCCTATTGGCTACAAATGTTTTGGAAAAAGTCTACAAAATATTATGTAGATTTTATTTTGTGACAAAAGTTGACATGTGACTGAACAAAAGTAAAACAGATACATTTTTGATCCAACCTGCAAAAGTGCAAGCATCATAATCCCATAATGTCAAATATATCAACTAATAAAGTCCATAAACCACCGAGATCCAGTTTCAGAATAACAGAGATACTCGATTTTGATGTATTTTCAGCGTTAAATTGGCTACTATTCAGCCATCTTGAATTGCCAGTCTATAATTACATCAAAATCCAAAAATAACTGAAGAGAGCAATTGCAACCCCTTGACTTTTTACCAAATTTAAACAAAATCAGCAACAGTTTATCAAACCATGAAACAAAATGAACTGTATGAGTAACCATCCATGGGAGATGTCAATGCCAAGTTTGAATGAAATTGCTAAAGGCACATCTCAGTAATGGATGGTGACATATAGTAAAATGTAGTTTTTGGGGGATTTTTTTAACAAAAACGATGACCAATTCAATGTGCATATGCATACCATTTTTACCAACTTTGAAAAACAACCAATCCAGGCATATCCATGGAATGATGATTGGATGAACGGACGAATGGACAAACAGCTGATCATGTACATGCATGGACGGACGGACACACAGAACACTAAAAATAAGAGTCTATTTTGGAGTATATTCCACAGGGACTAATAATATTAATATATTTAAACATTTATTACAAAACACTTTTTTGAAAAAAAATCATCCAACATTTTTTTATTAGTGTAAACAAATAATGTATCTTACACGCGTTGTATACGTCACTATAATTAACATGATGCGGCGCGACAACTGTAGCACGTTATTCATATTGTTTCGGATCTCACTTCTTAAATCAATCCATAAATTTCTTTTCACCACATAAATATCATATTATAATTCATGCAATAACTACTCTTCTCATACATGTACATCCTAATTCAATCACAATGATGATCAATTCCTGATTTTAATCATTTTAAATTTGATTTGATTTTCCGTACAATTGCGAGATCTCGCAAGATGCATGAAAGACGCGCGTCGAACGTCTGCCGCAAAAATCAAACGATTTGATTTTGAACTCGAATTTCCTTATTTCGTAGCTCACACCGACCGGCCGATCTTCGACAGAGGAATATTGCTTCCGAATACCCTTACTTAATCGAAATTGCCTATCATCAAATGTGGACAGCACATTATTAAGCATGGAAATGTCCCCAAAATACTTTCGCGTTTGTCGAATCCCACGCGATGTTTGACACCACTACGACGCTATGACCTTTGTTTGTCCTGTTTTACGTTCGATTTCACGCATAACGCGTGATTCTCGCAGTGAACGGAAAATGGTCTATTTTTGCTGTATGACAGTCCTCATGCTGTACCACGTTCAATACAATGTGATGTATACACATGGGAAAAATATATTTATTTTTTTACAAAATTTCAATTTGTGTGTTGACTATGCTACATATTACAGGTATATTATCTCGTTATTAAAATATCATATACTGCAAATTATTTGCAAAACATCTCATTGATTTCCGTTGTTTGTAGTTCTTTATCACCCTTTCACGGTGATCGAACATCAGTCTACTCAGATATTGCATCAACATTGTAGATTGATCAAAGCAATTGAATGTGAATTAACTTTATACAAACCACCATATATGGCATAAGAAATGCGAGTAGTCATTCAGTACATGACTATTGTAAGAATGGTAACCATAGAAACATATTATCATCATCACTATGCAATGCTATTTCGTACCAATAATTGATCTTAGATGTAGCTGGATTGAGAAGCGATACAAAGTAAATAATTATACATCCTCCAATTGATTGCATCACTTTCACAGTGACAGCAGATACATTGTCCCAATTTGCATGCCTCAATAGTGACATTTGGCTAACAATATAGTGACATTTGGAAACTTATCTTGCAACAATGTGATTCAATAAGTGTTATTATATAGCTGTTCCATACACAGCTTGCAATGCATTGTAGAGATATAGCTGAGGAAACAGGGAAGTAGGTATTTGACTAGTTGTATAGCCTTTATACATTTACACTGTATTACATATTTTAGTGGCATGTCGAGGCATTTCTTCTGAATCATGAAAGAAACTACTGTTGCTATAGCTCTGCTGTTTGAGATACAGAGTGTGAAAAAAATGGCAAAGAAATAAGGCTGGCTGTTTTCAAGAACTCAACCAAAGAAAGCTTAGAATGAATTCCTGTGTGCTGAGAATATTGAAGACATATAAAGATCAATTAGCCTTCCAAACAAGATGATTGGCAACTAATATTTATCTTTTTAAGATGTACATTAACTAAATTAAAACAATGTGATCAGAAGTATTGAAATATATAATTTAGAAAATACATTTGATTTTACATCTGTGGTTTTCAGTCCAATTTACTCCAGAGCACCTGTACCACAAGTTCAATTTCAAGTTAAATCTGAATTTTTGAGATATCAGAAATTGGCTAATAATAATTACATGTAGATAAGCAATATGCATGTTTTTCATTATCAATCACATGTATATATACCCAAAACTAATTAAATTGTTGTATTGTTTTAGAGTATTCATGTACAAAGTTTCATTGAAATGTGATGATTACAGCACTTGAGATGTTATGTAAATTAGGTGATTAATATACAGATACATGTATAGCTGCAAAGACTCCCATTGAGTGCTTCACACACATGAGTAAAAAATAGCATTCTGCATAAAAATAAGGATTAACAAATTTGACTATGGGGGGTATTAAATCTGGCTAATACTTTTCAAAGATAGCATGTTTTACCAAAAAAATTACAAAAAATTTTTGATATCACTGTAATTATTATCCATATAATTTATTAATCTGTGGTAAAAGTTTTCAAAAACAAATTTGTCCTAGAATATTATTTCCACACATATTAATTAACCCTCATCATCATCCCACAATTTGCATAGAAATGGACGTACAAAATAAATATGAAGTGTGAAGGGAGTCAACTACATGAAATACCGGATCCACTATCATCAAACGCATGCTGCCAACATTTCCCACAATTCATTGTCTAACAAATATCATGAGAAGTCATTTTTATAACTATAAATTAATACCGCTACCAGACCAGTGTTTTTATACATATATTTATTTCTCTATTTTAATCTATTGCATTTACTCCCCGGATATTTTGCTCCTGGAATCCTACTCATCATGAACAGCTGTTTTTGTTAAGCAGGATTTCAAGAAATATAAAATAAATGCACTTTAAGTTGCTTTAATTTATTCTATTTTTAGAATATAATCTATTAAAGGCACTTCTATTATTTTACGAGATGTCTACACATAAGAATTATATGAAATATATCATGGTTATAATTTCACTTTAACAGTCTTGAGTACATCACAGTATCAAGATACAAATGTACTGTAAAACACTTTATTTTCGCTGGAATTAATTTTTGCTGAAACAATCTTTGGGTGTTTTGTATGAAATTAATTTTCACTGATTTTTCCCCCATTCCCCATTTTTGGTTTTCCCACAAATCACTGAATTGAAATGTTGTTTTACATGTATGTTACTAAAATTGCAAACCAAATGAGACAACTCTTAATTTGTAGTCATTTAAACATTTTTGCGATGTGATTGGCTATAAAATTTTATGATTTCCCAGGATGTTTAATTTATGTCGCTATTAATTTTTGTGATATTGATATGAGGAATAGTCTCAATTCCCAATAAAATGTTTACTGCTAAAAAATTCCACAATTTTCCCCAGACTTTTTCCCAAAAATTTGTCTTTTATGAAAAGTGGAAAAGCGAAATTGAAGTGGTTCACAGTAACCATAGAAACAGAAATTTCAATCTATCAAAAAGGTAGGAAATTATTATTGAAATATTTACATTTCAATATAAGATCACGTCAACTATAAATCATTTATAATTGTTTCAAAAAAATTAATCACTATAAATATAAAATGTAGAATAATACTTACGCCATGATTCCAGAGAAACCAAATATTTCAGCAGTGAGGTAGGAGAGATAACTCATGAGAAACACAAACAATGGTTCAATCACTCGGACATGATCTGTAAATTTGGTGACAAATCCCGTCAGTAGACCCCATATGATACCTATAAGTGTACCGCCAATACTGATAACGAAGAAAGATGTCAAACCAAGCACATAGTCAACAGACTGTCGGTTCTCGCTTCCCATCACAGCGAATTGTTTGAACATTCTGTATAACACCTGTGACAATATACAATGTTTAGAAAATAGTTACGTTGGACGGACATCAAATATTACAAAAACTTTCTTGAAAATATTACAATTTTACCAACAATTAATGGAAACATCAGCCCAAACAACATAATGACCTCTAAAGAATAAGCTCCACAAATGTAGGAGAATGAAATTAACAGTTTGTTTATATCACTTTTCATTCTCTAGATATTCAACTTTTCATCAGTATTATGTAGTCAGCCATCTTGATTTTCAAGCAAAGAATTATGGGTAAAGAATGACATCATAGAATCCTTTAAGGCAGCTCAGTTAAGCAATGGTCGGATGATTCTATATTTTTGAGGTATACTTGCGATAACCTTTATGTTTTTTTCCTGTAGCAATAATTGAAGGAGAGATACGGGCCCAAAATGCAAAAATGGAACTTTACTTGCTATACTTTAATAATAATTAGTTATGCATGAAATATATATATCAAATATTTCAAACTTTGACGATTAGTCAAACATTGAAGTACGGTATTGAAGTTTATAACACCGAAAACAAATTTGATTGTACATCTGTGGTTTGCTTATTGCAGAGCACCTTTAAATATGATTTTTTTGAGATATCAGAAATTGACTAATAATAATTAGATAATCAATATGTATAGTTTTCAACATTAAAATAATCATGTCTTTAGATTAACCAAATTGCAATGAATTGTGATGAATATACACATTATGCAAATTAGGCAATTAGTATGCTTGAATTTCAATTCAAAACTAATCATTGAACCGCCATAATTGGTCTTTGAGATAAAGGTGGAAAATTGGTTAATTATTATACAATTAACATGCATGGATTTCAAATGCACAATGTCAGAGCATCTATGTACCAAGGTACATTGAAATGTGATCAGAAGTTCAGATATTGATGAAAAAAACAAAAAAATATTTATATTTAAAGATTTTAACACAAAACTGATCAGGTTGCGCATTGTGTACAAATTTTCATTTAAATGCGATGATTAACATTTAATAATTGTAGAAAAGCTAAAAATAGACTTTTACACATGAACATATCTGACAGAGGTCGATCCACTCGAGGTACCCACATAAGTAACAGCTAGGAGCAATTGATTTGGTATAAGTTTTCAAAAAGATGAAAATGTAATTGTTGATGGATGATGGGCAATCACCTAATGAACAGCTCCGCTCTGACATTTATGATGACAACAGAGCTAAAAAAAATGAAAATTCTGTTCAGGTGGCTCAACAGTAATACAAATAAATTGCATTAATATGTTGACAATATATGGCAATAACATTTACAATCCCCATACACTTTAGTTCATACTGTATATGTCATACCAGTACAGTTTCCTGTTTCCAATGACCCCCCCCCCCCATTGAATGGCCATATAGTCTCATAGTTTCACACACAGTCTCAACTAGTGAAGGACTAATATTGAGTAGTGTAGATTTTTTTCTTTGTTTGTTAATTTTTCACTTTGCTCGATTATTTCCAGTTAAGTGTTTATAACTTTATAGTTGGGTCTTTACTGTCGCAATAAATCTCTCTGCAGTTGTCATAAATTTGCCATTTATGTGGACAATGCAGTAGTTGCATGCACTCATGCTGTTTCTACTGCAGTTGCAGTCATGCTGCTTTTATCTGTAGTTGCAGTCATGCTGTTTCTACTGTAGTTGCAGTCATGCTGCTTCTACTGTAGTTGCAGTCATGCTGCTTCTATCTGTAGTTGCAGTCATGCTGTTTCTACTGTAGTTGCAGTCACGCTGTTTCTACTGTAGTTACAGTCATGCCGTTTCTACTGTAGTTGCAGTCATGCTGCTTCATGTAGTTGCAGTCATGCTGCTTCTATCTGTAGTTGCAGTCATGCTGCTTTTATCTGTAGTTGCAGTCATGCTGTTTCTACTGTAGTTGCAGCCATGCTGCTTCTACTGTAGTTGCAGTCATGCTGCTTCTACTGTAGTTGCAGTCATGCTGCTTCTACTGTAGTTGCAGTCATGCTGCTTCTATCTGTAGTTGCAGTCATGCTGTTTCTACTGTAGTTGCAGTCATGCTGTTTCTACTGTAGTTGCAGTCATGCTGCTTCTATCTGTAGTTGCAGTCACGCTGTTTCTACTGTAGTTGCAGTCATGCTGCTTCTACTGTAGTTGCAGTCATAATGCTTCTACTGTAGTTGCAGTCATGCTGCTTCTATCTGTAGTTGCAGTCATGCTGTTTCTACTGTAGTTGCAGTCATGCTGCTTCTACTGTAGTTGCAGTCATAATGCTTCTACTGTAGTTGCAGTCATGCTGCTTCTATCTGTAGTTGCAGTCATGCTGTTTCTGCATGACTGCCATTTATGTGGACAATGCAGTAGTTGCATGCAGTCATGCTGTTTCTACTGTAGTTGCAGTCATGCTGCTTTTATCTGTAGTTGCAGTCATGCTGTTTCTACTGTAGTTGCAGTCATGCTGCTTCTACTGTAGTTGCAGTCATAATGCTTCTACTGTAGTTGCAGTCATGCTGTTTCTACTGTAGTTGCAGTCATGCTGCTTTTATCTGTAGTTGCAGTCATGCTGTTTCTACTGTAGTTGCAGTCATGCTGCTTCTACTGTAGTTGCAGTCATGCTGCTTCTACTGTAGTTGCAGTCATGCTGCTTCTATCTGTAGTTGCAGTCATGCTGTTTCTACTGTAGTTGCAGTCATGCTGTTTCTACTGTAGTTACAGTCATGCCGTTTCTACTGTAGTTGCAGTCATGCTGCTTCATGTAGTTGCAGTCATGCTGCTTCTATCTGTAGTTGCAGTCATGCTGCTTTTATCTGTAGTTGCAGTCATGCTGTTTCTACTGTAGTTGCAGCCATGCTGCTTCTACTGTAGTTGCAGTCATGCTGCTTCTACTGTAGTTGCAGTCATGCTGCTTCTATCTGTAGTTGCAGTCATGCTGTTTCTACTGTAGTTGCAGTCATGCTGTTTCTACTGTAGTTGCAGTCATGCTGCTTCTATCTGTAGTTGCAGTCATGCTGTTTCTACTGTAGTTGCAGTCATGCTGCTTCTACTGTAGTTGCAGTCATAATGCTTCTACTGTAGTTGCAGTCATGCTGCTTCTATCTGTAGTTGCAGTCATGCTGTTTCTACTGTAGTTGCAGTCATGCTGCTTCTACTGTAGTTGCAGTCATAATGCTTCTACTGTAGTTGCAGTCATGCTGCTTCTATCTGTAGTTGCAGTCATGCTGTTTCTGCATGACTGCCATTTATGTGGACAATGCAGTAGTTGCATGCAGTCATGCTGTTTCTACTGTAGTTGCAGTCATGCTGCTTTTATCTGTAGTTGCAGTCATGCTGTTTCTACTGTAGTTGCAGTCATGCTGCTTCTACTGTAGTTGCAGTCATAATGCTTCTACTGTAGTTGCAGTCATGCTGCTTCTATCTGTAGTTGCAGTCATGCTGTTTCTACTGTAGTTGCAGTCATGCTGTTTCTACTGTAGTTACAGTCATGCCGTTTCTACTGTAGTTGCAGTCATGCTGCTTCATGTAGTTGCAGTCATGCTGCTTCTATCTGTAGTTGCAGTCATGCTGCTTCTATCTGTAGTTGCAGTCATGCTGCTTTTATCTGTAGTTGCAGTCATGCTGTTTCTACTGTAGTTTCAGCCATGCTGCTTCTACTGTAGTTGCAGTCATGCTGCTTCTACTGTAGTTGCAGTCATGCTGCTTCTATCTGTAGTTGCAGTCATGCTGTTTCTACTGTAGTTGCAGTCATGCTGTTTCTACTGTAGTTGCAGTCATGCTGCTTCTATCTGTAGTTGCAGTCATGCTGTTTCTATCTGTAGTTGCAGTCACGCTGCTTCTATCTGCAGTCATGCTGCTTCTATCTGTAGTTGCAGTCATGCTGTTTCTACTGTAGTTGCAGTCATGTTGTTTCTACTGTAGTTGCAGTCATGCTGCTCTATCTGTAGTTGCAGTCATGCTGTTTCTACTGTAGTTGCAGTCATGCTGCTTCTATCTGTAGTTGCAGTCATGCTGTTTCTACTGTAGTTGCAGCCATGCTGCTTCTACTGTAGTTGCAGTCATGCTGCTTCTATCTGTAGTTGCAGTCACGCTGTTTCTATCTGTAGTTGCAGTCATGCTGTTTCTACCCATAGTTGCAGTCATGCTGTTTCAACCTGTAGTTGCAGTCATGCTGTTTCTACCTGTAGTTGCAGTCATTCTGTTTCTACTGTAGTTGCAGTCATGCTGTTTCTACCTATAGTTGCAGTCATGCTGTTTCTACCTGTAGTTGCAGTCATGCTGTTTCTACCTGTAGTTGCAGTCATGCTGTTTTTACTGTAGTTGCAGTCATGCTGTTTCTACTGTAGTTGCAGTCATGCTGTTTCTATCTATAGTTGCACTTATGCTTTTTCTACCTGTAGTTGCAGTCATGCTGTTTCTACTGTAGTTGCAGTCATGCTGTTTCTACCTGTAGTTGCAGTCACGCTGTTTCTACTGTAGTTGCAGTCATGCTGTTTCTACCTGTAGTTGCAGTCATGCTATTTCTATATGTAGTTGCAGTCACTGTTTTTCTACCTAGTAAGTGCAGTCACGCTGCGTCTACCTGCATCTACTAATTCACTTGGTAGTTTTTGTATATTACTTTTTGAACGTTATTTTCGCTTACCATGGTTTCAGTTAAAAAGATTCATTAATGTAAAAGGTGTACTTTGACATTTAAAGGGAAATTCATATCATATCAATTTTTAATCTTTTAATCCAGAAGTCATCTTTAGCACAAGAGTGTCATCTCTACATTATCACACATAAGGCCAGACAAAAAAAAATCTTGTTTATCGGACCTGAGGAGAACAAGAGTTGTCTGTGCGTCTCACCAACCGCATTTATACATATATGACCATCCACTTCAATTTTTGCATTATTTTCTTTGAAATTTGTATTGGTCTCACCAAGATGAGTATCATAAACCTTTCTCACTCTGTGCACTTTGGGGGGGGGGGAGAAAAAAAAAATGTTTTATCTGGCCTAAGGGTCATATCGCAGCTTTTTGCACACTGGTATTTCAAAATTTAATATAGATTTGTATATATGCAAATCACTTTGTAGACTCTTTGGTGATGTTTGGAGTATGTGTCAAGTTTATTGTGAACAATTTTTAGTAGTTTGAATTTTTTAAAGTGGATGAGTGAATAAATAAATAGTGCCACCACGCTGTATTATGAAATTCAATACCAAACTTTAGAAAATTTCACGTCTTTGGACTTAGAGAGATAAATCATCTAATTTTTCAACACTAAAGAAATTCCATAAAAACCAAAAGCTGCCTACAATCATTTTAGTATGGTGTCAAGCTATAGTGAAACAGTTTTAATGCATCAAATTTTAGTTTATTTTTTATATTGACAATACGATTGCATAATTGTTGTTTCTGACAACATGTGTTACAATAATAATCACATAATAATTGCATATCAAATAAATTGGTGCAGACATGTGCATGTCATTTCACGCCAACTTGCTGCAATTTGAAATACGATGCAAGCTAGTTTAGAATAAATTCGTTTTATGGTTCAATCAAAGTTAAACAAAATTCAGTGAAGGACAACAAAATTTCCTGATATTTCCCACTCTCTAAATTGCTTCTCATGAAAGCAATATACAGGTGACGCTAATTAACACACAATTTCCAGACTGATGGATAAAAATGTGGGCAAGGCACCTTACAGAATGATTGAGTGCTTCAAACATCAGGGATTCAACTCATGGACACTAGTCTTGTCAGATCAATTATGCTGTGCCCAGTGACGTTAGCAATATAGAAAGAGATACAAAACAGACATATCCAACATAATGTGTTAACTCAATTTATTAATTAACAAATTATACAATAATTAGGTAATAAATAATTCAAAAGAGTTACAATAACCGGTAAGTCACTAATTTGCATATTACATAATCTATAGGTAGTATGCAGGTACTAATTAAAGGGAAGGTATAATTAAATATGATAACTCAACAAATCACCTTTTATACACATTCAAAACATGTGCATTATTGAAATCGCGAGAAATAAACCATCTGAAGTAAGCCATTTTAAATTTAAATGAACACAGGCGCCAAACGACTCAACAAAGATCACATCTAAAGGACGTTTATTAAGGTTTTGACATGTACTATACAGACAGACAAATGGCTTTTCCATTAGGTTACAGAAATCCTTCTTTACACATTCCGGTACAAATCAACTCACATATACGACATCTATGATGTGCATTCTTATACAAATTAATACAATTTATCTTTATTTTAACACAATTATTATTTTGTTATATTAACTCTATTATCACAATTTAATAGTACATCATTTTAATATCAGCAACGATATTGATCAGACATCAAAACTTTTATCAATAAAATACTATGGTGCGTATCATTTACATTAAAAATTTTATTGCATAGAAGTGCAATACGGGTATGTGCCGCCCGACTGGGGTGTCATTTCACGTTATTTTGTTTAGAAGTGAGTGGTCATTTATCAATGTTTTGGTTTAGAAGTGTGTAGCATTTATTTACTTTTTCACAGGTCCTTATATTCAAAGCCAAATACCGGAAAAGGCTGAATAAAATGCATTGCCCAGATGCGCTCACTGGTTACGAAAGTTGTTAGCTGGGTGTTTTGTTTTTTTTTTGCTGAAAACACTTGTGTTTAGAAGTGGGTATGGCTTACGAGAGTTGGGCTGCACACTCTTACCCACTTAATGTGGAAGTAGCCCCCCCCCCCCCCCCCCCGGAATGGACTATTTCAGTAATATGCAAATTAGGTACTTAATATGCACACTGATTTGTAAAACAACTTTTTTGTATCAAGTTTCCCTAAATGGTAATCTATCGAGCTACTCACACATCTATGGAATGGGCTATTTCAGATATATGCAAATTAGGTACTTAATATGCACACTAATTTGTAAAACAACTTTTTTGTATCATGTTTCTCTGAATAGTAATCAACCTAGCAACACGTACACCTATAGCTATTTCAGTCATATGCAAAATAGATACTTAATATGCAAACAGATGTGTAAAACTACCTGTATGTCAAGATAATCCAACCATACAGCTTCTTACATGTCCATATATGGTATAATATTGGTCGTCTCTGCATGAGGACTAAAACACATGCAGTTTGCTGAAATATTGATTTTGATTACATGAGTAAATAATCTGCTCAGAGTCTGCATCATTTAACTTTTGTGATCAATACGATGAAGCAATTTGCTAGTAGACTCAAATTTCCATAATCCTTTTCTATATTTAATCAAGATAGATGATAATGTCAGTTTTTATCATATGGATTATACCCATGACTTGTAATATGTCAGTCTATGCCTCCATGTTGGTTTCAATTATTATATTTCATTTACAAACATCTAATCAAGAAGAGATAATAATCAAAATGGCGCCATTGCTATGATACGCATTTTCACAGTAGCATATTTCTAATCTCATATTCTTAATCCTAACTCGCAAATCAATTTATTATCTTTAAATCAATGTGAATTAACTGGTAATACACTCTATTAAAAAATAAATCCAGCTTAAGTTGAATCATTAAAAACAAAAACAAATAGATAAAATCATTATTATATTACATGTATTGAAGTATACACCCCAGGTTAACAAGTTGGCAGTCAGTATTTTGAAGAAATTTAATATATCATTTTGGTTAAAATGTAAGGAAGGACATGTTTATGAATAAGCACAATTTTGAAATATGAAATTCTGACGCTTAGAAACTGTTTGGAAAGTTCAAAAAATAATTCATCTTTCTTATCTGCATTACAATTAGCATATCTTTCAATTCAAAATGGCCACCTGAATTTGAATGACATAATAATAAAGTTATTGTTTCCATGGAAACAATCTCATGTATGCCATTACTTGCATTTTTTTTTTTTTTTTTTGTATTTATAAACTTTTATTGGAGTTTGCACTGAAATTAACATCTTACATACTTAGTTTGTACATTACAAATTGCAATTAATCTACATATTGTGAAGTGGATTGGGTAACATTTTTCATAAAATATCCCCATTTCTTGTTATGAGAAGTCAACCTATTCCGTCGGACAGCAATGAAGTACTCTATCTCCAGGAAATATTTTACATATCTTTTGTATGCCATGAATTCTGGCTTTTGATTTTTATGTCTACACAAGTAAATATATTTTTTTGCTACCAGAACGAGGAAGTTGACTAAACATGTAAAGTTTTCATTCCTGAGAAGTATTTATTGTGCGTTTGGGAATGCCCTCAGGCCAAGCTTACCCCCCCCCCAAAGCATGTACAGTGTTTCCCAAAAATCTTGGGTGCATTGACATTGGTAAAACAAATGGATAAGAGATTCAGAACATGATGAACAGAAAGTACAAAGATCAGACTCCACGATGGGAGGGTTCATCTTGAATAATGTTTTGTTTGTGGTCAGAATATTATGGATTATTTTGAGTTGAAATTCTCTGAGACGAGTATCAATTGTAGTACGAAAGGGTAATTGGTAGATTGGCAACCAAGACATCAAGTGTGAAATATTCAATAATACAGTAAAATAGGTCTCAGATCTCGGCGAGATAAATTTGTTGTTAACAATACTCTTAGCTACAATTTTTGTAGTACAATTTTGTAAATCAACCGATGTACTGCCGTTTTTAAATCTAACTGGTTTATCCAAAGGGTTAACATTCTCGTCAAAATCAGAGTTGTTTAGTTTGTGAGGTACGCACTCTATCAGGCCATACCATTTTAGAAAGCATGACCCAGGTACTCCTTTACTCTGAATTTCCTCCCATGCCCGTAGTTTCCCAGTTTCCCCATACATTTGTTTAACAAACAAAAATTCCAGCATCAACAAAATCCTGAATGAATTTTGTAATTTATTTGATATTAAAACTTTTTGCTGAGCAAAATATCAAGAATTTGCAAGCACATCTGTGAATTAAATTATTGTTGCCAGTTAATAACCAAACAGTGACAATATTTCACAGACTATACCCCCGGTACTTCCCAAGATACATCTGCATAGCAGGAAAACATTTGATAGACAGAATGAATGATGAACATAATTGAAATGATATTCACGATTATTTAGAAATAATGACTGGACTACTAAATATATTACTATCATGAATAGATTTCATTTACACATACAATATTTAGACAATAGCAACCAAAATCTGTCACAACATCTATACATCCAGGCTCTGAAAGATCTTCATCTTCCAGTCGGCCATATTGGTTTTTACAATATTATCAGTGTTATTATTATTATATCCATGATTTTTTTTAAAGATAAGTTATAGTAATCTAAATTTTCTGGTTGCTAGGTTACTAATTGATCTCTATCATTGACTTTGTTGCAGTGATTGACAAGAGATAACACTTGGTATCTGTGCAATGTTATAGTAGAAGACTATAAACAAGCAGCCTATCGGCTGAGATAGCTCCGCTGTTAGCAATGCACATTTCAATTAAAGAACTGAAGACATCATTAGAAAATGAACAATATGTATAGTATCAAAGCAACAGGATTTACAGTTTTTAACAAGAAGTCGAAAATATCACTTTTTACCAAACATTACAAAAATATTCACCAAAATTAGAGAATTGAAGATATCATCACAAAATGAACAAATCTGAGAAAGGTCTACATGTAGTATCTATATATGTAATATCAAAGCAATTGAACTATTTTTGTTTAACAAGAAGTCGAAAATATCACTTTTTACCAAAAATTACAAAAATATTCACCAAAATTAGAGAATTGAAGATATCATCAAAAAATGAACAAATCTGAGAGAGGTCCACATGTAGTACCTATATATGTAATATCAAAGCAATCGGACTTGCGATTTTTAACAAGAAGTCGAAAATATCAGTTTTTACCAAAAATGACAAAAATATTCACCAAAATTAGAGAATTAAAGATATCATTACAAAATGAACAAATCTGAGAGAGGTCCACATGTAGTACCTATATATGTAATATCAAAGCAATTGCACCTGCGGTTTTTAACAAGAAGTCGAAAATATCACTTTTTACCAAAAATGACAAAAATATTCAGCAAAATTAGAGAATTGAAGATATCAACATGAAATGAACAAACCTAATCGAGGTCTACCCAAGGTACATATACACCAAGTATCAAAGCATTCAGGCTTGTAGTTTTCAAGAAGAAGTCGAAAAAGTAAAACATTGACACGGACGACGACAGACGACGATCACTCATATGATAAGCTCCGCTCGACAACGTCGACAGCGGAGCTAAAAACAGATTTGATAGTGTTGATACTTGATTGACTGGCAAAACATTCACACATCTATCCACAGAAAATGGAGTAGTATATAGTGCTTTTCAACCATGGCAACCACTCAAAAGAAAATTGAATCAGGCAATTTTCACTTCATAACACAGCAGTTCAATTTGACTGCATAGAGATATTGAGAATGAGGGAAGCTAAAAATACTATCAATACAGACTGTTTTTTTTTTTGAATACCTGCTACAATCGTGACTGGAATTTTAAGAATACAGTAGACATACGAGTTTCAGAGCTCTACCATAAATTGAACATCATTGTGTAAGGTTGTGTCAAATTATTTAAAAATCCAATCAATATTTGTGGCTGTGTAAAAGTTATTCAAAAATCATATCTATGTGCAATCAGAACTGCGGTTATAAAAAGAAGGGGAAAATATCACTTTTTACCAAAAATGACAAAAATATTCATCAAAATTGGAGAATTGAAGATATCATCACAAAATGAACAAATCTGAGCGAAGTCTACCTGTAGTACCTATATGTAAAATATCAAATCAATCGGACTTGCAGTTTTTAACAAAAAGTTTAAAATATAACTTTTACTGAAAATGACAAAAATATTCATTAAAATTAGATAATTAAAGATATCATATGAAATGAACAAATCTAAGAGAGGTCTACACCAAGTATCAAAGCATTCAGGCTTGTAGTTTTCAAGAAAAAGTCGAAAAAGTAAAACTATGGACAATCACTCATATGATAGGCTCTGCTCGACAAAGTCGCCAGCATAGCAAAAAAATCCAATTAATGTGTGAGGTTGTATAAATGTTATTCACAAATTTAATCAATGTCTGTGGTTGTGTAAAAATTATTCAAAATCAAATCATTCAAAGTGTATAATGATTATGTAAAAGTTATTCAAAAATCTAACCAATATGTGCAGTCATCTGATTCAAGATGGACAAATTGCAGCTATTTTAGGGTCAAAAATGTCTTAAATCACACATTTTCTCTATTTCGCAACCTGTCGCAGTCATCCATGGACAGATTCTGTTTCTCTTGAAATTAACTTAAAATCAATTTTCAGTATTTTTTGGCAACAGACCATATTATGCGTGAAATCAAAAATAAAAACAGGACAGAATTTCATAGAGTTGTAGTTGTGTCACAACACCTCATGGGATTTGACAAACACAAAATTATTTTGGGGTATTTCCACAGCTAATAATGAATCAACCATCAGCAATAGTTTTAATACATAGAATTTAAATAAACAATTTGTTGACATGTACATCCACTTTGAATTCAGATTCTGAATTTACCTTTGATGTACCTCATGCACTCACAATATAATTTGTCCACATCATGTCAAACTTTATTCTCTAATTACTTTTCCAAGATGTCATATTGAACACAACCACAGATTCAGTCATCATTAAAACACATCAAAGTTTGCGTCATAACTGTCAAATTTAGTGTCTTGAATTGAATGAAAGTGATATTTCACGAAGAGTAAGAGTTCACAAGGCATGCTGAGTTTTATACTACTTATAGCTCTTGGCACTGTCAGTTATAACAAGACACATACAACATGCACAGATCACGTAATAATCAGCCAAATGTGAGATTAGAAAATAACACCCTGACTACCTGTCGGCATTTACCTGATCCAAGGTCTCCTCAAGTCACATGACCCCGGGTATTGTCAAATCACGTCACATAACACCAGCTATAATCATTACTTAGGGGTATTATATGACACAGCGAAACCGAAATAATTTAATTTTATTGATTTTGTTTATTTTTAGAGATATTCTATTCTATTTTTATCATACTGACGATTGCCTATCATACTTTAGCTTTGCTACAATCCAAAAATGTAATAACGAATAATACAACTTCATTTATTTTTCTTTTAATTGGATATTTATAGATGTTTTCATTTCTAAATACGCAATAAAGATATATATTACTTTTTCATTTATACTGGTATATTTTGTATATATTCAGTTTTTAAATTCTTGAAAATTTATTTTATTTAAGTCATGTCATGGTATGACGGAGTCCATGTTAGTTGAATAGCAAACAAAACTGAAATAAGTCAGCCATTTTGAATCAGAACATGAAACAATTTACATGATGTATAATGTAGTTGTAAAGTTTGATTGTGATCAGTCAATGTATATCAGAGACATGGCTCTAGAACAGCATTTGTATTCGGTCATTTTGAATCAGATCTTAAAAAACATCATGCTCTTGTTATAATGAATGTACCAAGATGGAAAAAAGCTGTCCATGTATGAGATCTGAATTTTGATGAATTTTTAAATTAAAATGGCCACCATTTGGCCATCTTGAATCTGACTGTCAAACAAATCTGTGTTAGACATGATGTATGCTGTATAAAGTTTGAAAGTGATTGGTTAAGGTATGTATATCGTCCGGAACATTTGTTTTACAAAATATGGCCACCGGTCAGCCATTTTGAATCCAATCCGAAAAAAAAAATAATGTGCTTGAATGTCTCATTATGTCAAATGTATGTATATTTGGCCATCATAAAACAGTTCGTGAAACGAATGGACGTGCATACGATATATGATGTATGTGTGAAGTTTGAATGTGATTGGCTCAGACGTGTCTGAGATAGAGTGCACGCAAACATGTCGATTCACGGAGGTCAATTAATCCACAAGTCCATGTTTTCACACTGTGTCCAAATGAGGACTAAAAAAAAAATTCTGGCCTGGTTTCATATTTGCTGAACTGTATACTTCGATAGTGAGGCTAGGCTGCACATTGCCACATAAATGTCATCTAAAAGTTGACCACAATGGATTACTTTTTAAAGGTGCCCATTTTATATTTAGCAAATATGCAATCTCCTTGAGTGACAAAAGACCCTCATAGATCATAGGAAGGCATAATCTGAAGTAATCACAGACGATATATCCTGCCATCATAAATTATAATTTAAGTTTATTCTTCACAAATAAGACTGAAAGGTTTCTACTTTATTGATATTTAGAGCTGGAATTGCATGTCTGGTTAGAACATTACTGAGATAATGAATGAGAATTATACTCATGGTATGCAAGCCCACAGGTTGTATGGATTCCCACAAGACACAGTTTCTTATAGTTCTCAGACATAAATAGGAAATAATGTATAGACAGGTTAGAGATCCAGTATGAATTTCAACAGTGTTTGGAAATTATTTTCAGCTTATTTCCAGCACATTCCAACTTTTGCATGCTGTTAAATGACTGAATGTACATGGTCACGTTAAAGTATTAAGGAAATGGTGTTGACACGTATGAATGTGAATTGATCAGCATTCCGGCAATTAACTGAGTCAATCACAACATGCGTATTTGACAATGAGTGATTAACCAATCGCAATGTGCAGTTGTACGAGAGTGAACCAATCAACATGTTTAATGTAACATGTTTATGCACAAATTAAATATTAAACTAATTGCCTAATTGCCACTCTACTAAACAATGCACATTAGAATTTATTGAACATAATCTACACTGTAAACAGGACACTTTTGTTAACTGGGAAAACATCAACATAATCTACATTGTAAACAGGACACTTTTGTTAACTGGAAAAAAATCAACATAATCTGTATTGTAAACAGGACACGTTTGTTAACTGGGAAAACATCAACATAATCTGTATTGTAAACAGGACACTTTTGTTAACTGGGAAAACATCAACTTAATCTACATTGTAAACAGGACACTTGTGAACTAAAAAAACATCAACATAATCAGCATTATAAACAGGACACTTTTGTTAACTGGAAAAAAATCAACATAATCTGTATTGTAAACAGGACACTTTTGTTAACTGGGAAAACATAAACATAATCAGCATTGTAAATAGGACACTTTTGTTAACTGGAAAAACATCAACATAATCAGCGTTGTAAACAGGACACTATTGTTAACTGGGGAAACATCAACATAATTTACATTGTAAACAGAACACTTGTGAACTGGGAAAACATCAATATAATCTTCATTGTAAACAGGACACTTTTGTTAACTGGGGAAACATCAACATAATCTACATTGTAAACAGAACACTTTTGTTAACTGGGAAAACATCAACATAATCTACATTGTAAACAGAACACCTTTGTTAACTGAGAAAACATCAACATAATCTACATTGTAAACAGAACACTTTTGTTAACTGGGAAAACAACATAATCTACATTGTAAACAGAACACCTTTGTTAACTGAGAAAACATCAACATAATCTACATTGTAAACAGAACACCTTTGTTAACTGAGAAAACATCAACATAATCTACATTGTAAACAGAACACCTTTGTCAACTGAGAAAACATCAACATAATCTACATTGTAAACAAGACACTTTTGTTAACTGAGAAAACATCAACATAATCTACATTGTAAACAAGACACTTTTGTTAACTGAGAAAACATCAACATAATCTACATTGTAAACAAGACACTTTTGTTAACTGAGAAAACATCAACATAATCTACATTGTAAACAAGACACCTTTGTTAACTGAGAAAACATCAACATAATCTACATTGTAAACAGAACACCTTTGTTAACTGAGAAAACATCAACATAATCTACATTGTAAACAGAACACTCTTGTTAACTGAGAAAACATCAACATAATCTACATTGTAAACAAGACACTTTTGTTAACTAGGAAAACATCAACATAATCTGTATTGTAAACATGACACTTTTGTTAACTGGGAAAACATAAACATAATCTACATTGTAAACAGGACACTTTTGTTAACTGGGAAAACACCAACATAATCTACATTGTAAACAGGGCACTTTTGTTAACTGGGAAAACATCAACATGATTTACATTGTAAACAAAGAAAGTGCCTGCATTATTTGCTACAATATAGATACTGTGATATTAAATTGCCTAAATATCAGTTAAATTATTAAACAAACTATCTAATTAATATATACATACACAGAAAGTACAAAAACAAAACAGATTTGTACAATGTTTATGCAAAACTGCATTCCAGCTGCAGAGATATCAGTGAAGCGCGACTGTCATAGCACACATCCATACAACATGCCTTTTTCTACAAGTCAATCAAATTGTAGTTTTATTACTCAAACAGCTTCACTGATAACAGATCCCTGCAGGATACAGTGACCCCTGTCAGGTTACAATGACCCCAGCCAATATACAGTGGAATAATTTACATAAACCACCGTTTTTAGATATATTATTACATGTATATATTTTATGTTTTTGAAATGAACATGTGCATGATGTTGATCTATGCAAATTTTATAAAGTACATGTGTACAATTATTAGCATATATGAGCATGATCTTTGTTATTGAAAATTTGATGAGTGTCATTTCAAAAAATACCTACGAATCTTATTATCCCCATTCAATTGGTGTTTCACTAATCACCATCAAATAAATCAATCAGTGGTGTTTGTTTGTTGGTTATGTCTTCTCTCCCTGATAACGAGCTACATACAAAGTATTCAAAAAATTGAAAAACAAAACAAAATAATTTGTAATTATTCAGTGTTATTAAATCAGATTGAGTGATGTTGTTATGATTATGGCATTTTTATTCAGCAGGTTTTACACTTACCACAGTGACTGCATCATTGAGCAATGATTCCCCGAATACAAGTATATACAAAGATTCATTTACGTGCACTTCTTCAAACACGGCCAGCACGGCAACGGGATCAACCGCAGATATCAAACTGCTGAATACCAAGCAATCCAGAAAGTCTAACGGTACAGACACCCATCCAAGACAAACGATGCCATAGAGGGATGCACCGATGGCAAAGCAATTAAAAAGAGTCCCTAAAACTGCATAGAGTAAAATTGTTCCAATGTTGTCGAAGAAAGCACGATTGGGCATAAAGTAACCGGCTTCTAGAACAATGGGCGGAAGTAAGAACAAGAAGAAAGTGTCGCTGTCAAGAGTGTAATCGTCGATAACATCGTTGGCTGCAAAGTAGATAATTACTCCAACAATTATACCAAGAATAATCAGCAAGCAGCTCTCTGGAAAGATCTTTGCTAGTCGATTTGACAGATGAAACGCTGTGAATATACAAATAAGAAAAGAAATTAAAATAACATAGCATACATGTATCTATCACTACCTTGCCCATTGGATACAAAGTAACAATGCAGTTGCTGCCTGATACAATCTATTCTTTGAAGAGAAAAAGTTATATTAAAATATTTCAATCAATACAGTAATATATCAGAATTTTTGTAAGGTAATATTGAAAGAGTTTTAACAGCTTTCAATAATGATAATTAAAAAGTATCTTATCCACTCATACAGTGTACTGTGTTTTCTTATTAGTACTCACTCAGCGTAGTCTTTTTTTTGGGCCATGAAACAACGTTTAGACTGAAATTTCACTGTTCTATATAATACAGCAACAAACGATGCACAATATATGTCACCCTACATTTCGAACAGTCAAAATTCTACCATGAATTTTTAAATTAATTATTTATATTAGCACATTGGTCAAAATTGTTTTTACCGTACATGTACTGTTAATCTCAACATCTGTTATAGAATAATGTAATACAAATTGTCTATTATTCTCTAAATATTTACAGCAATAGATCCAAACAAAACACAACCTTTTGAAGAGAAATTTATTTGTAAATTTTGTTGGTGAAAAAAATTTTAGAAAAAAATAGATGAAATCAGTTTTTAATAACGACAAAAAAAAAATTAACACTGACATTAACAACAACAAGAAGGGCATTTCCCCCTTCATATATCTTATTCTTCTTCTATATTCAGGCAAGATAATAATTAATTTATTAATGTACCTGTTCATGTGATACAGCCCAGCAGATATTTTCAATAACCTCCCCCCTCCCAGCATGCAATGCATACATCAACCAATAAGATCATCTAAACATGTTTGATTGATGTATTTTAATATTGTGACATCATCTTCAAACATTTTATGGCATTTGACAATTGTTATTTTTATTTAAAAACTACTGTTTGAAATATTAATCTTTCCGCTATGTACAAGTACTGGTAGTTTTAAACATTTAACAAGACATGTTTCTGTGTTATAATCATAATGCGATATTTACTGTTTCAAATTCTCTCAACCCTAACTAAGGCCACACCGTCTTAATTTTATGGATGACATTCGCGCGCGCATTAGTTTTCGCCTGTTCTCAAAAAAAAAAAAAATCTCTGACAATGAGTCTCCACAGATGAGTCTCCATTCATATTGCGCCGGCTTGTCGTTAAACTCGTTTTTGACTACCTCAAAACGTGCCAATTTTGTTGTAAATGATTTTCTACACATGCCTATTGGGTTGCCGGGAATTCCAACATGGCAACCACGCAACCAAAGTACGTGAGCATAAAAGTTCAGAGGAAAAACCGAGGGACTGTTGTAGACTGGTAGGCAATTGACGCAATTAAAAGTAGTGATATGTACATTCCATGACTACATGTACTAGAGCTTGTCCGAAATGGTTATACCTGTGACAGCAATACAGTACGAGATGTAATACCAGTTCTGTAGTCCTGTGGTTTTAGCAGCATTTTTTTTTTGGCAAGATTTTTTTTTTTCACACTCTCGCATTAGTTTTGAGGTCTCCAGAGATGTCATCCATAAAATTAAATCAGTGTGGCCTAAGATGAGATTCGTTTCCCAGATGTACCGGTGACATAATTCTCACGATATGTCTACAAAATGCTGATAGAGTTACATTTACAGTGAAGTGCAAATGATACCAATAATGTGTTTCTGAAACTGTCAATATAATTATATCCCAGAAATGTGCGATGAATCCTGGTACGCAAAATGAAACATGCAATGCACAAAGAAGCCTTGAACATGCTTACACAAGCTTCTGACAAATTTATGGGAAAAACGTGCAAAATGGAATAAATTATGGATCTCAAATTTGTGTCCATGTGATACCAAATTTATTAAATTGTGAGTAATTACCGACATTGTGTAAAAAAAAAAAATAGGAAACTCGTTGTATATAATGAAGGAGTACTGCAAAATAATAATAAATCAATTATGTATTTACTGTGTTATAAAGAAATACATTTCCCGTATGCGCATATATTACACAACAAAAGAAATATGAAATTTTTAAAATATGCCCCAACACATTCAATGAAATATACAAATCATTAATTTTATAAGCACATTCTTTAATCTAACCTACGGGTGCTACAGTAATCAATATCGCCAAGTATAATTCTTCAATAAACATTAGAAGGTGTTTAAAATTAATAAAACACTCAAGTATGCGTAACCAACGAGTAAAATGCAAAATATAAATTACACACTTTTATTCTGCATATGGCGGTACTTAAGTAACAAAAAGTGAATAAACAATATAGCAAGTTGTCTACCTGGTGATAATACATTAAACAAGAATGAAATAGACAAATCAAGATCAGAAGACTAATCAATGTATAATAATTATGCAAATGAGGAAATTAATAAGTATTTTTTTTTTACTTTCACATCACAGGTGAATATTAAAGAAAAAAGTACCAGTCAAAATGAAAACAATGTTTTATATGCACTGGGTATTGATCATTACAGTAACATTAGTATGTTATCTGTCAACTTCCTCAAACTTAAATTGCTAAAGGTCATTGCAATTATCTTTATTATTGTAGTATTGATTTATTGGTGATTCAAGTCCTACTACATGTGTATTTACAAATAATGTCCTGATTGTTTAGGAAAGCTTATTCTGTAATCAGAAACTGTCGTAGAATAGCTAGCCTATAAATATTTATTGCATTTATTTGTAACATGTGGATGTTCACTTATTAACCCCTTGAGCCCCATTATTTTTCCCGCTCAGATTTTGGTGCCGCATTTTGTTTGTTTTTATGGTTTTTTTCTATAATTTTTTTATAATTTTGAACCAAATGAGCATTATTTCCTATTGGCTTCAGGTCTCAAACAAAATTTTGGTAAAATATGTTTTTCATTTTGTGAATCATGTAACAAATGTTGACTTTGGAACTTAGAAGGTTAACAAAGTATAGAAAGAAACAAGCCCTGTCAACAGATAAAACCGTATTTTTAAATTCGTTGTGCAACAATTATTGGTGTTTTTATGTGAATTCACACTTTATCACTTGTATCATGATGATAGATTAGCTTTTCGAATTTTTAATTATTTTAACAGAATTAAATTACAGAATAAGTGCATTCACATATTATTCAAGGCACGTACACTACCATTATAACTGGGCATGTATGCTTGGTGAGATTGGGACATCAAAATTGTTGATCAGAATAACATAAATTGTGAATGTAGGGACTTTTTACAGTGTATAATTGTATCCTTGTACTTGATGAGAGGAGAACGGTTACCTAATCAGGTGGTATATCAGAATGTGCTCTCCCTGTATCCCCTGGGAAATTAACCACAGTTAGCAATGGATACATTCTATATATAGCAGACCATAATCATCATTCGTACTTCGCAGTCCGTGAATATAACCATTGATTATATCATGATGATGGCACAGGCATATGTACCGTACAACTTGCGGTTGTTTGTTTCATTATTTCTGCGTTATATGGTGTACTATTATTATCCTAATAAATGTGAAGCTTAAACTTTTCTTGTGACATAAATTTTTATAGTTCTCGACTTCTCCCTTAAAAGAAGTTGTTACATTATGTCATAAATTACACAAGATCAAACAGGTAAGCGTCAAATAGTAAAATGCAAGATCTTTTAAACATGATTGGTTGGAATGTGTGATATATGATACACTGTGTCTAAGAAATACACAATTCATGGATTTTTTAACATGACAAAATTAACTGATAGTTAAAGGATGGCTGTAAACTAAATACCATTAGCGTTTGAGTTGCTGTACTATAACAAAGTACTGAAAGTAATAAGTTTCTTTTTCTGCAGCCCCATCATGGGCTGTGTGTTGTCACAGTGTACATAAACATTTTGATAAACCAACTCATGAACGCCTGTAATCGTACATTTCTGTAAACCAAACTTTTGGGTGAAGCAAGACCGCTATAAACAGAACACCTCTGTATAAACCAAACATATCTGCAAACCAAACACCTCCGTAAACCAAACATCTTTGTGAAGTGACACCCTGGTAAAAGAACACCATCGTGTAAGCCAAACATATTAGTAAACCCAAACCTCTATAAACTAACACCTTGGTAAAGCAAACACCTTGTAAACCTGTAAACAGAACACCAATGTGAACCCAACACATCTATAAACCAAATATCCTGGCAAACCAAAACCTCTATATACAGAAGACCTGTTAATTAAACACCTGTTAATCTTGTTAAAGTAACACCTCTGTAAACAGAACACATGTAAACCAAACACTGCTATAAACCAAAAATGTTGGTAAACCAACACCTGTAAACCAAACATCCAGATGAACCACCATCTCTGTAAAGAAAACACCTTGGTAAACCGAACATCTCTGTAAGCCAAAAACCTCTGTATAATCAAACACCACTGTAAAACTACACGTCTATAAATGAAACTTCTCTGTAAGCCAAACACCTCTGTAAACAGAACACCTTTTTAAAAGAAACAGCTTTGCTTCATGCTTCAAAAAAAAAACGTGGCTCACTGCTCCTTCATTATCTCTTGAATCAATTCTGTCAAATCCAAAAAAAGATTAAAAAGAACTACTGTGTGCTAGGGCATATAAAGTAGAAACAGGGAATATTTAAAATTGAATTGAAGTTAAGATTATATTTTGAAACAAGAAGCCCGTCTGTTGGCAAATATAGGTCTGCTCTTTTAAATGCAGAATATGGAAGCAATCAGATCCACAGTATGGACATTTATATAACAAATTTATGTAGAAAGTTGCCTAATGTATGCAAATTTGGTATTTAATATGCATGATTTTCAATCATAAACAAAAAGGTCTTTGAATTACCCCCAGAGCACCTACATTGTATTCACCAAGTTTTATTGTAATCTGTTAATAGTGGCTGTTATATATCACTGGAGCAGCTAAAAATTGGCTAATTATTATGCAAATTAGGTAATTAACATGCAAAGATTTCATCCAAATAATTATCAGGTATGCACATATCCAAGAGCACAATGTATCAAGTTTCATTATACTACCGGTAAATATGACCTTTGCAGTTATAACACAAAATAATTCAAATGTGTGTCATTTTATGTGTTTGAAACAAGCATGTGGTGGTGTACCCACATGTGGTGGCTGTGGCCATACATTTTGTGTAAATAAACCCAAATCTGACATTTGTGTTTTCTATATACAATAAAGCCATATTGAATACATATGGTTTTGATGCTCACTGTCGTATAGTAAAAATATACAGAAGACAGTTCCATTTCAAGAAGAATGTACTTAAAAATATAACGACACATTTCATTTAAAAATGTTGTAGCATATAGCATAACCAATAAATTAACATACATGTATGTCACTGAACCTGTCTACTAATGAACACAACCCATAATTCATTAAACCTTTTTACCACCACTTCCCTCTTTTAATCACAAATTCACAAAATAGCCAAATTTTTTGAGTAAAAACTGATTATTGACTCAATTTTTGTCTGTTGGCTCCAAAATTAGGGTTCATTTCCAGAAATATTGAAGAATTTAAGAAAAAAGTGCAGAAAAAATTGGGCAAGAAAGTCTGGTGGTGAAAAGGTTAATGTAGCCAATAAGTTCAATTGTTGAAACAAGGATGATGATCAATGATGTTGTGTACAACATGGATTGATTAAGATACAGCAAATTTAGTGATTCAAAATCTCCTCCAATGAAATGCAATGAACAATATCGACCGTTTCTTTGTTGGATTGCGTGTACATGTGACTTCTAGTTAGTGCATGTTACTGAGGACGGCACAACCAATATAATCAAGTCAACATCCATTTCAATTACTCTTTTATAAAAGATGCTTTCAGATAGACTTTAACGTTAATACAATTATTGCTTCTTTTTACAGAGCTATTATGGGTCAAACTGCATTGGGCTTTTCAGAAATGACCTCAAATAGCAATAATGGCTAAATTTTTGTTTTTGACATTAAAATTAATAGAAACATCATCAAGAAAGCAAAATTTAACCCAAAAGGCCATTCAGATGAAACAAGACACATTGTTTACGGAGAACTTGAATAACAGCTTAGATTCAGCAGCCATTCCAAATAATCAATCAATCATTGTAGATTGCATGTCACCAACAGAAGGGTGGAAATGACATCAACATTAAAAGGATAGATCCTCAGGCTTACATGCTAGATTTCCAACAGAGATTGTACCTATTCTTTAAATGTTCCACTGGAGAATAATTTTATGATCTTGTTTTTTAATTAAATTCTCAATATTAAGGACAATCAGTAGTAGCTGGAGTAATATTTTAATTCCTATTTATACCTTTTGTATGTTACAACATTATTGTATTAACATTAATTACAAGAACATGAATATGATATTATTAAAGATTATTACATGTATTATTTATTTATTTATTTATTTATTTATTTATTTATTTATTTATTTATTTATTTATTTATTTATTTATTTATTTATTTATTTATTTAGTGTTTCAGTTAATGTACTTGTATCCATTTATATATTTTCTGAAAGCTTTAATATAAGGGTACATAGTCACACATGTTTGTAATAATGATGAAGAATCTATAAAAAGATAACCGGTAATCATTATTAAAACCCACCTAGTGATTCTCAGCCAATCAAAATAATCTATAAATGTCCTCGCTTCCAGAGTCTGACTCATTTTCTCAAGTCAAATCTCTTTGTTGTCAGAAATTACTTTAGAACTTTTTATAGATCATGTGACATCCAAGATGAAAAATTGACTATGTTTTACTGCGCCGAAGAAGAAGAAACCGCAAATATTGGATCCAATGAGTGATGTGATGTTGGGTATTTGCATATATAAGTTTTAAATTAGATCATGAATATTCATAAGTTGACCATTATGCAGATCATGGATATAGGGTTCACCTGCCACAATAGATGATTTTCCGTTCAACTGCGAGATCTTGCGAGTTCCATGAAAGACGCGCATCAAACGTCTGCTGCAAAAATCAACGATTTGATTTTGAACTTGAATTTCTTTATTTCGTAGCTCACATCGACCGGCCGATCTTCAACAGAGGAATATTGCTTCCGAATACTCTCACTTAATCGAAATTGCCTATCATCAAATGTGGACAGCACATTATTAAGCATGGAAATGTCCCCCGAAATACTTTCGCGTTTGTCGAATCCCACGCGATGTTTGACGCCACTACGATGCTATGACCTTTGTTTGTCCTGTTTTTACGTTCGATTTCACGCATAATGAGTGATTCTCGCAGTGAACGGAAAATGGTCTATTAGTATGCACATTTTATGATATATGTAAACAATATTTAGGAATTTTGAAAGTTCAATGCTCACTATAACTTATAATTGCATGTATTCCATTTAAAAATAGGGGAATGGTCTTCTTTTTCCCCATTACAAATTTCATTCAAAATTACTGACAGGAATCACTAAATAGCATCAAAAGTATCAGAATTTTCATAAAAATATATATCGACCGGTATACAATATACATGTTTCAGGGGATGGTACTTTTCTGGTTATACATGTATAGTCATTTCCATGATAAAATGTCTCAGCCTGCAGCTTTTCGACTCAGTGTACAGTGTATTTTCAGTGTACAATATTTTCCAGAAGAGTCAATGTATGAGGGCTTTATCATATACTTTTACAGTATCACCTCAGGACATGCACTCACGCTAGATCACTAAACAAGATGAAAAAAAACTTCAATAACAAATTGCATTTTGAAATCTTCTTAGCGAGCAAAGATTCCAGTCTTGATGACTACAAATGTTGTTCTTATCATTCTCTGTTCGTAAATCAATTATAGGAAAAAAATATGCAAGACATATATTTACAAATTATTGCTGTTATTGCTGTAGAGTACGACACTTTTAATTTGAACAGTTCCACAAATGTATCCATCCTGATAAAAGTACTAAGAGGTTATCACAAGGATACCGCAAAGTATGAACTAAGGCAGTATGGTCTACATATAACAGAAGTCAATGTAACTTTGTACTGCTTTCAAACATAATTTGCTGGATCTTGTGAAAACCATATTATGATACATCTTTCCTCTGTTTGTAGTAATAATTTAATAAGAATAACAGCCAAAAATGGCAATGAAAAATATTTTGCACTGCACAAATATTTTCGCTCAGTGACGGGATTCTATTTCTGCCACATGCTTATAGCAGTTCTGTTTTTTTGAGAGAAATTAGAATAAAGTATTTTTCTTGTGTCTGTATATAATTTGTATTTACATTTCCTTTTGCAAACACTAAATTTTGAACCCTGATGTCTATAGTTTTCACTTCATTGTCTACGTGCACTTCTCATTTTAACCAAATGATGCCTTCTAATTAATTTTTTTTTTTTTTTGCAACAATTTAATGTAGTTGCAATTTTTATCTTGTTCTTAAACAGTTTCTGTCTCTGTGCAGGATAACATACAACATTTTCAAGAATCTGGTTGCCATAGAAACATTAATTTTAGAACTGACTTTTCAATATACAAATTGTCGTGCAATTTTCATAAGGGCTGCTCGTAACAGTATCAATCCATCAAATGTTATTGTGTGTCTGGTTGCCATGGGAAAAAAAAATTAGGAATGATTTGTGTCTGGTTGCCATGGGAACAACAAAATTAGGAATGATTCTTCATGGACGATGAATGTTTTTTAGGAGGGGGGAGTTGTCTTTCAAAAAAAAAAGTGTGCAATTTATCAATTTGTAATTGAAACAACAAATGTTTAATAGATTCTTCATTATTGTCAAATATAGTCTGATTTACTGAGTAAATAAACTACTCAAGACTCAATTTGTTTTTTTAAAAAAGAAATTGGAAGTTAAATGTGTTTTAAATGTCAGAAGAAGACAATTAGAGGTATTAGTGAGGATAAACAGCTTTGCAGATGTTGTGGAGGTCTAAACTTTCAAGTACCATCTAGTTATCAATGTGCCACACATTTTCATGATAATCCTTAGCATATTGTTCGAACTCTGATCTATTTCCATTCAGGTCATGTACATTATTTTTCTGTACATCATTTTCAGTATGATACTACTGACAGAAGCTGTGATGAAAGCATATGGCATTCCTTGGAGGGGAGCATATTTATAAGCAGGCTTAAGCAGGCTAAAGCAGACCAGCGTTTCCATGGATGAAAGTAGACATGTTTTCTTGGAGGGGGGCTTAATTGTTATGTTGAAGCAGACCTGGTGTTTCTATGGATGAAAGTAGACATGTTTCCTTGAAGGGGGGCTTAATTGTTATGTTGAAGCAGACCTGGTGTTTCCATGGATGAAAGTAGACATGTTTCCTTGAAGGGGGGCTTAATTGTTATGTTAAAGCAGACCTGGTGTTTCTATGGATGAAAGTAGACATGTTTTCTTGGAGGGGGCTTAATTGTTATGTTGAAGCAGACCTGATGTTTCTATGGATGAGAGTAGACATGTTTCCTTGGAGGGGGGCTTAATTGTTATGTTGAAGCAGACCAGCGTTTCCATGGATGAAGGTAGACACGTTTCCTTGGAGGGGGGCTTAATTGTTATCTTGAAGCAGACCTGGTGTTTCTATGGATGAAAGTAGACACATTTTCTTGCAGGGGGGCTTAATTGTTATGTTGAAGCAGACCAGCGTTTCCATGGATGAAGGTAGACACGTTTTTTTGGAGGGGGGGGCTTAATTGTTATGTTGAAGCAGACCTGGTGTTTCTATGGATGAAAGTATACACGTTTCCTTGGAGGAAAGCCTAGTTATATGTATGCTGAAACAAGTCAGTGTTTCCATGGATGAAAATAGACATGTTACCTTCGAGGGGGGCTTAATTATAATTGTTATATGTGGGTTGAAGCAGAGAGGTGTTTCTATGGATAGACACAAAGCCCGGAGGCAAGGCAATTTAATTGTCAGGCTGAAGCAGACCAGCCTAATTATAATTGTTACTGGTATATGTAGGCTGTAGCAAAGCATCGCTTCTATAGATCCCTGGAGGGGATCCCATTTTATTGTTACCAGCAGACCCAGCATTTCAATGAATGAGATACAAGTAACTTTTATAGAATATATAGTGGACATGATTCGGTAATAGTTGTCTTAAAGTAACTATTCAAAATAACAAGACTTTCCAAGCAATTGACTCTCCTTTTGTAGCTTATGAAGATGAAGACTCAATTTTGAATAGTTATTACTGAGAGCATTATGCTTAGCAAATCATCTGTACTGTATTCCCTATTTATTGGTCTTTGGCTGGTTCACGCCTTAAGTGTCATGGTGCACCAAGCCACAAGAGGCCGGTAACTAGTATCGAATTTAGCATTCTGATTGGTTCGTCACTTTCTCGTTGCTTGTTCTATTTCCCTTGGTTATTATACCTGATGTCATCGCTTAATTACCCTCATGGCCGTTCAGGGGTTTCCTTCTACTTAATTGGGCAAATAAAAAAATGTTTCTTTTGTTATCAATTTGTACAGAAACAGCGAGAAATGCCAGATTCATCTCAAATATTAAAGTCCTTCCTGGCAGACTGTATGGGCAGGGCGTTATTGCAGTAATGAAGACTTATTTACGGAAAGCGAATATTAGAATGTTTTCAAATTACATCACTTGGTCATGTGCCTTTGGGCAGGAACTCCAGCCCAGTGGAACGATATGGTGATTACTAATTACCTGTGTTCTACTTGCCATTCACAAGGAACGCCGGGAACCAACGAATATTGGTCTGAGCAATTCCACAAAGACCAAGTTATTTATTACCTTACATAAAGGCACCTGCAGTTACGACAGTTAACGAGTAGCAAATAATTAATTACTTACTAGATTGAAATCACAATAATAAACAAAATAGTGTAAACAACATAACCAATGGTATCCCATAATCCACTGATGCAATCCCAGGGATTGACAGCACTCTCTTTAGTTTAGGGGAAATCACAAATCTGTATATTAATAACTACTGAATAATTAATGTTTTTACAGCATGCATCCTATAACCCTCAGGAGCCGAATTATAATAAAACACATTAGCGTATCTTTTAATGGATCAATCATCATACTTTAGGAATATGTCAATTTGTAATATTCACATTGTGACAAATCACCTTGCACAAATTGAATTGATTGAGTATTCATACGATATGAGATACATGGATGGAATTTAAAGCATTTGTTGTGTTTAAGTATGGGACGTGGTGATGTGCAACAATGTGCAGGTAAACTGATGCTCATACAATTACATTTAATATCCAATTACAGGGTGCTTTATGCAGCGATCTATGCAGTGGAGAAGAATATAGGCTGGAGCTCACAACTAAATACTAATACCCATTTTTTGGGTTCACCAAACAACATTAACATCTATTACATTAATCTAATCAGGACAAATCTTAAAAATAATTTTGTTTTGCACAGTCAAAAGATGGTATTAATGATGAACAAGCTAGAGAGCGTCCTATGAGATACCTTAAAGCGGGAGGGTCGTCACCTGCGCACGCACGGGAATCAAGTCGCAAGCGACAATAACAACACACACTAAAAATGCAAAAGATCATGGGCAGACAATTATTTGTAAACAATAACACGCTATGGCCATCTGACGCATGCACAGGTGACGACTCCCCCTCTTAAAGTACTGTATTTGGATGCGTTTCTGTGAATAAAGAGATGTGGCTAGTCAGAATATTTTTTTTATTGATAAAAATACATTAAATACAATGTTTGGTATGCTTCTATTAGAAATGGATTATTAATAGAGCATTTACTGTACATTGTATTGACTCCATTTCAAGCCTATGTACTTGTGAATATCCATGTAAAAAACGGTTTTCCATCTCGTCATGAGGAAAATTGAAAAACAGTGCAGTGATTAAAGATTATTTAAAGCGGGAGGGTCATCACCTGTGTACGCGCGGGAATTGAGTCTCAAGCGACAATAACAACACAAGCTAAACGCATGCGCAGGTGACGACTCCCTCGCTTTAATACCACAACAAGTAAATATATGTTCAACATTTTACAGTTATTATATAATGCTTCTGAATACCTGCATTAAAGGTTGTTTCGAATCAATAATTCATCCTCTGAAACAGAAAACAAACATTTCCCTATTCTACTTTGTGATGCACTCTACAGTATGCAAAATTGCAAAATATGTGCGAGGTGTAGGTTTCTAATTGAAATATGTGACGATGTGAAACAAAAAATGTCAGCATCAACAAGTTGGTGATACATAAAATCAAATTGGAACAAATATTTGGAACGTATACATGCACCTCTACTGTAGATGCACTTCAAATAGAACAAATACATCATCTTGAAACATTTTCTATTGTATGACTTTTTTTTATCTCAGTTTTTTTTCAAAGTCTATTTCACATTTATGATGAATTTATTTCCCATGGGATTGTAACACACTTGAGAGCACTTAGCATTCTGATGGGTGGATAAGACTTATAGTTACAACAAAGTGAAGCGTGATGACTGCATTTACTTTTCTTATTTTTTTCTGCGTCTCAGGAGACATAAACGTAGGAAGATTACAAGAAGACAGAGTAATAACAGTTAGCGTGCATTTATTCCTGTCACTTCTATAACATCATACAACCTGCTGCACTTCAATGAACATGTTAGTTATTAATTTAGAGACGCAACATTTATTTTGAAGCATTTATTTTTAATCCTTTTTTTGTTATTTTTAGACCAAATGAACTTATGAAAATGCATAAAATATTTATAAAACATTCACCTCAGAAAATCCTTGCACTTCATTCAAATCTTAAGAAGATACTTTCATTGGCTTAGAGAAACATTTGAATATGCAAATTACCCATGAGTCTTTGCAGGTTTCCTTCAATCATTGGTTGATTTATTGTTACATTGTATGCATCCCTGATTGGTCAAGTTGTTTTAATCCTAATTTGAAATTTATCAAATTTGTATATAAAAAAACATTCATAACTTCATTATAAAAATTTTGAATTGTTTTAATTTACATTTAAATAAATGTTATACCAAAACAAGCAGCCTGTCGAGTGTTAGCAATGCACATTTCAATTAAAGAACTGAAGATATCATTAGAAAATGAACAATATGTATAGCAATCAGACTTGCTGTTTTCAACAAGAACAAGAAAAATATCACTTTTTACCAAAAATGACAAAAATATTCATCAAAATTAGATAATTGAAGATATCAAACAAAATGAACAAATTTGAGAGAGGTTCACATGTAGTACCTATTTGTATAATATCAAAGCAATCGGACTTGCGGTTTTTAACAAGAAACCGAAAATATCACTTTTTACTAAAAATGACAAAAATATTCATCAAAATTAGATAAATGAAGATATCATACAAAATGAACAAATTTGAGAGAGGTTCACATGTAGTACCTATTTGTATAATATCAAAGCAATCGGACTTGTGGTTTTTAACAAGAAGTCGAAAATATCACTTTTTACTAAAAATGACAAAAATATTCACCAAAATTAGAGAATTGAAGATATCAACATGAAATGAACAAACCTGAGAGGTCCACATGCAGTACCTATATATGTAATATCAAAGCAATCGAACTTGAGGTCTTCCCAAGGTACATATACACCAAGTATCAAAGCAATAAGAATTATAGTTTAAAGAAGTTGAAAATGTAAAAAGTTGACACGGATGACAGACGCCGATGGACAATCACTCATATAATAAGCAAGGCAAAGTTGACAGCGGAGCTAAAAACGTGCTAATCACATGACCATGGACCACAAAAATATTAATTTGAATTTTTCTGATATTTTTCAACATTCAATATTGTTTTTTGTGCTGAGCCTGTCAACGCAGGCCTAACATGATTCCAAAGAAGAGTGGGCGGTGTAATTTTGGTTTATTTTTCTTAAATTATGCATACACAGAATAGCAATGACATTTCAAAAACCATAAATACTTATAAGGGCCAGACCTAAATTATCATTTAGCGCTGTTCAACGAGAACGCACCCACACACTTCCATTCAGCAAGGTACATAACAATAAAGAAAACAAAAAATGAGTTTGGGACAGCTTTTTCTTCTTAATATATAAAGCAATAAATATTCCATGCTATATGAGCTTTATGTTTTGTATTTTATAAATAGATGTATTACTGAGCCTAAAAGACTACTAAGGCATAAATTGAAATAAAACAACCAGACCTAAACTTATTATAATAGCAAGCAAATTACCATACCTAGAAATTAATTCTTAGTATTAAAAACACAGCATGTCAACATACCACGGTTGTCTCTTTGGAATTTACGGTCCTGTTCAAGGGTTACTGGGTAGACACATATTATCTTTATTTATAGAGATAAAAACATGCGATGAATACAAATAAGCATGACCATAACAACCCTAACCAAATTAGATTTTTGTAGCATTGTACAGTAGTTATGGAATGTTATAGTATTTGGTGGTTGTGGTGGTGGTGGTGGTGGTGGTGGTGGGTGCTTTATAATGATGTAATTTACCCATTCCATTGCGTGATGTGTATATGTTCTCATAGAGGGTGTGCTCCTTCTAAATCTGCCTCCGCCCTTAGTAATTTCTGTTACTCATGTTGTATAACTACAGTATATTCTATAAAGTATACATTTTGGTGATAGAGTCAAATTTTCCAAGTTTTTGACAGCCCCAAAAAAATCTGCATCACAAAGTTCATTTACATGTAGTGTTAAATTAATCACTGATCTTTCACAAATTGTGCATCCATCTGATTTTCTTATATCTTTTAGTTTTTTCCAATATTAACAACATAGAGAGATAAGAAAGAACTCCCGTGTGCTGAAGGTATTAGAGGCTGAAGTACAAACAAGGTATACTGTTTTTCCTTTATTAGAAACACATATTCAATACACATAAAGCAACAATTGTATTTATTACATGCAAAATCATTGAAATATGTCTTATTTTGACCACAGACTTGTCTTTGTCATTTATATTAACAGTAAACACATGTGCTTATAATAGAGCAAATACAGCATTCAAAAAGCAATGAGTAGTGTGGTTCTAAGTAGCTGCATGTATGGTTTAACAATTACCGGTATAAATATTTAATGAATTAATGACCATATATGATGACTTGATATTTTGGTCATATATCTTATCGGACAACAAAATTATAACTCCAGATGCAATTTCCCTACCTGCAACAGTACTTAAAAAATTACATTTATGCATGGAGGTCACATGACCATATATTGTCATCTGATTCATATCATTGTCAGATGCCTTCATTAAAGCACTGGTTGCATGCGACTGCAGCAGTGATTAGTATATTACAGTTGAGCATAATAAGAAGGACACATGACATTAATAACAGGTAATTAATATGCGTGGCATCTATGTACCAAGTTTTATTGAATCTGATGAGTGGTTAAGATATTGGTGAAAAAGTTAAATATTAGCTAATGAATATGTAAATTAGGCTATTAATATGCACAGATTTTAACCAAAAACTAATCAAGCCCATTATTCCAGATCATCTATGTACCAAGTTTTATTGAAATCTGTTTAATAGTACGTGAGAAACATGTACATGTATACCCATTCCTAATACAGTAATGCACCGACCTCCGGTACGTGCATCCTGTTCACGTAACATTCAAATACTTAATTTTAGTCACTTCAGGCGCAAAAGTGTTATCACCGCACAATGAACGAAAAAGTATGCATAGCTCCTTTGTTGTCATTTCGGACTGTTTTCTCTCATGAAATTATTACTACAGTAGTAGCAGGGAAAAAGATGTATGATAATATACTCAGTATGCATCAATTTCCACTACATGCTGGTCGATACGATCACCGTTCTTCCTTCATGCATACTTAGCGGTATTCTTGTAATTACCTCATAGTATTAGATGTACGATAGATACATATATGCCTATGGCAATGGCAGCATTTTAAGCTGCATAATGAATGCAATATTACAACCACTGCCCCTGGGTATCACACATAAATTTGATTCACTAGACAAACGACCTCACTTTTGTATTTCAAGACTCCACTGTCTTGGTATAATGTCTTCTTCAAAACAAAGTTGATACTTTTCCGAGATATTAACTATTTTCCATGGTTATTCCCACAATAGTAGTGTTGACACTACATGAAGTACGGGGTAAGATTTAAGCTAATCTCATATGTTTCCATATCGGATAGACCCAAATGCGTTCAAGCACGGGAAGAATCTTGTTAAGAATATACCGGTACAAAAAATCTTCAGTCATTTAACTATAATTACTAGTACAGTAACTAGGAAAGTATATATGATAGTTCTACGGTTATAAAACAATACCAAAGCAAATTCAGAAGTGCAAATTGCAGAAAAATACTAAGTAGCACAGATCGAATCTCGTCATCAGTTCTCTTTATATGTGTTTGTGTTGATATTCATGTCAGAAATGGCATACCGAAATGAATAATCATGAATACAATAGTAAATCTTCCAAATGAACATTGAATACAGTGGCGTTTTGGGTGCTCAGCCAGAGCTAAGCATTCATGCACGCTTCATTAGCCAGTGCTAAGGATCTGGATCACGTCAGATATAATCCGTACTTGCTGTTTCTTAGCTCGTGGCTAAGCCTTCACACGTGTTTTCTTAGCCCGAGCCAAGGAGCTTTGCATGAATGCTACTTATGTTCTTGCATGACACAACCATGGTACCGGTAGTTTATTTGGTTGTTGCCAATTACAATTGTTATTATCTTGCTACAGATCTCATGCAGGTCAACCCATGGACTCTACATACCAACTTATACAAGCATTTTTTTAGAAGTTAAAAGTAGCATGTAAAAAATATTTGCTAGAAATAGAGAACTTAAAATATCATCACAAAATGAAAAAATTTACAGAAGTCCACAAAGGTACCTACATAACCAAGTATCAAAGCAAGTGAGCTAGTAGTTTTCAAAAGGAAGTCAAAAATATAATTTTTTACCAAGAATGACGAAAATAGTCAAAGAACACCTGTATGAACAGCTCCCCTCTGTCTTCTTCGATGACAGCGGAGCTAAAACATACTGTCTTTCTGTAATTATAAATATTAACTTTATATGGGGTGCTTTGTTTGTGAGTAAAAAAGACGCTCAACTTGTTATTTGCAATTTTTAATAATTCATATTTAAAGTCATTTATTAAAACATGAGTGTGACTGGATACACTTCTTTTCAGTTATTATTAAATGTACTATATTAATCCCAAGGTCCCTTATAGATTATGACATGGATTGTAGGAAAGTTTCAAAAAAGTGCAAAAATATATGGTACCTCAGTATATTTCAGCGGAAACAAATTTCTGGTGAATTATGATTATTACATATTGGATTAAATATTATTTGAAAAAGAATGAACAAAATTACTTGAGTCATCCCGAGCGCAAGTGTTTAGTGTTGATGCAATCATGACAGACATGACAGACAGACATGTAACATGCTAAAAGAAACAGCTTATCAAATTTATACTGTGCATTGACAAGAGATTTTTTTTTCAACCCCCCAAGCATAATGCCCTCCAAAGTTCAAATGGTAAACCTCTTAGTGATGGATTATGGGATACATGCATGTCAATAAACCCCCTGTTATACCAGTATTGGAAGGCAGCCAGTGTTTATCAACACAACATTCCACTTATGTAAAAGGTATGTGTCTGTATGAAGAGGAATGGTCCGTGCACATAGACTAAATATATTATCAATTGATGACACAGCATATAGTACTTTTCCAAAATTGCATTTTTTAACATAAAAAATCTTATAAAAATCTGAGAGAGGTCCACATTTAGTATCTATATATGTGATATCAAAGCAATCAGACTTGCGGTTTTTGACAAGAAGTCGAAAATATCACTTTTTACTAAAAATTACAAAAATATCCACCAAAATTAGAGAATAAAAGATATCATCATGAAATGAACAAATCTAAGAGAGGTCCACTCAAAGTACATATATACCAAGTATCAAAGCATTCAGGCTTGTAGTTTTCAAGAGGTCATCGAAAAAGTAAAACATTGACATGGACGACACCGACAATCAATCATATGATAAGCTAAAAATAGTTTAAAAACAAAAAAATACTTTATGATATATATATGAAATATACAAAGGTGTGTTTACTGAATAATTATTGTTGTTTCTGTGTCATTTTTAATTATAGTTATAAAATTTTCCTGTCATTTGTACATTGTAAATGAACCTTATTTTTTTACAGGATTCCACATAAAATGTAGGATGAGGTGACATTAAATATACAACTGGCATTGTAACTGTTGTACTGGAAAACATGATAGACATAACAACACCTCAACTAAATCTCAGGAAATTAAAAGAATCACTGTATATGCAGTTTTGCAACATTTTATGTTGATCTAAACAGACAAAATTTATCATCGCTTACAGATTTTCCATATATTAATACAAGTCAGACCACATAAAGAAACAGATTAAAGCTTACATCAGAATGATAAAAATCTGGAGTAGGTAGACTCCATTCCTCAATATTTCATTTGAATAGATGAATTTTCAGTTCACTGCGAGATCCAGCATACTGCGCGAGAGAGACAAGGGCCGAACATTTAGTGCAAAAATTGAAAAATGTGATTTTAAATTTCCTTTTGTATAGCTCAATGTCAGAATGCCGATCTTTGAGGAAGGAATATTGTGTTGAGATACCATTACTTCTCCAAAATTGACTATCATCAAAAATGAGAATACCCCAAAAAATGTATTTGTTTATTTTTTTTTTGTTTAATTTCGCGCATAACACAGATCTCACAGTGTGAAAAATGTTCTTGTAGCATTTTGCATCTTTTTTCATTTTTGTTTTGTTTTGTTTTTCTGTATCATATAAAAGAAAACTAATAATGTCAGAAGAAAATGTAGTGACTGGCTCTAATTATTAAAGATGGACACTTCCCCCAGATACTTGTAGGAAATTACAATTTCCGATTCCTATTCAGTACATAAGTGAGTCTTCAATACACTAACTATGACTGCAGGGGAGATGTTTTTTGACATATCATGTTTCTCTCTATAACTCATACATGGTATGAAGAAAAGGCTGTTTTATTAGTTTGTGGAACATAATTTTTTTTATTCTAAGAGATTTCAAGAAACGATAAATAATTAAAAATTTAACTCATGAATCTATAACAATTTGGAAGAATTCTGATCGATTTTAGATACTCCATATCAAATATTTAAGAATCTGAAAATGTGTTGATGTATTCCAGAATAGATTATTTTACCGTTCTTTATCTTAGTGTCATCAAACAGTACGTCACTACAAGTAGAACATCGACAGAAAAAAAAAAAAAACAATCCACAAACTTACCAATCTTTGCATAGCTAGCAAAAAGCACCCATAAGGATATCAGGTAAGGTGTCTCAACGTGCCACCAGTTCAACTCTGCAACAGGGTATCTTTCGTATGTTTCGCCATGATGACCGTCGGCGTCACCATCCTCGCTGCGACTTCCAAGTTCATTGTCATCAGAGTCCGTAGTTGGTACGACATGGTAGACGACGCCCCCTGATGATGCATTTTGGACAAGTAATACCTCCCGAGCAGAAGCTACAGCAGTGTGACCCAAAATTAACATCAACACGGAAGCTAAACACTTCATATCCAGTTTCACCAGAGCCATGAGTCTGTTCACAGCATCTTACAAAACGAAAACAGCCACCGAATGTAAATATACAACACGCACGACGAAAGAACTTAGTCCATCATGAGTGAAATAACAATCCGATACGTAATCATTGACTTAGGGGGCATTTGTTTAGGTTTTTAAAAAACATAACTCCTTAACTTTGTCAACTGGTAAACGATTTGGCGCTAACATTTGTAAAAGCTTCACTGGAGCTTGTTCCGGAAACTTGTTGAACGCATTTTGCGTTACTAGTATATACTAATAGCAGAATAATATTTTAGACATATATCGACAAATATATGTTGTATACTTAAATTTTCCGAAGGAAGTTTTTTAAAGCTTGCCTAAAAAGAGTGGCATGCTTCAACGCTAGATGGCGCAACACAGGTAATTCAGCTTACAATAGTCACAAAACTGAGAGCCGGACAAGGAGGCTTGTCGAGGCTGATATCTGTGCGGCGACTAGTACCCATGTCATAATAACGCTGACTCAATGGAGGAAGTACATGTGATGCAAACAAATTTGTTCCCACCAAATCAGAAAAGGAATGAGTGAGCACTTGTTTGTTCTTATGAAACTGATCGAGACCCACAGTTGAAGGTGAATCTTTTCATGGACATAATTTGTTGTTTGTTTCGCATTTTCTTTCATGCATTTTTATACCACATTTTGTACAGTTTTAAATGAGTATTAAATCTAATTAGTGGGGGGCTATTTTGCTAACAAGGATTTCCCAAATTTTACTCACCACAAATTTCTATTTTGATTTATAAAAATGTATATTTATAAAACGTTTATATTGACTGCAGCATTATGTCTTACTGGAGCATATGTTTTAAATACATTTGTTTATTTATAAGCAAACTGTTAATTAAATTTCGAGTTAAACAAAACAAAAATATATATGTTGCCTGTAAATCAAAGTTTGGTTATTTAAAGTTTGAGTTACTGAATGTGGACGTTCAGCAAAAACCAAAATGTACATTGCTCGTAACTCGAAGTTCTGTTAACTGTTAATTGAACATTACACAAAAGTGGGCGTGGTTTCAAAAATATGGGCGTGGTCATTTCTGTAACTCAATGTTTTCGGAACTCAATGTTCGTAACTCAATCGCATCTCCTCCAAAACAAGACCCACACCCAAGACCAATGGCAGAGGTGGGTTAAACATCAGTCAATGCTTAATACTTGTTTCCAGAAGATGCCGTTCCCCGAAACTACTTTCTTAATGTTATTTAAGTTTTTTATTGAGCAAAATATGTTCGTATGGAGTGAACAAGGTCACAAAGCTTTGTCCTTTCAAATAAATTAATATTGTGTTCTATTTCCTTTGTTTTTCAGTTCATTGTAGCATGCAATGTTTTATAGTTATGCACACAATATGTAAACAAGTGCACAGTCTGAACCTTTCTCCTTCCCAGAGTTTCTTGCAGTTAGAACACCAAAAATCTGTCTGCTACCACACACAGCCATTTTGTGGTGAAATGCCACAAGACTTTTACTATAAGTAAACTTGGCATGTTTTTTTCATTATGCGGCTTTCTTGTTGCTTTCTTCATACTGGTTAAACAAGTTTTGCAGTATGATATGTTATTAATAGCTTATAAAGACAATGTCTTTGCTGTTACTAAGGTGTATTTCAGTTCTTCTAGCAGATCATCCTGATATTAATCAATTTAAAGGTCTGTAGACCTGTGGATTGCCATATGGAGAAATATAAACAAACAAAAGCATGTTGTAGTATTGATAGCTAACTTGTCTAAATACCACTCAGTTTGTGCTACTGAAAGTCAAAAATGAGATTTTCACTCATCTAGCATCTACCAACCGCTTTTGTTAGATTTGCAAATCAAACACCAGCATGGCTATGTTTTATTGAAAAGTAATACCACCAAGACGTATCAATCAATCATTGACGAGCATAAGATTGTGCGGTGCCAGAGATATATTCGTAGAAATAGAACTCTTAGCTTGGCTGGTTGCTGCCTCAAGTGCCATGGCACACCGAAAAATAGACACAGAGAACCAGCAAGAAGATTGGGCATGAACATCCCTAATGTTTATGCCTCGTCGTCAGAGGACGCTGTTTCCTCAAACTACTTTCTTATTGTTATCAAGTTCTTCCTTGAGCAAAGTTTGTTCTCAAGAGGTAAACAAGATCACACAAAGTTACCCCCTTTTCAAATAAGTTGTAGGTTTCAGTATAAATTATTTTTGTCCGAGTATTTCATAGGGTTGTAGCAAGTCAATCATTAAAATCATCATACAAACAAATTTAGGATGTGTGGTGGACTCTACTCCAGCATTTGTAATCGCTGCCGCCGGATCTTTCTCGCATTTCATTACTTCCCCCACAGCGCAATATTGGATGAGAAGATGGATCTTCAACAACATAATGTGTGGAGCAAAGCCAAATACATGTACATTATAACATCTAGACCTTTCTTTAAATCCAATATGATGCTGTGGGGGATTTATTATTGTTGATATAAATCACCACCATCAAAATTGAACAAATTTACTTCAATGTTTTTTTTTTATGAAATTAATTCACTCGTGGTTCACTGGTACATTATTATGTGGTAATGTAAAACCGTGATGATAGTGGTGATTTATAATAAACATGTGGTAGGCTCTACTCCTAGCCCTTGTAATTACTGTTGCTGGGTCTACTGGTTGGCAAGAACCGGTCATTGACACCCAAGATAAAATAATGGTATTTTCTGCTGTTTACAGGCATCATTGTAACAGCAGATTGCTGATCAGTTAGGCACATTTTTTGCAAACTGATTGGCAAAATTGTAAGCATATCATTTTAAAAGTTGACATTTTACCCACCACTTTTCAAGAAAATACAATCGATATGTAATTTCATATTATTTTATTACTTATAATTTCCTTTTTTCAAAACAAGTTCAAATATAAGAAGAAAGAATACACACAAAGTCATTTTATAATGAATATCTATGATCATATTGTTAATATGAGATATTTGTTAATCTGGGATACATAGTCTATATAATCAAAGCATCAAAAAACCCACACATTTGTGAACCTAGCCTAGAACATCTGCTCATTCCTGAATTCCTGACAGTCACACAATGATTATGAAGAGGGTTAGCTGATTGAAGATATCAATGAATGCAAATGTTTTTCTAAAATACACCCACAACACCATTCCAGAAATGTACTGAATAGATGCACATTTGCTACGCTATTATTTTGATACTGGATTTTAAGACAAAACCACGCTTGAAGTGAGCGTACATTCTAGGCTAAGGTTAAAATACAAAAAAAGAAAAGTAGTTATGTGTGATGAATAAGTGACATATTATGTCATGAATAATATATGTAATATCAGTAACCAGTAGAGCTCCCCGATCCTATGTTGTATACATTATGCGCAGGTACTTTACTAAAGAGAGTTAACCCTTTAAATGCAAATTTTGTATGCGTATTTCTGTAATTTTTTTGTTTGTTTTGGACTATGTGTTCATATAAATGGACAGGCTGGCTACAGGTCTTGATATAGCCCCGCTGTTAATGTTGCACATTTTGCAAGCAATCTGTATCACAGTATGGGAAAGAAGTCCTATGCACAGAGTGAATGGAAGGATTCAATGTAGGAGATATTTGTAATAATACAAGTTAAGAATAGCGTATTAAACAAGAATTCTATTAGGTGGAAATAAATATTTTAGGATGCACAAAGTAGAAGCCATATTATCACTTAATGTCTTGTATAATAAACACATTTTTTTTCATAAACTAAGCATTAAAGTTATTAAATTGTTCATATTCTAAAATATTGTTTTAAAATTTGACATTCACACACTGATTAAATAACGAAAATATGTAGCCTGTTTATTTTTAATGTGGGTCGGTTACCGAAAAAAATTATGGAATTCATTTTTTGATCCAATATTGAACTTTTGATGGTTTTCTTTATTTTGGGAAAGTTTACGAAATTTAATTTGGCATTCAAAGGGTTAAGCTGCAACTTTTACATACTACATACCATTAGCAATAAAATAACAGTCAAAATTTAATTCAAAATAAAAGAATGCTTAGGACAAAAATATACAGTTTTGATAAAATATCAAAAGAAACCTAAATAAGAAAATCCATCCCGAATATTGCAAAAGATAAATATTAAAATGTTAAATAAGTGAAAAACTGGTACTACTAAAATACAAATTTGCAAGGTATTATTTTTCAATATTTTGTTAATATTTAAAAAAAAATATTCAATTCTTTGTCTTATTTTTTCACAAGTAAACATTTTATTAATGATCCTTTTTTTTTTTTATAAAACTTGTTATGAAGAGAAGGCTAAAAGAACTTGAGCAAATCAGTTTTAAATGAATCCACTCTTCAGTATAGCCATGATTACTAGTAAACTTGTAACCGTGTGTATAATACACATTTAGTTGGATTTTCACTTTTCTATGGATATATATAGATTATAATTAGATTTGAATTTCAATTAAAAAATTAATGTAAATTATAAATCTTGTTTTCGTGAATATAAATGCAGAAACCTTGGTTGAAAGACAGTCTATGGAGCGCCCTCTATGGAGACTTGTAAATATTTACTGATTATAAACGCTGTGATATTAAGTCTCAGTGTGAGACGTATATTTACAAAACCAAATTAGCAAATTATTGCACAGAATCAATCACCATATTTGACTGTTTACCACAAGAATCATAGATCAACTCAGATTTATTGTAGTATTAAACAGCATTTTCATTTCCATTCATCTGGTGATATTCTTCTTAAAAATAACTGCAACAAAATATCGTATTTTTTTTTTCTTTTTCACTAGTTAGCAAGTTCTAAATGAAAAAAGCAGGAAGGGATGGAAATAGTGAATAGCAAATGTTATATAATCTATTTAAGACAACAACAGGGGGAGAAATGATCTGTGATTTAGTCTTTATCTATACATCATCTGAAAGCTTAGGTATAGACGAATACAGTAGTGCATATGTCGTACTAATGTGTGTCTACAGGATTAAGCGTAGCATGTCTGTAGTTATTTAATCATAGACAGAAAACAAAGACAGATTCAGAAAACTCAATTTTATAAACTCTGAATCACAGATCAATTTTTAACATGTTGTTGCTATCTTAAGTAGGAAAAATAGAAAAACAATACCTAGCAAAAAAACACGCACATGATCCTATTAACAGCGTTAACATTTATGAACCTACTCCATAAACACACAGGAACGGTAACACACAGAATTCCATGATTGTACATGTACAAAACAATGTACACCTTCTTGCAACATTTACGGTTAAGCTGGCAACTCGTGTACACATTTTGTAGTACATTACAAACAGAGCAGCAACAACTACCTGAAGCTCCTTGGGTAAGCAATGTTTTATTCAAGTCGAGTTTATGGAGCAGAATCAAGATCTTCTAAAATCTAGTTTAGGTCTCATTTACCATGCATTATTAGTTATTCATTATAAAATGAACTAAAACAAATTTCAAATTTACAAACCTGAGTCATTGATTTGTTATTATGTTACTATTTTCAGATATAATGGTATATTTTCATGATTTTCTCATTATTCTATGAAAACTGAAAACAGTCAAATCATCTCAAATAATGGCATCAACACGCGTTACATTATTTCAGTTGAAAAGTCATATATATATCAGTGATGAATGAAATGTGATACCGGTACACAGACAGGTATACTGCTGCAGAATACCAACATTCAGCCTGAAATAACTATGTAAAAACAATACATGCCATTTAGTGCATAGCTGAATTAGCAGTATATTAATGTAGCTAATCTTATTGTAATATTAAACATAGTGAAGCTAAAATGAGAATTCTCGTTTAACACTCCACCTATACCATTCATATCGACATTCATGGCAATTTTCAGGAAGTCACCTTGTGGCAGTATACTCTGCTATTATAAGCGAGTCTGTCTTTCCAACACATGTACAAACAGACTGGATTAGATGATATTTGTATATTTATGTAGCGCATAAATCAAACCATAGTCCTGTTATAAAAGTGCTGCAATGTATTCATTGTAAACATTCACATACAAAGTAACAGTGAGAATGCCGAGTACAAAACAGGAGTTGTACATGTAGATGTCAATGCAAAGTTACATATTAAATACAGTTTACATACAACTGTGGTTGTTAGCCATGTTAATTCTTCCATCTTTCCAACGTGGATTTTCTTTTGCTAATTTTAATATAAATTCTGATTCTTACTGGTTATGCGTTATAAAGAAGATTCAGCATTAAGAGGAGTCTGACCATCAGACGAACGAAAATCCACACGTAGTTGGTCTTGCGGATAATCATCTTTATTAGACATTTTGATATCAAGATCTGCTGGTGTTGATGTTCTTTGGGGTACAAGTGGAGACATTTCAACTATGTGACTGTCCTTCTTGAACAGTGGGTTGTCTTCACCTTCTGAATCTAGCAAATAGAAAGTGAATCAGATTTGAAATATTTGCAGTACAATGAAAAAAAGCAACAGTTTGCGTTGTCTTAATTACCACAGCCTTTATAATGTATATTACACATACTGTAACTAAAATAACTAATTTTGAACATTTTTTAATGAATTAACAAAGAAAATGTGAAAGTTCACAAATGTCTTGATGGTTTCTGTAATTCAATTCAAAGCTGCAATATACATCCTATGAATAAACATTGCTATAGAGAAAGACAAATGCATGAAGTCGAAACACTTCCAATAACAAAATATCATTAGGAATATAGATAGCTGCATTAAATATGCGCTTTATTGCTAGCTATAATGCTTGGAATAAAATGCAAAGAAATAGGATTATGAAATAACTATGATGGCACAAGCTGTTAGTCAGGATGTATGATTGATTATGACTCTTTCACTCAACTTACAGAACAGTATCTTCAATAACTAGAAATATAAATGTGCTATAAATTTGAACCACTCATTACAACAAAAGAATGCCACCTGTCTTCAAATCACTACAGTTTTGGAAATTGATTTATTTTAAATTGAACCATTCCAGTTATGTGGACGGTTCTTCAAATGTGTTTGGACAAAAGAACACCAATTGTCACTACTAAACGCAGAAAGTAATAATCTAAATTTGAATCATTCATCAATATTATCAGAGACATTGTAGACTGCTCTGAAAAGTAAACTGCTAAATTATACAACTTCACTGCATGAATATTAACTGTTCCAAATCTAGGCTACCTAAGATGTTCAATAATAGAACAGACACCAGATATAAAAAAAATTGAAACTAGAAGACTGGTTCAAAATCTCCGTTTTTAAAGTCTTAAATTTTCTTCCTTTAATTGTGTTTTGGTATCCTGCATCACAAACTGGTCAATATTATTTTCTCACCCGAATATTCGTCTTCCATCAGATCCAACAAAGGTGTTTCATTTAAAAGAGCCCTAGTATTCAAGTCTGGTAGAGTGTTCCTGGATCTGGCATGTTGCTCATACTGCTGTTGATGCTCTATACAAAAAACTTGCAAGTCAGCAGATTTTTTTTTTTTTTTTTTTTCAATTATTTGTGAATTAATTGCGACTATCATGCAAACTTTAACAAAGAAAAAAAAATAGCAAACCAAAAAATAAAACTATAAATTGAAGGAAATCACAAAAGGAAATCAAATTAATAAAAACACTTTACTTGCGTGTCAAACTACAAATAACTGCACAACAACGCTAAGCATACAACACAAACAAATACTGACTTGATCAGGCGATACATTCCAACCATTAGTATGACCTGCATATTATTTTGAAACAACAATAACACTAAATAAAAACAACACGTCTAGAAACAAGTATTTGGGCAATGAATTGGGAAAATTAAAACAGATTTATTTTTTCCTAAACTTTCACCAACATAGGAAAACATGTACAGTACAGCAAGTATGGCAAAGAAGCATGGTTGAATAAAATAGTTAGTTGTTATATGAGTAATGAAAATTACATCCAGAACCACCACAACAAATTATGCCACCTTTTACACACTTACCAGTAAGCTGAAAATGTGATGGTTTGTCATGATGACGATGATGATGATGGCGATGATGATGATGTCTACCATCTGGATTACTTGTCTTGTCTTCATCAGCATTGTGTCTGTGTCTGTGATGATGACCAGAACGGTGCTTACGTCCTCCACTCTGATGCCTATGATCGACATCATCTTTGTCATCATCCTCATCCTCTACATCTGCATCTGCATCACTATGGTGATGGTAGTTATGGAAGGCTGGGATGGCATGATCATCATCCTCAATAATTTCCCCATGAGGTTGTGCATAGGTTAAGTCATCATGGTGAACCGGATCAAAAGTATGATGTTCAATATTTCCCGGATGTTGACCGTAGCTTCGCCGATCTATTTTAGGACTCGGAATAGGTTTTGAAGCTTCACCACTGCCAATTGAAAAAGTAATCCCTGAATCAGATTCATCACCTCCCTCATCGGAAACAGGTTTCCCAGGTGATGTGGGGTTGTTATCCTCATCTTCAGAACCAACAGGTGTACCAAACTGCCCATAGGATTCTGTCCTAGCTCTGTCTGAAAGTCTGGGCTCACTGTACTGCTTCCAAGGAAGTAGACATTCGGCAGCTGTTGGAACAATCGGCTCTTTAGCTGTAGTGGGGCCATCCATTTCTTCATCATAGTCAGCACCTGCATCAACAAAAATAACATTATTATTATTATTATTATTATTATTATTATTATTATTATTATTATTATTATTATTAAGATAACAAAGATACTTCTAACTTCACTATTTTTGTGAAGTTGCATTTTATTTCAAGCCATTATTTTCATGCAATTTAAAAACATGCTTTAGAATATAAATATCAAAAACTTTGTGATGTATAAATGAGGTTCACACATTGCCATACAACTTTCAACACACATTTTTCAAGACATGTTTGTGATATACAATGTAAATAAGAATACATGAAAATCAAACCAACATGAATGCCAGTGAACATTTTGATTTGCCAGTCGGCCAAATGAGTACATCAGTAACCTACTATGAGTAATATTAATATCAAGTTCAATGAAACCGACCCAGGCACACCTGAAGAACAGTTGAAGACACGTTGAAATGTTTTGAGATGAAAATGACGCAAATCAGACGAAGGTCAACGAAATGAAAAACAAATCAATGTGCATAAATATACCATTATGTACAGTCATTGTACCTCCTTTGAACAAAATTAGCCCATGCATGGATAGACGCAGACACTAAATGATGTGATATAAAAATTTAGGCTGATTAATTTAAATTACAATAAAAGATTATTAGATTACCGGTATACGTTTTTATATATATTTTACGTTACAGTTCTGAAACTTGAAATGAGTGATGATGTATTAAAGCATTCTTTATCACAGAAATCATGCATTGTCCTAAATATACAGTTGCTTCATCAGCAATTTGTTTCTAAAAAAAAAAACGCAATGTGCTGGCAGCGTACATGTAGATTTCACACACCAACTGTGAGCATTAGTAATGAAAAAATGTAATAATGGCGACATCCAAGGAAAGCATCATGAGACTGTGGAGATGAAAGCAAGCTCAGATGCCTTGAACACATACCTAGAGGTAAATCAACTCCAGCTATTATTGATACATTTGCAGAGTCAGTAGTGTTGATGTGATTACGCACTGTCACATGCAGTGCATCTGTAATAAGTACGTTAATCAGTACAGATGAAAATTAAATGTACCGTATTTGCTCTATTAGAAGCACATCTTCAATGGAAGTGCATATAAACCAGCATATGCTTGTTTTGTATTCGAGATAATTAAAATATTACTTATTTTTCCCTCGACTAACACACCTGTACTTAAGAGCATGTACTTCTAATAGAGAAAGGTATGTGCATAATTTGATATTATAAGATATTTTACTCTGCTGTGCATACCAATTACTAGTGATATTGATACAATTTAATTCGCATGCATTTTTGGTTGAAATCTTAAATGCATATGAATGTTATAACAATACCATGCAATTATCGCAAAATATGCAGTACATGCAGTACAGCAATCATATCGCCCAAAGTTTCCCTACTGCGAAAGTGCATACTATGAGGTTATTATGAGGATATCTCAAAGTATGCAGGAAAACAGTACAGCGGGAGTATTGACTGACGCGCAACGGAGGCCGATGCGATGACATACTGTCTGAGTGCATACTTTGAGGAATCCTCGTAATAACCTTATTATACATTTTTTCCTTCCAAGGATACACACTGGGAATGCCGAAATTCAAAATGTTTAGAACAGAATCAGCGAACTTCTTTGTTCTGAGCCCGGCCAAACCCTGGTGGCAGCCATGTCAGTTTTTATTATTAGAGGACGCTTATGTGAGTAATCATTCCATATTTTAATTCGCATTTCCTTATATGGTAGGATGAAAATACCCTGTAAAATACTGCAAAATTACAGCATGCTGTACGGCGACAGATGTATAATAATCTGTGTTATTCTTGTGATAACCTTGTGATTATTAATAATAATAATATTTACATGTACAACCTTTTATGATATGGTAAATTCTAGATGTACAATAATGAATTATATCAAAGCAACAATATCACTAACAGTTTTGCTGAATCCTTGAAGGCGAGTGTCTTTAACAAGTACTCTCCTCAGCATATTAATATCTAATTTGCATATTGCTTGGGCAATACTGAGTATATGCCTGCAACAGAAAGGGGGAGGGGGCAAAGTTTGCCTCAGTTTTTCATAAGTTGAATATATATATATTATTTCACTAACATTAGCATGTTTGTCAATGCGAATAAACATTGATATACATGTATTTCCTTCTTGCAGTACATGGTAAGATAAAGAACCCAAAACTCAGCAATTGTAATAATAGAAGTCATATCTATTTTTTTGAAAATTCCAAGCACGGCATTTCTGTAAAACCACCATGCTTTGAAGGCCTGGGAAGAACACTAAGCAACCAAATGTATTTGACGTTCATTTCACTGAACACGAGAACTAGTAAAATTAAGAATAAAAACAAAAGTTTTTACCTGGAGTAGCTGAAAATATTATACCACCTTCTTCATCAGAACTATTCTCTTCTTTCAGTGTTGGCTCGATGTGAAAAGATGGTGGATCATCTATATAAAAAAAAAAAAAAAGCATACTTTTTAAGGCAATCATTTTTTAAGGTAACAAGACATGCCACAGTTCTGTCGTTTTCATTAAAAAAATATATATTTATTAAAGTGCATGTATACATATCTGTATTGATACGTGCATCGAATATCTCAAATATCTCTATTTTAATCTATTACGCAAAAAATTTGAACATCCATCAATGAATACCTAAAATAAGGTTCCACAAAGGCCTGATATTGTTTATTCTGATTGACACTTGATACATCCATACATGGACATATACATACATGTTGGTATTATATTGGCCTTTTTTTACCCGCTTTGCCCAAGGGGGCCAAAAAGCTAGTGACATGCCAGGAACCTTCATAAAATCCTATATCCCATGGTTAATAATAGCACAATATAACAATTATTAACAATGACGACGACGATGACAACGACAACAATGACGACAACAGACATTTCCCTTAATAAACCTTTCCCTTCCATCTTTGACGATACGAACAAGGTAATAAAACTTACCTGGGAATGGAATGTCCATACTGAAACTAACATTTTTATGTGGTCCTTTGTGGTGATGATCTTTGTGTTCTTTACGATGATGATGATGACCGTTGTGATGTCCAACGTGGCTATGATGAGAACTATTACGTGATGGTCTATCATCTTCTGAATTCAAACTGTGATGAGAGGGTCTGTTAGCCATCCTAGCTTTCTTTTTCCTCTGTTTCATCACATGCCTCAAATGTAAATGAACACTTCTTCGCAGTAGATGGTCGTTCTTTTCAAGTTCAGCATCATGCATATTATGCCTATTCCTTTTGTAGCAGCTCTGTTGTGGACGGAAACATATAAGAGTGGCTAGTCAAAAATAATATTTTTGTTTTGTTTTTAATAATTAGAGCTTTGTTTTGAACAATGTTCATCAAAATGGTCATTTTATAGAAACCATATCTGTATCTGATTGTTCTATGGAAATTTCATTATTCTTTTTCGTGGATTCTGCAGTTAGGACACATTTTAAACTACACGAAAAAAAAAAAACTACATTTGGGGGAGGGGTCAATTAATACATGAATGATAAATATGTTCCCAGGTGGAAAATTCTGTGAAGCAGTTCTCTTTCATTACACAGAATGTAGATAAAATTAACATAGTTTTTTCTGTATCTAATAAAAACACTTGTAGGTATTACATGTTTTTATTTCAACCCTAGTACTTTAAAAAATGAATTAAAAGAGAATTACAGGCAAACAACATAATGCTCCCAGATAAAAGAGCACTACAAATGTAGAAAAATGCAATTTACAATGTGCAAAAATGATCAATCTTAAACATTTAATTACGCACACAGATAAGTATGAATGTTAATAGAACAACTTTAGATTCTAACTGATCAAGTTTTTCTTACTGAACATCAAAACATTGGTTAACAGATTTTTCTGACCATTTAAAAATTCAATGTAACAGTTTCTCTCATACTAGTAACCTATTCACATGAAAAATTGTCACGAATGTCAAACATTAAATCATGTTTATGTTGTATGTCGTGATGGTGGCGTTTTGTGTTTGTCTTACGGCGATAGATAGGCAATGTTGTTTTTGGCGATAGATAATTGTTAAATATAGAGTGGCAAGATGTTTCTTTTAGTCAGCACTAGGGAAGCGGACTTTGATAGAACCCGATCTGAACGTTCATGTGATCAAATGTGGATGTCCGATCTTGTAGGTACCACAGTAAGCCATTGAATAATATTGCATCATGGGAGTTTGTGATCTATTCTGGAGGACGTCGGTTCGCCGTTGTTGGCAGTATACCATTTTTTACGTGTCTACTAATCACGCGTTTGCAAGTAACGTTAGAACAATACACTGTGTATTGTCATACAAATTAATGTATTGTGATCTACGGAATGTGCATCATAAAGATAATTCTATTGGCCAATTCCGGCCTACTGCAGTTAACGAGTGGGGAAACTCGCCAGTGAATGACATTCCCGATTTTGGTTCTGAACTGGATGTGCCTTCTAATTTATGTTACTGGCTACGGAGGTGTACTGCGGTGCAAGGGAATCCACCCGGACCACTCTCCTTCTACAAGTTACGAATATTGGACAGATAAACTCTGTAATTGATTGGTATCGTGCTCGACTGAGTGTGCAGCGTGTATTCTACGACTACAGTGCTTCTGACTGCGTTTTGTAATTACCGTCGTCGCCACCGTTAGCACAGACTCGCTGGAAAATACACCGTTATCACGCAAAGACCCGTTTTCATCTAGTTTGAAGAAACTGTATGTAGGTAGGGCTGTGTCCGATCGCCAGTATATTATTTGCGTCCGTTGTTTGTTATGTATGTTTGTCTCTTAGTTTTATGCATGCATGCAAGATTCTATGTTAGACAATTATTTACATTATCGATTTAGGCATTTCCTCGTAATAGTATAACGTAATCCACTACCCTTTTCCCGTGTGGAAATATTACAATATTATTACTGAATTATATTTCTAGTGTTATATTTTTTGTGTAACAAAACAACGTGTACCCCACTACCCCTTGTAACGGGTCAGGCATTTCCTGCCCATCTTTTAGGTGTGTGGAATAAAGTACGTTGTTTAAACCTTACTCGTGTAGCGTGTACTTGTTGTTTATGTCGCATATAAATTATATAACTGTCCTAAGTTTCGAATTATTAAAGGACCCAGTTCACAGGGGTGTTATGGGTGTCATTTGTTTGGGACAATTTGAAACCTTAGCTCAACCCAACTAGCACCCTGTGACAAAAATAGTGCACATGTTTGTTTTAATTCTAAAGATTTTTGAAGAAGTAATGAACTCCAAAACTACTGTTCAATTGATATCAAACTTGAAGTAACATTTGGTATATAATTTTTATTTCACAGCAAACCATGCAAATAAGCCACCTTTCACAGTCCTGAGCCGTACTGCACAATGTTTAATTCACTTATCTATAAAAAGGTGATGGTATGATATGTTTAAGTGGTGATAATTTTTAGTAAGACGTTGTACTGGTATGTTTTTAGCCATTGGTGGCTAAAGTGACAAACTCTTCCGTAGCAAAATCTAAAATTGGAGACTGATGAAGGGTCAGCAAAAAGAAAAGTTCAGCACAGGTCATTCCTACCTTTTTCCTGGGTTGGTGCATACTACCAAACACTTGGTTAGATATATGATGTAATTCAGCATCATCCACTTCCCGTCTAGCATACTCCCCAGCACCACCAACACTATGCATGTCTAAACATATATCACTCATATTATAGGGAATACTGAAACATTATATAAAAAGATTATACATAGTGATGTACAGTGGAGTACCATCCCATTTGTACATATTTTGTTTTTATTAAATTTTTAGCAATGACTTAACATTCATGATACAGAATGAAGTTTCTGGTAAATTATAGAAGCTTAAAATATTGTAAAATTTGGTAGCCAGGAGTCAAGAAACAAGGAGCCCAGACAATTTGATATTTGGAACAGGTCAAAACTTTTTCTGCAGAATCCCTTTAAAAGGGAAACTGAGAGAAACAGTAATAATAGTACATGTAGAAACAATAGGCTCCCTTTATTTTGTGCCTACAATTCTTGGGATGATTGGCTTGGCTTGGCTTGGCTTGGCTAAGTGAAATGATGTCAGGTCCATGTCTTCCAAGTTAATATTTTTTTCACAAAATAAGTTCACCATTCATAAAGAAAAAAATAAACTTATTGTGGTTCTGTACAGATTTATTTTTGGAGCAATGATATTGTTTCTCCAAAAATATGGCAACAGACAACACAGACTTGACACGCGAGTTTTTCTTTACATACCATGAATTGCAATGCAACCTTTAGTACAGACTGATAGTGTAACGTTTTGGCTATTTTCATGTACTGGTACGTGTCTATAAATTCTTTTTTTTGATATTTTTGAACAAAATCTGCTACAAATCAATTTTTTTTAAATAAAATGAAAGGTGAGACTACTCTGATGCTCAAAGGTTAAGCTTTATAATTCCAAATGACCAAGCCAATGATTCCACTGACCTTCCATTCCTTCCACCCATACTGGCAGATGACTTGTTTCTTCTCAGATAGTTAGCAACACTGCCTTGCTGAACATTAAATGAGCCTGCACTCTTCACATACTCCATGGCATCTTTAATATTCAGATTGGTGTACACCTGTAGGATTTGGCTATCTTTGGCTTCAGGCTTTTCTCGCATCAATAAAGGCTGCAAATACTTCCTATCAATTTCTTCCCACCTAGGTAATAGAAATTCAAGTCATTAAAATCAATTTGCCGATGTTACAAGATAACTCACGTATGCAAGTAACCTCACATCACTGATGAGTGAATTTTTTAATGCTTGTCATACTCACTTATCTCTCCAGTAATTGTGTCCATGACTACCAATAACATCTTCTATACCAGCCATGGCATGATCTATCAACTAAATTGAACATATAATCACAAGTTTAATTAATAAACTTTGTACATCATATTTTAATTTCCAAGATATTTTATAAGCTCACCACTCTAAATAGAACCCTGTTTTCCGTTATTGCTTCAGTGTTATTATTCGAGTTACCAAAATTACATGAATTTCTTTTGTAACAACAAACTGGTATGAATAAAAATGAAGTGAATGAGTTTAATAGAAATAATTCTCTATTAACTACTTTTGAAAATAAATTCAGCTAATATGCAAATCAGATTACAGATCATAGTTCTCAAAATTATTTCAGTCATTTTACAATTTTTAATCATAAGATTCAATGGAGAATTGCTCCCCTTACTTTTATCAAATATTCCCTTTTTGAAAATCAAAATCAGAAACCCCTGTGATAAAAATTGAATAATACCGTCAATAAAAATTGAAAAATACCGTCAATAAAAATTGAATAATACTACATTTAATAGTTTAAATTCTTTTAAAACATTTTCTCTATAATTCTTGTCTTCATTTATGGAATGAATACTCAGACTTTGTTTTATTTCCCTGATAGCTAAATACACTAATATTAAAACCTGGTGAATAAGCAAGAAATTGATTGTTTCCTTCATAAACCAATGACCCAGTAAATTTCTCCTTGCAGTACTACAAATACGACATAAATGCAAACATTTGTCTATTAAATTACACACCACATGTAAAGGAACACAACAAAGATAACACTAACCCTTGTAAATATCTTCTCACCCATAGAAGGCTTGTGCTTATGACTTTTTTTTACTTTCAATTTATCCACCAGTGGCTTGACAGTCATACCCTTGAATAAAAAAGCACAATACACAAAGAGAATGTATATGAAAAAATTTACAAGAGAAATAACACAAGTAATGCATGTCAGAGATATGGCTCATGCAATTTTCTCAATACATGACCAAAATCCAGTTCCAGAGTGGCAGAAATGCTTGATTTCAATGAATTTTTAAGCACTAAAAAGGCCACCATTCAACCATTTTAAAGCGGATCTCAAAATGATAGGATGTGCATATGTATCACAAGATGCATGTTTCAATGTAATACAGGTGAAGACATACACACACACTGGTCAAAACATAAGTCCCCATTTATGGACTTTATTTAACAGGAACTAATAACATACATTTAACCAGGTTGGCATTTTTGTTAGTCGATGCTGACGAGCAAATGCATAAGAAATAATTGATTTTAATAGTATATCTCTATCACAGAGATAAGACTCCTTTTTGACCCAAAATAAGAGACTTTGAGGCAGAATGGGGAGAATGGGTTACTATGGTCACTATCTCTGCATCATACTACATGAAAGCATTAACGGAAGAGTAACTAATACATGATCACATTTTAATCAGGACTTCTTTTTTTTGAAAATGAATTTGTCTAAATCTACACTATGCATTCCATTTCTTTAGGAGCAGGTGAGATTGCCAAAATTTGTATTTTTTTTTCTGTACTATGATACTACAATATTACTAACAAGAGATGACAGCACAATGTACACATGACAGCTCTGTATTATTTAAACAGGCAGCCTCTTGACTGAGATAGCTTAGCTGTTAGCAATGCACATTTCAGTTAAAGAACTGAAGATATCATTAGAAAAGGAATAAATCAGAGGAGGTACCTGAGGTACCTATATGTATAGTTTCAAAGCAATCGGACTTACTGTGTTCAACAAAAATATTCATCAAAATTAGAGAATTGAAGATATCAGCACGAAATGAACAAATCTGAGAGAGGTCTGTCTGGAGTACCTATATACTTAATATCAAAGCAATCAGACTTAATAAGAAGTCGAAAATATCACTTTTACCAAAAATGACAAAAATATTCATCAAAATTGGAGATTTAAAGATATCATCACGAAATGAACAAATCTAAGATAAGTCTGCCCAAGGTACATATACACCAAGTATCAAAGCATATGATGAGCTCTGCTTGACAAAGTAGACAGCGAAGCTAAAAATATATATGTATTACTTTGGCTGATGACAGCTTCAGAATATCGCTGTTTTATCGTGTGTGCATGTACAAATCATTATAGTACTACTATTGTTTGCCAAACACCAGTGTTATTTTTGAAGTCGTATCTCAACATCAAGCCTAGGAGAGTGAGGGCCCATTTCCTATTTGGTTTTAAATTAAAGGTAGTATTTAACACATCGCCTGCTAGAATTGGTGATGCGTTATTAAACTTGAAATTTTCATTCATAAGTTCGAAAAAATAACTATAATGCTGATGATGAATTAAAACATGCACTGTGACAATGAATATATCAAATTTATAGCATACCCCCCCGGTAGCACAAATTATTAATATACGGTAATTCCTATTCAATGTGACTCATAATGTGACCAATTCACATACTTTATTTGTGTTCAATCTCAAAACTATGCACATTTAAGGATAATTTAGCTTTTAGACCTGTGCATAGTGAACATTTTTACATTGCTATTTTATAGCTTCAAGAATTTCAAATATGCAAATAGTATATGATGTTGCAGTACTTGAATGACCGGATAGATAGATCAAGTCAGCCAGCTTGAGTAGACTTTACAAATCAAAGTGACAGGTATCAACCTTCATTTTTTTTACAACTGAAAGTAAGCAGTTGGCCATATTTAATCAGATGATAACATTATTGTATGTGTGCCATGATAGACAATCTAAAGGTTTGAAGCAAATAGAATGTCTGGAATAGAATTTGTCAAAAGAAAAATGGCCACCAGTCGGCAACCTTGAGTTGAATTTACAAATCAAAGTGGTGTGCAAATACAAATCATAATGGTTAATCTTTCCACCAAGTTTGAAGTAAATCAGCTAATGCATGCCCAAGATCTGATTACAGACATGTCATAATAGTTGCGTTCACGCACAGCTCCTTAGCACGGGCTAAGAGGTCAAATTCCTTAGCCCGTGCTAAGCAAATGTGTGTGAACGCTAAGCACGAGCTAAGGAATGCTAAGTACGGGTTAAATCTGATCTGAATTTAAGACGCGGTCTAGACCCTTAGCACAGGCTAAGCGTCTTCTGCAGCGACCTTTGGGTGTGAACATTATGCATGTGATCAAATATATCCAACTTTCTCATTCCCAAAATGGTAACCGAGCTCAGTGTACACGCTTCCACACTGATCGGGTCACTGTAGTAGAGCGTACAGCAGCTCCAATCGTAGACAAAATAAATTTGGGTTGTTGTCTACGACATGCATTAATAAAACTCTGTATTCTGTTACGCAGTTGTATACTGTTTCTGTGCACGTCGCTTCAAAATTAGAACGAAACATTTCAGCAGCAGAAATAGAACCTCACGCGTGTCATCCATTTTTCGTTCATAAATAGCGGCTTGCCAAAGGTCACTGACTGATGGCGCCCCTTAGCCCGTGCTGACGACTGGCCCTCCCTGTGCGTGGACGCAATTGGGTCTAGCCGAAATGCAAATATGCTAGATAAGCCTAAATCAGCTTAAATCTTAGCCCGTACTTTGTGTAACGTGAACACAACTAATACCTGATTTTAGTGTTTTTAAACTAAAATTATCAGGAGTCGACCATCTTTGATCAGATGACACTATTAAGGTCTCATGCCACTAATTAACCAATGGCTGCTCGTAGCCCTCAATTTAAATACCTTGCAAGAACCAATGAAATTTTTTAAATATTTTTTTCTCTCAGGTTTGAAGATGTAATCACCTGGGTCAAACGTGAGACCAACATGTGGTCTTTTGTTTACTACTTAGCGGCTGTGTACCTGTGGGTTTATTCTGCGTGTATTTGGATGGTCTAATCTTGGTGTTTTTCCAGTGATTTCTCTAGGTGCAATCTAAATACAGTAGGTGTGTCTTGTTTACCTGAGATTTGTAAGAGTTTGAGCTGGCCAACATGTTATTTTTTTTCATATGGTTGATTACTGGCATGTTGATTTTCCATTTTTGAGCCATGTTTTCAACTTTCTTCATCATTTTCATATAGCAATCTCGTCATATGTTAACATTGTAGTCTATGGAAATTCAATTAGTGGTATGAGCCCTTAATGTATGTGCATGTATGTGCCATGATGTACTGTCTATTTTAAGTTTTAAGTAATCTGCTTAAAGCATGTACATGTACGAGATATACATTTCCACCAGAACTGTATGTCCATCACACACACCAAGTTTCTAAATGAGTATTGAATTTTCTTAGTTATGACTTCGCATGGAAGGATGCTGGTAAGTATGAAAACACACTGGGAACAACTGTATCTCTCTCTGCCAGTACTATGCCCCTGGGAAATAATAAAACAACGCATGGGCATACCTTGGTTAATTAACATGTTTGAGGACAGGAATTCCACACAGGACAGATCTTTTTTATTATCCCCATTCAACAACATTCTCTGAAATGTAATACTACGGTATATGTTCAATGGTCAGTGTATAATTAAATTTATATTAACTGAGTGAGGCTGAAGGAAGAAAACTCCAGAGATTCCTTGATGTGAGGCAAACCATGCTAACCACCGTACCACATCCATGTTCAGACAACAATTTATACAAGTATAAGGATAAACGTTTCTGTTTAACTCCATTGAATTTTACAAAGATTTTAGTTGGAGGAAAGCGCATACAACAAATTACACTTAAATCGATTTGTCTAGCAGTCATCTGGCATTTATAGATGCACTCAGACGTTCCTCAGCAACACTGCATTGTCAGATATCAGTCTTTTCTAAATACGCTTTAACAAAGACTCACAAAATAACAGCATTTAATCATCATTTAAGATGATAGACATTTCCTGCTGGGTGTAATCTGATTGTACATTCAGAACTGCATGTAAATTTAGGTTGTTGGATTCTACTGTTACATTTGTTCATATTTAAGGATGTTTGATACAGTTTCACAAAAAACAGAGAATTTTCAATTTTTTTGGTACACTAGGAAATTATTCTATTATCGTATAATCTAATTAAATAATGGGGGTCACCTACATGTACCTTATTCTTGAGAAAATAGTATGTTTATATTATGCAGTTATTAAAGAAAAATGGGAAACATGACCTTTTTAACTATAAAAAAAACATTGTAAATTTTTTGACTCCCATGTGCGAAGCACACAATTGGAGTCTTTACAGTTAGCCTGTCTGTATGTTTATGTGTGTGTGTATGTTTATGTGTGTGTCCCCACTGAAACTTAATTGATAAATATTGATTATGGCCTCAGACTACATTCACCATTAAATACAAATTGATAATCGGACAGTAGTATGGCATAGCCGTTCATGACCTGAAATTGACCTCATTTGACGCGCACATTTACACTCGGACCAAACCATTTTCTCGTCTTGGGTTTTTTTTTTTTCATTTTCTGTTATTTTTGTCTATGATTGGATATAAAAAAAACGAACTACAAATACTTTTTTTTGACTTCATTAAAAAATAAAATCGTTTTTGTAGGATGGGAACTTTTTCAGGTCAGAACCCCCCACCCCCAAACTAAAGCAAATAAGTTTTTTATCTGACATCGATCTTTTGACGTCATCCCTTAATAGTAGCACATTATGGTCAACAGTCCTATTTTATTGACCCATGATACAATAAATGCAATTTTTGGTTTACATGCGCTTCTATCCGAGATGTGCTTTTAATAACTGACTAGTAAGAGCAAATATGGTATTTCCGTCTTTTTTTAATCGAACAACCAAAAAGCCATAGCACTAACATTTTTGTAAACTGTTGTAAACATATTTTGAAATGTTCCACCTAGGATAACAAATAGTGAAATTATGGTAGTGCTTATGCAGCATATGTGACGTGCGTCACAGGGTCTTTATTTAAAGCAGATTACATTAGGGCAACGTCACAAATGAACAATGCATATATGGTAGTGAGTAAGGGGGTGGTGAAACAGCCGCATGGAGCATTTGAATCAATAGAAGATCTCTAAATACATTTACATACGTGTTTTTGTATACAGGTCAAGGTAACCATGTACGTCACACACACTGATACCCTGTATAGCAAGATGGTACAGTAGAGTATGCTTTGTGGGCTAAAACAGAAATGTATAAATACTTGAAATAGCATGTCATGAATCCCTCCCATCACTTGAACTTGATCTCCTTAGGTTATTTCACAGAAAGTTAATATCAATTCACATTTACATTGTATTATTAAAATACTTAACCATCAGGCACATACACAAAATTGGCAAGCAACTGTAAACGAGAACTGAAAACAAGTACCAGTATATTTGAAACGAATCTCTGATTTGAATAGATTTGAGTTTTTTAAAATAAATTTTAATTTTTAATACAATATCAATACATCCCTTAAATGCTCTCAAAATATGAAACCACTACTAAAATTTCTGCCCTCCTCAATCCCATGGGGGTGTTTACTGCGGAATTCCTGTACCCCATCATGCAAAGCAGACCATCTCCCTGTATACAAAACAATATATTATATACCTTACCTGGACAAATACTGTGAAGAATATAACTATGAGACAAGTTGTGAGAAAAAGGCTTTTGCGTTGGGCCATCACTTTTGTTGGCTCTTCCAATAAAATAACGAGTGAGAATGCTATAGCACCTCTCAAACCGCCATAAGCCATGATGAACTGCTCCACTTTATTCACTTTGATTGCCCGGAACTTATTGGCTAATGCAGTCAGAATGATTACTCCTATAGAGAAAGCACATCACATACTCTTGAATGAAGTACAATGATACGATAATTGTTAAGCAATCTGTCTTACTTTGTATGTCCTTTCATTTGTAAATAACTTAAAAGTCTCTATTCAACAATTTGTACAAAACCACAGTTAAATTTTCTGCAAGGTACAATGTATATAGTGAGTATAAACACACACAATAAACTTAATTTCAACTTTTTTTAGAAGATTCTCTGCATTGCATAATTTGCGTTAAGCTAACCATGTTGCAGAATGTATCAACTCTTTTTCTCCATCCTAAATCAAAGCTTTCAAAAGATGTACATGCATGCTATAAAACATTACACATTATTGTGTAACTAACAGAGACATACTGATTTAAAAATCAGTAAAATTTCCCTAGTCGCTACAATCATTTGTTCAACTTTCACAATTATTATAGAAAAATAAATAAATATTTGGAAACACAATTTTATTTATATATTGATATATTAAATTATACAACGCACCCATATAATAACCATATAAATTATAATTAATAAATATCAATATTTTCATACATGTATATTAATGAAATTTGAAAAATAATTATCACAGCAAATCTTATGTGAGTGTGGACACATTCCATCTGAAGTTGGGTTGACATTGGAGGCCAATATTCAAAAATTGCTTCAATAAACATCAAGAGATATAATTTCAATAAAGGTAATCGATTGACGAATAACAAATTAATGGCCAATTTTGTACAATTATAATAAGACATTGTCAGGAAGAAAACCACTCAAAGGCTGAGCACACTATTATACATTTGAAGAAGTCATTGATAACTATTCTGTCCAAAAATTAAATATTCTCGTGCAAAGAGTGTGTGGACACTACTAGTATTCCAAATTCAGACCTATGCTACTAAAGGAAACAAGACTTGCATATCTTATCAAAAATGCCAAAAGGTATTATCTAATCAATTCACTGCTTCACAAGTACTCTACTTAAATCACTAATAAAATAAGGGTCACTTCATTCACCGCATGGCTCATGTACATGACTGGGTTCGTACACGGCTTTAAGTGTCGCAACGTCAGCTAATTTTCCAGTCGATGTTGAAGGCACAGCTTTCACAAAATCAAGCACACTATAGTTCTTTGATAATTTAGCCATATTTTCCATATGCTTTTTCCCCTTTTCATGACTTTTGAGAGCACTGATGCCCATGAATAGCAACGTCAAAATTTACCATGCAAACCGAACATCTGGCTTCGTACTGTGATGACGAACTTTGCATAATCCACTCCCCATATACTTTGTGACTCAACCACAAATCCCGAAACTTGGTTTTCCCCATACTAGAAAAGTTAAGTGAGCAAATTAGGCCGTAGGTCGAAATTTTTACACAAAAAAGATTGAAACACCACTGATCACGTCACACCAATTGCCTCCATTACTTTTGCACATGCACATGCGCATTACGTCATGACATGGCTGCTCGTCTTGATTCCGATCGATTCGGAATGAATCTCTAAACCGAACCCTTTTTCAGAGTCATCATATCCCCCCAATATTAACATTATTTTATTGCTTTCACAATCTCAAAAAAATCCATAGCTTACATTTATTTATTTCCCTTTTGCGATCCATGAAATAAAAACATACAACATTTCCTGGGCTTGCCTAAGTAGGCACTGAAAGCCAATCAACAAGCCGAATTCACACAGCTCATGACCTTACGTTGCTGTGACAACCAACATGACCCCTAAACCGGCAGACTTCACCACAGATCGACAATCGTCAATTTATAATCAAAAGACGGAGAGGAAAAATGGGAGAGTGGCCAAAAATAAAAAAAAAAAAATTGTGAAATTCAAGGTTTTTCCAGGATTTTAAATAAAAAAGCAAAATTTCAAGGCTTTTCAAGGCCTGGAAAAGTGATTTTCAAAATTCTAGTATATTCCAGGAATTCAAGGCTGTGTTCGAACCCTGCATGACATACATTGTAGGTATGAACAATACAATATACATTGTACACTCAGAATTATTGACAACCTATTTCAAGAGTATTATATCCATTCAATTTTCAATACTAAAGTACTGTACATCCAATAATGTGCATTTCAACAAAAAATATTTTAACATTTCAAAGTGAGTGAACCATTGAAAAATTCTTACCTATAGCCCGGTAGAACAGACAAAAGAACAGTGTACAAAGCACAAATGCACTATCCCATACATGGTCATCTCGGACCGCTGATAAACCCAGAAACATGAAAATAATAGTTTCACTTATACTCGTCAACATCTTCATAAAATATTTGACAGTAGTGTGTGATTTCTGTGATATATTAGCTTCTACGTATTTTTTCATGATGATTCCACAAAATACAATTCTGTTGAAAGAGAAAAAGGGAGGATTCAGTCATGAATATTATTTTCCTTCATCCAACTTGCAAGTTGAATGACCATTTAAAATATCATATTTATTTTACTCGACATGCACATCTGAGGCACATGCAAACCATAAACTGTATTTATTGTATGCTGAATCCTAAAAATATGATTTATTTTGACTACACATATTGACAAACCTTGTTTATGTAAGTGCATGGGCTACTAATAGACATTATAGTTGTGCATGTTGATCATAAATAACAGTAGTAAAAGTATATCCTCATTCAGATTGACATACCAGTACTTTCATTGTAAAAGTACACAAGTCATCATAGCCAAGGACATTGCACACCGACAAAATAAAATCTGTTCTACAGCTTGTGCCTATATTAACATTGATCAGATTTATATTCCCTATAATACATAGGAATTGACATTTCTTACATGCCATTTATAATATTTGGAAACACTAATCTAAATAACATAAACTTTATGCAAGTGCTACAGTACATGAGATAGAATCAGAATCAGCTAAGTAATTTTTTTTTTTTAAACTGAAGATTCGCCTTTTTCACCACCAGTTCCCTCTTTGGATCACAAATTCACAAAATAGTCTTGTTTATAGTCTGTACTTTCCTTCAGAAGATTGGGACAAAAAATCCCTTTTGAGTAAAAATTGACTTAAATTTTGTTCGTTGGCTTCAAAATTAGGGTTCATTTCCAGAAATATTGAAGAATATAAGAAAAGAAAAGTGAGAAAGTGTGGTAATGAAAAGGTTAAACTGATTTATAACACCCACGGACGATAAGTTAGGAAACCTTATTAAAGACTATTCAGCAATAAAAGGCATTCAAAGTCAACATCATCCAACTGGCAAAATGCTTGCTCTGGTTGTACATGTATTAAAAGTGCAGTGACCTAAGAATACTTGTTATGCTTGTGGTAAATGCACTTACACAGTATCGTAAAGTGTATGTGCTTTAGATAGAGCAAATAACGACTGATTAAAATCAAAACCTGATTAGTTAGTTGCTTGTTGTATGAATACTGAAGAATACTTGTGACCAATTTTTCACTTCTAGACTTGTGTGTAACGCGAGTCATTATCCTAGTGTTTCTGAGAGCTTTGTCAAGCTTAATGTGGATTCTTCTGTTATGTTGCAAAAGACGTCTTTTAGCTTCTCAGAAAGAATTACAAATAGTGACAATCATATTTTGTCATATATATTCTGAATAGTGACATTTTTTGTAGTTCCAGTAACTGTACATTGTGGAGGAGACGTTTTTATACCCAAGGTTTTCTTTTTAACTTTTTTGTGCTTGTCATTTATATGAAATATAGTAATAATACCAGAGTAGACAGAAAATTATACTTACGCCATGATTCCAGAGAAACCAAATATTTCAGCAGTGAGGTAGGAGAGATAACTCATAACAAACACAAATAATGGTTCAATCACTCGAACATGATCTGTAAATTTGGTGACAAATCCCGTCAGTAGACCCCATACGATACCAATAAGTGTACCGCCAATACCAATAATTAGAAAAGATGTTACTCCAACAACACAGTCAACTGGTAGAATGTTATCAGCACCCATCGCTGCAAATTGCTTGAACATTCGATATAGCACCTAAATTTAAAAAAAAAAAATGTTTACATGTTATGCATTGTTCAATGGTGTGGGCTGCTTACACTTTACAACTTTACAACTATTTAAGTCACAGAGTTTGCATTACTGTGCATGTTAATGAGTATATGCATTATGACAAAACAAATTCCAATTGAAATAAAAAAAATGTAATATTAAAATAAATGTAAATTGTTTGGAAAATATTACGATTCATAACAATGGCAATATATTACAGCAATTCCAGGCAATGATTTGACACTGAAGTAGTGCTAGAAGTTGATAACTTACTACAATAGGTTTGTACACACTTTGTTTTCAAATTTACAGAAGTTGTTACAAATAATGCAGACACGCACTGGAAGAAAGCTCCGCCCATAAAAGTGGCGGTACATTAGTTTTGAATTTCTCCTCCAATAAACGATCGAGGCTCTCAACTTAGTTTCGTACTTCAATTTGCGTCACATGTTATTTCAGTGAGAGGGCATAAAGTGGTGGCACTGTAAAGAACGTTATTTTACAGAACCAGCTGACCGTCTGATCATGACAGAATTATTGATCAAAGTGCATTATTCCTATTATAGAAATATCCGTATCACGCCGATGTATATAACTGAAAGCTGCCTGCAACAAATGTCCTATGGAGACTTCATCCAGTATATCAATAATGAAATTGAATACATAATTAAAATGGGTGTTATTCGATTATTAGTTCTCGACGATGAGAACCAAAAGGTTGATGTGCCACCAAATAATATCACTGGCAACACACGTCCGGGGAGGGTTGCCATCGTATACAAGTAGTTTTTGTCGAATTTCCCGTTCGTAAATGCGCGGTCCCAATGGTTTAAAATATTCGACATACTGCAAAAGGATTAATTATTCACTGGGTTTTAATTTTGCTTATTTCGCTGACTGGAAAATGCGCTAAATTAAAACCCAGTGAATATGTAAAATTTAACATAGAACACATTATCTAAATGATAAAACCGTGAATTTAAAACCATGTGAATATGCCTGAAATGCTAAATCAGTGAAATTTAAACCACGTGAATATTAGTCCTTTTACAGTAGTCTTATAACGTTGTCAGTTTCCTGGCAGGATACTCTCGGTGGTAACAAACCATTTGACGATATTATAAGCTGCCTGTTTTGAAACAACATTTCGATCTCTAATCTCAGCAAATGACAGTCCACGAAAATACAAATTGACAACTCTTGTTCTTATTTCAACTGGTTATTTGACTCTTTGCTTCTCCATCGTGGTGCTCAAACAACTTGGACATACATGTGTATGCCGATTTGTAGACACGCAATCGACACAATGACCGGCCAAAAATGAATGAAAGACCGACGCGCCTCAAAGTCTAGGTGTATCTGACTTTGTAGCAAAAATAGAAAACATTGTGGGCAATATCTGTCAATCATTCCTCTGATTTGCAGCCGATGTTTATATTTCTAGTTACAACTTATGTAAATGTGAAAACAAAGTGTGTAACCTATTGTAGTAAGTTATCAACATCTAGCACTACTTCAGCGTCAAATCAGTGCCTGGAATTGCTGTAATTGTTTACCCAATGTCACTCATACCTTGACCAACAGCCTTTCTATCGTGTGATAAAGGTACTGTTTTCTACCATAGGTAAAAAAATGTAAAAACAACACTAACATGCAAAATTGAGCATGGTAGTTTTACCATGTTTCTCAGGTCTATTAGGCACGGCAATTTTACCATACTTGGCTAGTGAAGTGCAAGATTACCCCCAGGTCTATTAAGGTTGTATTGTTGGCAAAATTATGTTAGAAGCCTTTGACAAGTAAACAAATTTCAAAAATTATGCATAGATAGCAGCCCAAATTCTCAATAGGTGCAAATTACATTCAAATGCACAAGATATAACAGTTTGAAATAAATAACATGGTAACTTTATGAGTAATCAAGCTCACAAAGTACATGTACGGACGACAGATGACGGATGACAGACAATGGACAACAGACAACAGACATTTTTGCTAACAAAATCAATGTAATGTTCAAAGTTCTGAAATATCCACTTCTTAACGTGTTTCATATCTCAATTGCATATAGAAACACCATTTCCTGAACTTGGTATATTTTCCTAACTTTTGAAGTAATTCTATTACAAATATCATAAGAATTTGGAAATCAGTACATTTGAAAAATGAAAGCTGTGTGCTGCCAAGTTGAGGTTGGGAGAATGAAAAATAGTGAAGGCTGAATATTACATTTGTATGTGACTTGAGCATAAAAACAAACCATGAAAAATGTCTGAAACTATATAGCAAAAACATGCACATTTACCATATTTCAAACATAACCAATAGCCAATATGGTATTAGGGTGGTGTATAAAAACATCCCATGGACTGTATTAAATGGAAGATGCACACTGGATAAATACAGTACCGGTATTTTAATCAGTGATACAAGATAAAATAAGCCCTTAATTGTGATCAAATCAAATTAATTAACACAAAAGGCATGGAGGTAAGCACACAAATTTTACTTTATACTGTACTTGCTGACTAAATGGCGCCAAAAGACGAAGGGTTGAAGTTTTAATTTGCATGACTGACTTAAAAATATACGAGTGAAATTTGTACTAGTTAATCAGCTCTTGTACAAGTAATAATTAATTAGCACATAAGGTAAGCACACAAATTTTACTTTATACTGTAGTCGCTGACAAAATGGCGCCAATAGACAAAAGGTCAGAGTTTTATTGGTATGACTAGGTAACTTAAAAATATACCCGTGAAATTTGTGCTAGTCAATCAGCTCGTGTACAGGTACATGCAAAGCATGCACAACTCTCTCACTACAGATTGTAATTAACAGAGTAACTCTGTAGTTCAACAAAAGTACGGTAGACATGCAGAGTAATTAGATTTCGAGTTCTTGAGTAAAAAAGCCACAATGCTTTAATAAAGATGCTACCGCAACTGACAGTACTGAATGAGAGAAAAGTAATATAGCTGACAACATAGGATAGAGCAGTCCAGTAAATTACACAGGTTAAAAATATACAATATAGTTTGAAATTGCTCTCTATATATCCGTACACGAGCGTACTGACGTCAATTGACAATTTCGCGAATCAGCATGCACATGTCAGGGTAAAATATTGTACACTGATCAGCACTGGTTTATGGTCTGCTGTGACAAAGTTATCCATAAGATGTTTTATTAACCGAAATACATAAATGTACATGCACACCTAACCTTTTTACCACCACTAGTCCTGTTTAGATTCAGCACTTTTCTTCGAAAGATTGAGACAAAAACAAATTTTTTTTAGTAAAAAATAAAAATTTTACTCAAATTTTGTCTTTAGGCTCCAAAATTAGGATTAATTTCTAGAAATATTTAAGAATACAAGAAAAAAGTGCAGAAAAATTTGGATGAGAAAGTTTGGTGGTGAAAAGGTTAATAACAGCAGCCAAAGCGAAAGACTTTTCACATGCAAAGCCCAAACAAGTGCAGTCCTACTGATTTTCAAAGAATGTTTTGTCTTGACTTGACATTTCAGTTATGTAAACTCCCAATTTATAAACAAGTTTTCTCTTGAAGATTATTGTACATGCTTGCTGCGAGTAATGTATTAGACTGTTGACAGTTTCATGACCTGATATTTTAGTTTTTTTCTGTGAAAACAATAGTCAGAAAATAAAAAAAAAAGGCCTCAGGACTTTCAACAGTCAGTAAAATGCATCACTTACAGCAAGTGCATGTATGTACAATAATCTTCAAGAGTAAAACTCTTGCGTTGTTAGCCATGCGTAAAATCAAGAAGAACTTTTGAAAAAAAATACAGACTACTCAGCATTATTGTTTCTAAGGGAAGTTGTAAAATCAATTCGTCCTTTAGTCACTTAGTATAAGGAACACTAACTAGAAAAATATCACGTACAATAAAAGCAAACAATCCATAACATTTTCAGTTTAATATTATTTTTGAAAAAATGTGCATAAATTAATTTGAACATTAGGATTCACTTTATCCATTGTACAGCTTAATATCAGATTATTATTCATATAAATATATAAATTTATAAAAAATTTTTTTTAAAAGGGAACGCAGTAAACTGCCAGTGAATACCTGGTAATACATTAATGTCAATTTATAGACCTATGTTTATAGCTGTACATTTGTACATGTAGTCTTTCATTTGATGAATAATTAAATCAAACTTAGAAAGAACCCCAATGTGCTGAGAGTATTCGGTAATTATTATGAATGTATATAAACCCAAAACTAATTAGATCGTTGCATTGTCTTTATGTATTTATGTACCAAGTTTCATTGAAATACATAAAGATAAGTACTTGAGATATTGCTGAAAACTGACTGATTATTTTGCAAATCAGGTAATTAATATGCACAGATTTTAACCAAAAACTAATCAGGTCTGTGCATAGTCCTTGAGCATCTATGTACCAAGTTGCATCAAAATCCAACAAATGAGTGGCTCTTTAGATATCAGTGGATTCAAAATCTGTGCATTAGCCCAGAGCAATGATCTGAAAATGTCTCATTATTTTTTATGTATATTCAAATTTGGACAATAGCTTTACATATCATTATATGACCATTGGAAGGATAGAAATCCTTGATTTTAATGCAATGTTAACATTAAAATAGCTGCCATTCAGCCATTTTGATTGTCAAACAAAAGTGCATACAAGCACATACATGTACATGTATGACATGCTATACGATTGATCAAGGCATGTTTGAGATATGGCTCAGGAACAACAGTTGTTAAAACAAGATGGTGCCATTTTGAATTTGATCTAAAAATTATCATGCAGTGACTCATTATCTCCGATAAACCAAGTTTGAACAAAAATTGAACAAAAACGACCTAAATCTGGTTTGGGAACAACAGAAATGCTCAATTTTGAAATGATTGTTACTCATAAAAATGGTTGTTTCTCAGCAATCTTGAATCATAACAAGGAACAATTGAATGTGCATATGTCATATTTGTTATCAAAAAATGATGTATCTTTACACAAAATGTATACTGTAAAGGGGCTAATTATTCATTAATTTAGCTTATTTTGCTGACTGGAAAATGCGCTAGATTAAAACCAAGTGAATATGTAAAATTTAGCATAGAACACATTATCTAAATGACGAAACCGTGAATTTAAAACCCACTGAATATGCCTGAAATGGTAAATCAGTGAAATTTAGACCCAGTGAAAATTAGTCATTTTACAGTATACCATTCTTGCAAACATACATGTATATATGTATTCAAGTATGTTTTGGGAACTTCAGATACCGGTAAGCTTTATACTGAGTACAAGTTGATGGAAGTAAGTTTAGTGCACTGTTGCAGTTGAGTTGAAGCCTAATACAAGGTTGAATTTGAAACATCAAAAAAAACCTGTCAACAAACAAGCTATTCTCTGATTGGTCTGACTGTTAGGTGTTAAAGTTGGGTAGCCAATCAAACACAATGCAAGCTGCTCTCTGATTGGTCTCACTGTTAGGTGCTAGGGTTGTGCAGCCAATCAGACACAATCTTGTAAGTATAATGTAGCTTTGCATTGACTCTACTGTGGCAATCAATTTTAACACACTGTCTGCTAAAAGCTCAACAGAAATACTAAAATCAGGAGAAAGCAGACAATGTGTTAAATTCACAGCATCAGCTTAACCCCAGTGTACTTTACTACATCAGATTACTATTAAATACATGTACAACTGTAGCTGTAGGTGAGTGGTCGGGAAGGCAGCAAATTGCATGCACCTTGTCCTAATTCTGGAAATCGTCACAAATGAGTTTGGAAAACTTGAGACTAACCAAGATGGGATTTCACTTGCAGCAACCTACGCATTATAAGTACTGTATTCCCTGCGCTATACATGTACAAGATAACACACAGAATATGTATAGACAGCGACAATTTAAATATTGCCATTAAAATTTCAGTATTTTAAATCTATAATTGAAAACAGTAGCATATTTCATACATATATTTGTACATACGCACACATGCATACAAATAATGAATGTGAATAAACTTAGTTCTTGAGCTTATGCACTTTAGTACTATACACTCATTTTTGGACAAATAACAAATAATAACTTTGGGTCCACACTCAAGCTGCGTAGAATGAGATATGACAAAGGTTTTTACGTACAGTATGTTTTTTTTAGATTTGCAGGAGGATTTGGTACAAAGGTATTCAAAAATCATTTTTTTTTTTGGCTGTTGCCAAGGCAGCGTGCGATAGGAATTTTTAAAGATTTTATCACCTAACTAGAGTGAAGGTGTGACCTGCCTGCCAAGTTTGAACGAAATTGCGCTTGCCAAGTTTGAACGAAATTGCCCCAGCCAATAATAATAAGGGCATACCTAGCAGTTAGTTTTCATTTATAAATCTGGTGTGGGTTTTAATGACGGGTATAGGCAAAATCGACATTTTACATGTACATGCATTTCTGTTCAGTACATATTAAATAAGGTTAAAAGTCAGAGAGAAAAGGTTGACCCTGCCCTCCTTCCTTGAGGCACTTACATGTACAATTCTCCTTGCAAACTTGTCAATTCTGAGATACTTGTAATACGAGAAATTATTACATATGTACTGCAGTTTATTTTGATTCGTCCCTGAAATCAAAATCGGTATTTCCACAACCCATATGCAAATGATGTCTGAGAGCAAACAAAGTAGTTCCTTCAGGAGTACAGTTTTTCGAAATAAACAATATTTAGAAGTGCAATATTTTCCCCTTGGGGTACATGAATATACTTGCCGAGTGAAATAAAATTTGAACAACAGTAATGGTACTTTTAGGCAGTCACTTATTTTGGCCCAAACTAATTTGCATATCACCCATGCAATAATGTTTTCAGTATTTTCACGGTCAATATGCAAATGAACATGGTATTTTCATTGGCTACCGAACTATTTTTATTTTGTAAACACATTTTCGTCTGCTATTTTTATCCACTTCAAATCTGTATTCTGCTGTACTTTCACTTGCTTCGCTCGTGAAAGTACAGCCGCAGGATGCACCGCATCACTCGTGAAAATAACTTCCATACGCAACGAAAGCCACAGGGAGGGTGTGGGGTTCTGTCATATTACTTCATCTATTATTAAGAATACATTTAAATGAATATGAAGGTAGAATGTTAATTCGGATTGATACAGCTCAAAATATCAATGTCTGAGATAATATTATGTTTTACGAGACATATAGCAGGTGATGTATAATAGCTACAGTTGTATATACAAGATAGAAATACATATATATGTTTCACCCTAGACTTTTTGGTGTCAAACATAATGTGAATGGCAAAAGCAAAACAGGGATGACAAAACTAGCTGAGGACGTTAGGCAAATGTGTTAGATCCGTGATACAGTATCAATACAGTACAGACACTGGTAGCAAGATATTAGAATATTAATAAAGAATGAACAGCGTCGTCACCAAAAGACTTTATTTCCCTGACCATGTTTTAAGCATAGACAAAGTAGCATATGCCAGAACAATGGGTCAAATGACCAAAAGTGATACATGAAAAAATAGTTCTTTGCATTTGTTTTTTGTGTTTAGTTATCATCTGCTTTTGGGCTGAATCAGCACATGCAGATATGTACATTGGCCGGAGTTGCATCTTGAAGTGATCTGTAGGGATGTACTGATTTAGTCGGCTTAGATCTATGATCAACTACTGAAATCTATGAATTTGTGCCTTCTGAGTGAACTGAAACTTCAAAAATATTGATAAGGTGTATTGTCACCCGATGCAGAGTCCTGACCCTGACTATGTTCACCTCCATACTACCCTCACACTCACAGCCAGATTGTCACTGGTGAGTGTTCATATCTAGTCGTCTTTGAATTACTATATTGAGAACACCTCCTGTCATTGCATTGTCGCTTGTGTGCCAAGTAAGCCTGATTCGGGCAAACATTACGAGTATTAAAGCTCCTTTGGTTGAGGCTCTCAAAATAGCAAGTGCTTGAGGAGGGGTGGTCCAAATAGCATCCCGATTATCAAGTAAAAAAGTTGTGTACTGGGGCAGTGACATTCTGTTTTAAATCCACGGTTACAACAAGAACCAAATTTTTGCAAAGTCTGATCTTGTGCCATCTTTGAGTCTTCAATCAGAATAATAATATACGGCCACCATATCAAGCACATAGAACAGCACCCTCAAGAAGACCTGAGTACTATCATCCAATATCCTGACCTGGGAATCAGACAATTTATGGAAAGCATTCCACCCCTTGAGGTTAGGCAGTCTCCGATGGTAAAACTAGGTTCCTTTCATCTTATAAGTGGTACTGAATTATACAGCTCAGTGTACTGCCTTTTGGTTCATCACCAGTAATGGTGTAGTTATTGTTCTACTCGTACGCATTTGGGGAACTTGTGGAGGTACATGTATCTGATCGGTACTGTGATGTAAAATGCCGACCACCTGTCATAACTCTTGCCGATAGAAGGTGACCAGGTATGTGACTCCATACACTGTTCAACATCTCTCATCACCTTCTCTACAAAAAAACGGCTGGTGGTTGGGGAATAGAAGTACCACAACGCTCTGATTTAAAGATAGCGAAAACTTTTATTTTTATTTTTAATTTTTAAAATATTTTTGTGCCAGGCGAGAGTTCTTGACATTGAGTGTCACTGTTGTCTCTCTCAACATTTTTTTTTGTACGTGCAAATTACAAGTGCTAGTGCTGACACAGTGCATTTTGCCACAGAAGTCATATTCATGTTTGGGACTACATGACAGGGCTGTGTGGCCATCTCTCTGTCAAATGTCATTTTTTTAATGCGCTATCCTGGCGTAAACCAGGCTCGGTCGAACACAAGCACCTGCGGACCTTAACAAAGGTTCCCCCAAAGTCGCATTCGTTGTTGAATGAATCTCGGCCAGTGGAATTGGCCTTCCCATTGAGTCTGTGGCACACTCACCCAGGGTAGGGGTCGACCCTTTGATGTTCAGCCTAAGGTAGGATTTGAACTTGGGTCTACCGATCATGACTCTGATGCGACAACCACTATGCTACCAGTGACCGGTATAACTTCACATACTGCCTCCGTTGCCATGCATATTTGTTCTTCTTCTAGACTAGCTTAATTTTCATGGACTAGTTATTGGTTGCCTCTAAAAGTTTTTTTGATGGCGGCAACTCAGTGTTCGTCTGTAACAAATGCAATGGTTGAATCCACTACTTTTTCACAATGTCTAGAATGCCCTAGCACAAGGCTGAGACTTAGTGTGCACTCCAGATTCACAGATACTCTCCCGAGGACCTTGCTGGCTTGGTGCATACATCAATGCAAATGCACTTTAAACTATGTGGTGTTACCAAACTCTTCAGATATCCACTTTTAAATAAAGAGATAATCAGACAAAAAATACCCGTCCCAGGCGAGTGAGGAGCATTCTGGTCTTTGATTGCATTTGACGTCTTGATTTCAGAACTTCAAAAAGCAATTTTATTTTCAGCCTTGTTCATCCTACCCTAATTTAACACATCGAATATTGGTGAGGAAAGTATGACAGAATGTGGTAAAATAAAAAGTAAATTACAGTAGTTCCTATATATCAAATCCTACTATTAAACCAGACCCAGAAGCATTATTTTATCACATAAATCATGTATCACAGTACATACAATGCAGTAATAATTTATAAATGTGTGTTTATTAGAAATGACTCAAAAGTATTTCCTGAATGTACCATATATTCTACTATTCGCATGTATAGCATGTCCAGGGGTTTATAAGCTTCTACATGTATAGCATGTCCAGGGGTTTATAAGCTCATACATGTATTTACCCAAAGTACACATTCAATAAATCAATCATCTTCTCTTCATGGACAGTTAAATAAGAATGTTACTTGAAATATAATCCTGTCTGACATAATCAGACACTCAGTATTCTTACCAGATGCGAGACATGATACATTTGCCTCATGGTTTAATTTTTTGTCACAGGTTTTTTACTCTCATGAGATAAATTGTCTCACAGAAATGTAATAAAATACTGTACAAGTGACAATTTATAAGTGTAGAATAAAATTCAATCATAATAAACATTTAAGTACACTGTCTCCACTATAAGAGGAACAAAATACTATATTTCTGTCTCTACATGTAGTTCCACATGGATGGTTAATTGTCTCATACTTTCCAAACTGATTGAACAATTCAACCCCCCCTGTATTTAATAACATTTGAATTTGAATAAAGATGTAACAGTACATGCATCAACTTTTACTGAAGTAGAAAGCCCAAACTATTATTTAGACACTCCATTATCTCACTGCTATAAGGTGCAGTTTCCTACTGCTGTAGAATAAAACAGTATTATCTTTTGTGACATGCATATTAGTAGCACCCTAAAGTTGTTTTCATACTACCAGTATATGCAATCTACGAAACACATAGTTTTCTCATATGCATCTGAAAAACACCAACAGTTTTGGTAATGCATGTGTAGATTGGGCATTTCTGTGCTTTGCTAAGTGTACTGACTGGTGTAATACAGACCATGTAATTCTTTTTTTATCAAATTCGAGATACAATTTTCAGTTCAAAGACTCAGATTGATGAGGATGCGTCAAATAAAATAGTTCATACTTGAAATTTAATATAATAACCTATTGATCATTTAGAATTCATTCTGAATGATTCACAAACATTTTAAATATGAAAACCTCAGTTTCTAATTCTACCAACGTTGATAAATAACTAACTACGATCTGATTACCGATAGAAGTCAACAAAGCATTACCTAACATGGGACTACACTTGTGTTTACTGAAAAGCATAATGTTTGCTTGAATACACTATTGGGATAACACTATAACTACAGATTTATCATTCCTGTAGTAGTTTTCATTTTATTCTTTGCCGAAGGGTATACAGGTATGTGGCAGAGTCGTGAATGATTCACAATATATTTTATTACACCTCACTGATAAGTGGAATATTATTTATGGAATGTGTTGCCTGATTCTTTTTCATCATGACCTTTTCAGGAAGCAGAGGGCATTTTTTTCAGACCTAATTAAATTTTTATGTTTGATATGAAATCAGTTGAATTTTAACTGTTAAAATATCTTCTGGAACAATGTATAGTTTTGCATACTGATTAAAAAATGACATTCAGCTAATCTAACAATTGACGGGAAGGTGATATATAAAAAGGATTTCTTGAGTTTGGCTCAAAAAACTTGACACTGACTTCCTTTATTATAGTTACATGTACATTGTCAGCAAAAAGGAAGACTTAATTTGGAGTATTTAAACTTGACCAAAAATCAAACCTGAAAGTTAAAGTGGCATTCAGCCTTCGTAATATTGTTAGAACTCACTATATAGAGTCTATTGAGAGGTATTTGGGCTTGTGAAAATGCGCGGATAGTGAGAAAACTGTCCGTAACCAGCGGAATCACCAGTGGAACACAACTAACCGGCACCTCCTGATCGTTATTGATTCAAGTTATAAATATAATAATTTGAGTTATAAATATAATGATCAAAAGTTGATGTGTTAAACAGTTAACTCTAAAGCTAATATTTTTCCTTACAGCCATAAATGCATTGCTGTTGGAATTCTGCTTTGGGTGCATGCTAAATACAACTAACCTAGAAAGTACGTAATGTAAAATATTCAAAGATCACTCAGACACTGTGGCAACACAAGTGAAACCGTCATTTTATAAATTCTAATGACTATACTGGGAACAAGCCAAGAGTCTGGTGTGCATCTCAGATAATCATCTTAATGGAAAATACTTTACAGAAAATATTGATTTTGAAATATTTCATCTTTGATCAATAAGAATCCCGCATGCAATTCAGTAACTCGATGATACCCTTAAATGCTGTAAATTTAATCACAACTGAATCAACACAACTGCTCAATGATGTTCGTCTACTGCCTGAGAATATCTTGTGAATGCTGCCGCTGTTGCATTTATTATATCACATGTAAAAGCCTTCAATTTTACCAACAATACAAGTTCAAAGTGTAGTGTTTGATATGGAACTCTCTTATTCAACGCATGTCAATTAAATATTTGTTTACAAGGTACTCTAACCAAATTACAGCGGTTCATTAATATAAAAGTATTTATGTGGAAAGGTCATTTATGTTGGTAACTGCTGTTATTTCTATGACCAGCTGATATTTAGTCAGAAAATATAAATACATTTTTTTCTATTTGGTGCATGTGAATTTTGGTAACAGAACCATAATACAATTTCCTTTTTTGTAGGATTCAATCCGTAGTCCCATGTTCACTCACCTATTAAAGCAATGTTTCCTGGGGGGAAATGATGGTAATGGGGATGAGGCTTACAAATGACAATTCAGATAAGCACTGATGACTTCTCTGGAAACACGAACAGATGAGGATGAATCAATATAACTATGATACATCAAAATGTTAATTTCTGTTTATAGATTCGTGTTGAATATGTATTGTTTTTGCTCCAGTAGCACAGATAGAAAAACAGTGTATGACTTATTTTTACCAAAGACACATTGCTGTCTTTTAAGTAAGCGCATCTGTTACTAATAGAGCAAAGACAGTATTTGTGTTTCAATCAGCAGTGAACATTACGTCTACATGTGTACTTCACTAGAATTCAAATCAGTTAATGATTCATATCACTGAATACTTTCTACTCACCACAGTGACTGCATCATTTAGCAAGGATTCCCCAAACACAAGTATAAACAAAGATTCATTTACGTGCACTTCTTCAAACACGGCCAGCACGGCAACGGGATCAACCGCAGATATCAAACTGCTGAATACCAAGCAATCTAAAAGGTCCATTGGAACAGATACCCATCCTAGGGCAACAATCCCGTACAATGAGGTACCAATACAAAAAACGTTAAAAAGTGTTCCCACAACTGCATAGAGTAAAATAGTTCCAATGTTATCAAAAAATGATCGATTTGGCATAAAATAACCAGCTTCCAGTACTATGGGTGGAAGTAAAAACAGGAAGAAGGTGTCACTGTCCAGTGTATAGTCCAGCATAACATCATGGGCAGCAAAATAAATAACAATTCCTACTATAATACCAAGGATGATTAGCAAACAACTTTCTGGAAATATTTTGGCCAACTTGTCCGTTAGATGGAAAGCTGTAAAACAAAGAAAAGGACGATGTTATTCAAAATTTTAAATGAACAAGTCAATATTTTTCAGTTTAAAACATGATTATTGTTGCTCTCGATATATATTAAGAAATGCAAATTTCAAATAGGTGCATTTGGAAAAACGTTCACCATTTTTCATCCTTTTAGTCAATCTTGGGCTTTATACGCCAAGCAATAGGACCTGTAATCATAAGAATGCAACTCAAAGAGAACATGGTTACACCATTATAATGTAGCATCCACAGCACCATATTGAATGAGCATACTTTGTTTTTTGATAATGTATAGAAATGAGGTATTGCAAAGTTAAATTTTTCCCTCCATTAGAAATGCATGCAATTTTTATAAATGACGTGTTAACAAAATTAGCCTATACATGTAGGTGTACTTAAAATCAACAAGTACACTGTAGAGCAAATACAGTGATGAAGACACATGTATATGGTAAAGAGCAAACACATAAAGTGTATTATTTATAAGAAGTGCACTATTTATTTAGATTAAAAATTTACTTAAAATGCAAGAAAAGCACTGAAGTGTGATTATTGCATGTCAAGTGTTTTGTATCTGTAAGGATAAAGACAGCGAATATATATAGACTGTTGACAGTCTCTCAGGCCAAATTTCTTTATTTTTCAGTGAGAATAAAAATGAATCACAATAGGCATCTATGAAATGCTGTAGGCATTTTGACAAGGGTCAAAGGCCTGAGAGACTGTCATAGCTCTCTGCTCTATCACCAACATTGTTGAAATATTCACCATTAACGCAACATTGATGATTGACAAGGCAGTGACCAACCAGTTATCAACCAATCGTGAAGCATGCAGTGTGGGCTTGACAGGTCAAACAGTTGCATATGACAACGTTGATGCGACAAATGGTATCTGACCATAGTATTTTGTGTGTGTACACTTATTATTGAGTCTATGGTCAAAATAAGTCATATTTAAATGATTCAGTATACAATAAATACAAATGTGTTTTGATTTCAGATGATATTCCACCACAATAGATCAAATAAGTTTGTCAATTAACGCTTTGACCTATAACAAATGCATTTCCTGAAGCAATAGCAAATTTACAGGTAGACAATTTGATTTGTGTTGTGTTTCAAAAGCTGTGTACTATGAAAACGTTTGTCTACTATAGAAACCACCTACTTATTTATTGGCTTCCAAAATTTTGACTGATCACAGAATTGTGCTGTTTTTCGTTCTCAATTTTTAGTATCAAACTATGAATGAATATTAATTAAATTAGTGGTATGGTCAGTAGATCTTTTATTATTATAAAATAAGTTATAAAACTTGGTTTTGTGTACATGTATACTTATGTGTTCATGTACTTTCTTTGGTATGCATGGACGACTTACAGTAATATTAGTTACAAAGACAATGAGTGTTATGGGTTGCTTAAGCACAATCCAAGATAAACAGCCGACTACCACTTTTTACCACTTTAAAAACAAAAGAACTAGGTGCTTTTGTTTTTATCCTTGTGTTATATCTTTGTTAATTTGCAAGTTAAAAACTTATATATCTTTTTCTATTCTCAAGGTCAAACTAAAACAATCTTATTTCCCTAGAATTTGTACATGCTTAGAATACTATAGTTCAAGCCCTGGATGAACCAAGATCTACAATTTGTTTGACAAACATTAATTATGGCATGCAAACACTTAAAAGTAGATACTTCTAATTCATGTCTGAGTATCAATCAAATATAGTTATATAGGATTCATTTATTCCATGACAAAATCTTGCACTAAATGAAGATGTTGTATTACTTATTCACAATATATTAAATAAACATTTCAAGATATTAAACTTTGGGGTCCCCTGTGAGAGATGCTTTATTACCTAAACATATTTATTATCTACAGCAAGTCTCAGAAGTATTGGGGCAGCCAATTTGCAAATTCGCTAGTGAATTGGGCTAACTGCTTTGGTTTTGACTAAACAGTTGGCTTTCGAATCTCACTGGCGCCGTCTTGTGGTCACACCCACTCTGGCCGAATCTATATAACAGCAGGGGACGGCCGTCATACTTTAGGAGCTAATCAGCCACAGTTGGATGACCATTTTGCTTTCAAATATACCAGGGAAAGTGTTCTATGTGTAATGAGGTTTTCGTATACAAGGGATTGACCACACAAAAACGACGAAAGAGGTCGATTTTTTTAGCGGTTTTAGTTTGTCATTTGTCATGTTTATCAACTTGTCTCTTTATTTAGTTTCAACATGGATCTACCAACAAGGTAGGTCCATAGTTTCAAGCAATGTTCAAGACGGCTACCCCCATATAGTAAATATCGGTGCATTAATCACATTTACCGGTTTAATATTACGCCAGCTGACTGTGGCCATTCTCAGGCTGACCAGGGAAACTACTTTTACATTATCACACCTCGTAACAAAGAAAATCATTCAGGGGAATCTAGACATATACCTACCAGAGTTGACGCGGCCATGAGTCAGCGCCAGCAAGATTCAAAAGCCAACTGTTTAGTCAAAACCCAAGCAGTTAGCCAATTCGCTAGCGAGTTTGCAAATTGGCTGCCCCATTACTTTTGAGACTTGCTGTAAACATGTTTAAACTAGCAGCCTGTCGGCTGAGATAGCTCCGCTGTTATCAATGCACATTGCAATTAAAGAACAGAAGATTTCATCAGACAATGAACAATATGTATAGTATTAAAGCAATCAGACTTTTTATCAATAATATTCATTAAAGTTAGATAATTAAAGAACAAAATCATCACGAAATGAAGAAATCTGAAAGAGGTCTACCTGTAGTACCTATGTAGTATATATAATATCAAAGCAATTAGACTTGCGGTTTTTAACCACTTTTTAATATCACTTTTTACCAAAAATGACAAAAATATTCATGAAAATTAGAGAATTAAAGATATCATCATGAAATGAACAAACCTGAGAGAGGACCACATGTAGTACCTAGATATGTAGTATCAAAGCAATTGGACATGCAGTTTTTAACAAGAAGTCGAAAATATCACTTTTTACCAAAAATGATAAAAATATAAATCAAAATTAGAGAATTTAAGATATCATCACAAAATGAACAAATTTGAGAGGGGTCCACCCAAGGTACCTACATACCAAGTATAAAGCATTCAGGCTAGCGGTTTTCAAGAAGAAGTGGAAAATAGCATTTTTGACCAAAAATGACAAAAATATTCGCTATAAATAAGACAATTGAACATAGCCACACAAAATGAACAAATCTGAGAGAGAAGCACCCAAGGTACCTTCCTAGAAAGTTTCACAGCCATACAGTTTGTGGTTTTTAAGAAGAAGTTGAAAATGTAAAGTTGACGACGGCGACGACGGATGCCGACAATCAGTAATACCATAAAAACTTAATTAATTCGCGGTAGTAAAAATAATTATTTTTTCAAGTGCGCGAACTAATAGCGTTAAAACGGAAATTATTAGTTTTTGGTGCGCGAATTAAAAGAGTACTTTTAGATCGATTAAAAAAGGAGCTGTTTTCATAAATTCGTTAGTGATTTGTTTTGTTTTTCAATGAACACGATAACAGGACGTTGTTTTAGTGCTTCTGAGACTCGTGGCTAGCGACATTCATGGCGTATATTCGGGCAGAGAACACGCACCATGTTACACTTGAAATGAAACAGTGAAATGGCAAACATCACTCTGTACACAAACAAACAATGAACACATGGCTACAAAGTAGGCGTCTGACTGCACTGCCTTTTTTTATATTTGGGTGCGCGAATTAATAGGGACCGCGAATTAATCGAGTTTTTACGGTACTATAAACATCTCCCTTGAAGTAAAAATCCCTTTTTTGTTGGACAGTGCCCCAATGAAGTATTCTTGCATGAACAGTTAATATATTATTCTAAAGTATGGCAATTATGTTTGGATTACAGCTTTGTGTGTACCTTAAACAGTTAATAAAGCACAATATTAAATTTTAAAATGGCAACCGTATTTATCACAATTATCTTTCCAAATTTCAAAGGTTAAATTTGACATACCGGGGTACTAATTAATTTAAGTTTTGTGTGTTTGACTTGCTGTACGTAAGTGAGCACTTTACTGCATTTTGTATGCTACAAAATAATTAGGCTGTAAAATGGCCAAATCAGACACTTGAATAGTAACACACTTGCCTTAACAGACTACATTGTATAGTAGATATATGGGCAACATACATTTCAGACGAGCGAGTTTAAGAGTTAACATCAAGCCATGTGACGTCAAGTGATTAATCAGTGCATAGTTTTTAAACTGTCTTAAGCGTATGATCCCCATTAATGAATTGACATTTACAAAAAGGAACCAAAATTGAGGTGAAGCAATGCCATCAATCTGATTACTTGGTTACTATTATAAAGTGCTTTGATTCCCAAGCCTGGACAAACTGACACATCAACTCATCTCAATGTCGTCATCATCTGAATGTTTGTTCATTCTTTTTCCAGGGCAAGGTTGTGAAAATCACAATATATCCTTGCATCATCTTTCAAGTAATATTTATTTAAAGAACCAAGGTCTCGAAATTAACAATATTCCTCGGAAGCATGATGGGCTACCAATCTCAAGAGTTGGTACATGTACATGTAGCTCCTTTGGTCATATTTTGCAGATTTTGTAGAAACTTAAAGTCATGCCAGAAAGTGTGAACACAAATAAATCAATCAATAAATCAATAAATCAATCAATCAATCAATCAATAAATCAATAAATAAACAAGTCATTGAAAATGACACAGTCCCCGTTAAATTTTTAAAAGTTCTCTTTGTGCTCGTCATATTAAAGCAGAGGGGTTGTCGCAAGCATGTCCTTGAAACTTGAGTTCCATATGGCGTATACAACAGATTGTGTTCCTTGTAGTAGTAATATGGCCAAAAATAAAAACAGCAGTTATTCGGCCATCTTTGATCTGATTATGAAACACACTGATATGTATGATATATGTGCCAAATATGAATGAAAATGGTACATAAATTGTGGAAATATAGCAGTAAGGCCAAAAAGTCAGATGGCTGTCAATCGGCCATCCTTGACCAGATTTTGAAACCAATTTTCATGGACATGCATCCTAACATTTATAAAGTACATGTATGTGCCAAATTTGAATGAAAACTGACAGAGCACGTCCAAGATACCGCATAAAAAAACAAAAAAACAAGATGCCTGCCAGTCGACCATGTTTGATCTAATTGCGAAATAAATTGTCATGAACATGTATCCTAACATGTATAATCTATGTACCAAGTTTGAATGACAACTGACAAAGCATGTCCAAAATACAACATTTTCAAAAAACAAGATGGCTGCCAGTCGGCCATTTTGAATCAAATCACCTAAACCACTGCATGTGCATATGTCCCACATAAGGTACTAGGCACATGCAAAGAATGAACAGAATTGGTCCACAGGATTCTGAAATACGACTCTGGACAGAGTGACGGACGGACGGACACACGGACGGACTCAGGAACTCACGGATGGTCGGGGACATGTATCCTAACATGTATAATCTATGTACTAAATTTGAATGAAAACTGACAAAGCATGTCCAAAATACAACATTTTCAAAAAACAAGATGGCTGCCAGTCGGCCATCTTTGATCCAATTGTGAAATAAATAATCATGGACATGTATCCTAACATGTATAATTTATGTACCAAGTTTGAATGAAAACTGACAAAGCATGTCCAAAATACAACATTTAAAAAAACACAAGATGGCTGCCAGTCGGCCATTTTAAATCGAATTGCTAAACCACTGCATGTGCATATGTCCCACATAAAGTACTAGGCACATGCAAAGAATGAACGGAATCGGTCCAAGGGATTCTGAGATACGACTCTGGACGGACGCACAGACGCACGGACAGAGATCGAATTATAAGTCCCCGTTCTCGGACTTTGTCCAAACGGGGACTAATAAATGTCACATTGCTCTATTTTTGTAGGACACCCACAACACATGTTGGTTAATGTGATAACAAAAATGTCACTTTTTTGGAAATTGAAATGAAAAATGGTAGCCCTAGAATACGAATTGGTCGTCTGTGTACCATTGGTTACTGCTAATTTTGACCTAAAACCATATGGTAGAACATCAACATAACATGCTTCTAATTATAGACAAAACAATAATATAATTTACAGTGGTCAATGTTCTATGAACTGGTTTATTGATGTTACAATAACCCCCCCCCCCCCTCCCCAAGTTATTTGCTTTACAGATAAACTATCAACTCTACTCTTTAAGTTCATTCTTAAGAATTGTTTGTTTCTTCTGTTTTAGGATCATCAAGCTCTCCCCAATTATCTGCACACAGACCCTGATTTTGTTTATTGTGCTGAATCAATCACAAGGGATACAGACAAAAATACAAGGTCTACTAATTGATTAATTAAGCAAAAAAATGGTCTCAAAAGCAGAAGAAAAACAAATTGTTATGTATTATGAAAATGACTGCACATATCTGCAGCCATACACGATGAGTGATGCAAATAAATAATGAGAATGCAAAAATATCACATCTGTTTCTGTTTGATGTTGGCAACCTGAGCAGACATATTAAAATGAATACAGTGCCTAACAATGGTAAAAGCTTACCAAAATGAACTAATAACTAAAAATTATTATATAAAGTATTTGAAGATTATTGTTTATGAATTACATTTTTAAGACGTGTTCAGAGCTTGTAGCATCAACTAACAATCAGTATTTAGTGAATTATAATCAATGAAAAATGTAGATTGAACACTATAATTTTTCTCACCAAAATATTTTGCACTTTTTTAAGTATATTTCTATCATTGTTTATTTAATTTTGGTTCAAATGAACATAATTTTCCATTGGCTACAGATTTTAACAAAATGTTTGAAAAATATGGAAAAATTAAGCAGGTTTATTTTGTGAAAGATGATAAAAATTGACTATTTAGGGTTTGGGCTGGCTAATGATTTATTATGGTAATCATACTATAAATATTACTCATACAATTATTAACAAAACATGTCACATCTATCACGAAGATCAAATAAGTTGTATTCAATTTACGCATTTCCCTTGATACTTGAATAGATCCATGAATAAAATAGACAGAAATTAGACAGTGGAGTGAAATAGAGTCAATGCATGTTATTGCTCATGTTTAAAGACAAAATCTTATACGTTCAGTGAAACCATAAAAAATTAAATAAAGCTATGAAATAAACTTGGTACATAAAATATGATACATTGCATGATTTATGAAAATCAGGTCAAGCACACCTGGATAGATTACGAGTAGGTTGATCAAATAGCTAATGTATCTATACTTCTTAAAGGCTGTATTTTCATTAGAATTGTTGAGATCAGTATTAAAGTCACTAGTTATGACACTGTTCGACAGTTATTCTTGATCTGACTATATTTTGTGTCTAAACAAACACTACCTGCATGAACCACCACGATAAAATGTCAGCAGAATATATATTCTATTTATAATATTCCTTTGTACTAGGTTTAAACAAAATTGATCCAAGTATGCCCAAATCCATTTTTGCCTAAGTAAAACACTCTATTAATTTAAATGAATGAACATACAATTAACATGCACCTATAGCCCATAATAGTCTATGTAAGAAATTTCAATGAAATTGGTTTAGGCATGTCAGAGATATGAGAGTGCATGGACGAATGAATAAAACCTAAATTATGAGCCCTCTTTTGTGTTTACATTTCTACTCAGCATATATAGATCAAGAATAGTGTGATATCATGATGATCTGTCAATAAAGACAAGGTGACCTTGTTTTTAAAATTCTCTCTGCTTGAAATGTGTATTCACATACCAATTCCAGAATCAAAATAACAAAAATGCCTATTCACTATAAATCCATTAGCAAAATAACAAGCAGCCTGTCGGCTGAGATAGCTCCGCTGTTAGCAATGCACATGGCAATTAAAGAACAGAAGATATCATTAGAAAATGAACAAATCTGAGAGAGGTCCACATGTAGTACCTATATGTATAATATATCAAAGCAATTGGACTTGCGGTTTTCAACAAGAAGTCGAAAATATCACTTTTTACGAAAAATTACAAAAATATTCACCAAAATAAATTAATTAGAGAATTGAAGATATCATCATGAAATGAACAAATCTGAGAGAGGTCCACATGTAGTACCTATATATGTAATATCAAAGCAATTGGACTTGCGGTTTTCAACAAGAAGTCGAAAATATCACTTTTTACCAAAAATTACAAAAATATTCACCGAAATTAGAGAATTAAAGATATCATTACAAAATGAACAAATCTGAGAGAGGTCCACATGTAGTACCTATATATGTAATATCAAAGCAATTGGACTTGCGGTTTTCAACAAGAAGTCGAAAATATCACTTTTTACCAAAAATTACAAAAATATTCACCAAAATTAGAGAATTAAAGATATCATTACAAAATGAACAAATCTGAGAGAGGTCCACATGTAGTACCTATATATGTAATATCAAAGCAATTGGACTTGCGGTTTTCAACAAGAGGTCGAAAATATCACTTTTTACCAAAAATTACAAAAATATTCACCAAAATTAGAGAATTGAAGATATCATTACAAAATGAACAAATCTGAGAGAGGTCGACATGTAGTACCTATATATGTAAATATCAAAGCAATTGGACTTGCGGTTTTCAACAAGAAGTCGAAAATATCACTTTTTACCAAAAATGACAAAAATATTCACCAAAATTAGAGAATTAAAGATATCATTACAAAATGAACAAATCTGAGAGAGGTCCACATGTAGTACCTATATATGTAATATCAAAGCAATTGGACTTGCGGTTTTCAACAAGAAGTCGAAAATATCACTTTTTACCAAAAATTACAAAAATATTCACCGAAATTAGAGAATTAAAGATATCATTACAAAATGAACAAATCTGAGAGAGGTCCACATGTAGTACCTATATATGTAATATCAAAGCAATTGGACTTGCGGTTTTCAACAAGAAGTCGAAAATATCACTTTTTACCAAAAATTACAAAAATATTCACCAAAATTAGAAAATTAAAGATATCATTACAAAATGAACAAATCTGAGAGAGGTCCACATGTAGTACCTATATATGTAATATCAAAGCAATTGGACTTGCGGTTTTCAACAAGAAGTCGAAAATATCACTTTTTACCAAAAATTACAAAAATATTCACCAAAATTAGAGAATTAAAGATATCATTACAAAATGAACAAATCTGAGAGAGGTCCACATGTAGTACCTATATATGTAATATCAAAGCAATTGGACTTGCGGTTTTCAACAAGAGGTCGAAAATATCACTTTTTACCAAAAATTACAAAAATATTCACCAAAATTAGAGAATTGAAGATATCATTACAAAATGAACAAATCTGAGAGAGGTCGACATGTAGTACCTATATATGTAAATATCAAAGCAATTGGACTTGCGGTTTTCAACAAGAAGTCGAAAATATCACTTTTTACCAAAAATGACAAAAATATTCACCAAAATTAGAGAATTAAAGATATCATTACAAAATGAACAAATCTGAGAGAGGTCCACATGTAGTACCTATATATGTAATATCAAAGCAATTGGACTTGCGGTTTTCAACAAGAAGTCGAAAATATCACTTTTTACCAAAAATTACAAAAATATTCACCGAAATTAGAGAATTAAAGATATCATTACAAAATGAACAAATCTGAGAGAGGTCCACATGTAGTACCTATATATGTAATATCAAAGCAATTGGACTTGCGGTTTTCAACAAGAAGTCGAAAATATCACTTTTTACCAAAAATTACAAAAATATTCACCAAAATTAGAGAATTAAAGATATCATTACAAAATGAACAAATCTGAGAGAGGTCCACATGTAGTACCTATATATGTAATATCAAAGCAATTGGACTTGCGGTTTTCAACAAGAGGTCGAAAATATCACTTTTTACCAAAAATTACAAAAATATTCACCAAAATTAGAGAATTGAAGATATCATTACAAAATGAACAAATCTGAGAGAGGTCGACATGTAGTACCTATATATGTAAATATCAAAGCAATTGGACTTGCGGTTTTCAACAAGAAGTCGAAAATATCACTTTTTACCAAAAATGACAAAAATATTCACCAAAATTAGAGAATTAAAGATATCATTACAAAATGAACAAATCTGAGAGAGGTCCACATGTAGTACCTATATATGTAATATCAAAGCAATTGCACTTGCGGTTTTCAACAAGAAGTCGAAAATATCACTTTTTACTAAAAATGACAAAAATATTCACCAAAATTAGAGAATTGAAGATATCATCATGAAATGAACAAATCTGAGAGAGGTCTACCCAAGGTACATATACACCAAGTATTAAAGCATTCAGGCTTGTAGTTTTCAAGAAGAGGTCGAAAAAGTAAAACATTGACACGGACGACGACGACGACGGACAATCACTCATATGATAAGCTCTGCTCGACAAAGTCGACAGCGGAGCTAATAAAAATAACTTTCCAGTTTAGTTGTAGATCATATTCACGAACCATACTAAGCTCTATTGATGAGGTTTAAATCAGAATTGTGTGATCTTTATCAGTAAACCTTACATTGCACTTATCATATGTGTACTAGAAATAAATCATCACAAAGATAAATGTTTAGTTAACCAAGGATGAAATGTGACTATTAGCATAGGAAAAGATATCTCAAATGGTTCAGCATTCTTCTCTAAGACAGATATCACAGAACACAGATCTACCTCACAGTCTCACGACCACATTGCAACCAATCACAATACACAAATAACAATCTGTATTTATAATTTTATTTTATATATTGATTAATAATAAAACAAAACATAAATTATGATTTTTCTGATAAATTCTGCCTTTTCCCTATACTCTAACCAGTACTCTAACTTGCTAAAATGCAAAAATCCTTTGTTTTCTAAATTTTTGGTTTCGCTAGTTTTCAAACGATGAAATATTATTAGGAAATAGTCATCAATTAAAAGGGTAAATTATACATAAGAAAAACATATTGCATAAAATATGTACCGGTACAAGCACATGTTTTCACATGAAGCCATCTGCACAAGGTTTGCAAAAGTCTAAAACAAGTTGGTAATTAGCTGAGAAATATGTAGTATTAACCGTCATGGCTGAAACATTTTATTCTTAGTGAAAGCTCAGTGTATAATTTGATGAATAAAATATTCTATAATAATATTATGTATTCTTTTAACATTGTTTGAATGAAGTAAATGGGAAATATACTCATAAAATTTCAATTGAAAACAAAAGACAAATCTAGAGTGTCTAGATTACTGTAAACTATTTTCATTTAAGTTCTTAAATTTTCAGTCAGGAATAATAAGAAATTTTGTTGCGTTATCATTTCACGTAGGGGAGTAAAAGTGGTTTTCATGCAATGTCACTCTTCGCCAATCATAATATTGTAAAACTATAACAGTATCTTGTACAGAATACACAAAGGAAAATTAAAGCAAGGAGATAAATAGAATAATCTCACCACTTCACAATCTACTTACTGAGCTAGATATGGGGACAGCAGGTGTTACTATATTCTGGGACAAAATACTTGGCAATGTGCCATAAGTTGCACACTCACAAATCGTTATTGAAAATATACACACAATTTGTTTTTTGTTCTTAATATTTGTATTTTCAGTTTAAAAAGTATGGAATGTTATCAAGGAACTTGAATCTTGTTATCAAGATTATTGTCACCTCCACCCGTCCAAGATACAAGTACTGTACACTAGCTGAGCTGTCAAATTTAACAGAAACTGAAAGAATTTTATAGGTCAGAAGTCGAGAAAAAGAGAGCAAGTATAATAGACAAGTTGTGGTTTCTCCAGTTACTAAGCTATCATACATGTATGACTGATGGTGCTGATTTATAGGCGATGAGGGGCATTGAGTCGAAGTTCGAAAGTACTTGGATAATTTCCAGTTTCAACTAGTTCGAAAATAGAACGTCCTTGAATGTGATAAAATCATGCGTAGAACTCCTTCGAAACCAGACACTAGCAGCATAAACTTCTTGCAAATTTGCGTAATTTAGACCCAGTTTGTTCTTACAAGTTTTCTAAGTTTCATTGATCATTTTTTAGTAAACATGCCCATGAAACAATGTAATATATCCGTAAAATATGTGGCAATTGACAATTGACTCCAAAATGTTTAAAATTTCAAACAAACTCCCAGCACACCTTGCGCGATATGCGTTAGATCGGTGTAAAGGACACCGACAATACGATGAGGGGTTGTTTTTGATTATTGCATATAACCATATGCAAATCTTTAAATATATAATACAGTCAAACCTGAGTTAACAACCACCTGTAAAGACGACAACCTTTGTGCATTCCCTTTGCAATTTACGCAAGACACTTCATTGTTTTACCTTTGCACAGAGTTTCATGCACTTCATTTAAACTACAAATGTACATTCTGACCAATAGCATGACAGCATGTTATTGAATATGAATGAGGTTGGATTAATTCAAATGTAATAGATTGGTTTGATTTCAAAGAATATTAACAATTACCATATTATTGTTGGGAAGGGCTATCATTAAACGATAGTTTTCACACACACAAAAAAACTTGCACTATTCAAACCAGTTACCACAATTCACAAGCTTTTCTATCAGGTTTTGTAGAACACTTATTTTTTCCTGGAACTCCAACAAATGTTTCATTTCATGGAAACTTTACTTGAACAATTAGATGGTAGAGAGAAACTGAAACACATTTTGTAGTTAATACACTCAGACCAAGGTTTCCTGAAAGTAACGTGGCAACGTATCCTTTAAAACAAAATGGTTGAACTGTATAAGAAGCTTTGAAAGTTGTTGTTTGTTCATTTGTTGGCCTAAAACTAGTGCACATCAATTTGCTGTTCATCCAGATCCACCTCAGTTTTCTATAGCAGGGTGAATGGCAGCGTTTGACCGGGCATCCACCAATATTGCCCAATGCCATAAAGTATGAAGAACTAGCTCAAAAAGTTTAACAGAAATATGTATACTATAATAACATAAACATTACTTATGTTATTCTATGTTATTTATATATTAACAGTCTTCACAATACAAACAATCAATATTCTACGCCGCGCAGATAGGGGAATTATCAGATAGAGTACATTTATGCAGTGCTGCCGCACAGTGGAAGGTTAATCAATGAGTCAAAAAGTTATTATTAAACCTCATTCAAACGCGGCGGAAAAAAACATAGGAGGCCGCCATATTGGATTTTTCCAAAACAAACGACAGACGATCTAAGTAAAAATATTCATTTCTTAAAAAAATAACTGCAATAAATGTCACTATATATTGCTTTCGTAGTTTTGTGTTAATTCTCACGTTTTTGTATTTATCTATTTATTTTTTTCGTCTGGTTTGGATCGGCTTAATATGCGATAACGACAGAGAAATCAGACGATCGCCGGCGTCAAACTTTACAGCTGTTTTGTGATTGGTGTATTTCGAGGTGACCAACTTACCTATTTTCGCGTAACTTGCAAATAGAACCCATAACGATATCATATATGGTGTCTCTACGTGATGCCAGTTTATGTCAGCAATAGGATAACGTCCCTGAGCATGGCCCAAATAACTAGAGTCCTCGTCGGAAACTGTTGCCGATTCATCGGTACCGGTCGTCCCCGTTCCGTTAGCAGTCTCTGCATCGACGAAAGTCCTGCATATTAACAATAGTACAATGGGGAGAAGGATACTTGGGTATCTACGATGTCTATTCCTGGAATACATGTTTATACTGCTAACTATAATGCCACATGGTTGAAGTTTTTATCCGGTACAAAGACCACCACATTTTAAGAACGTCAAATCGTATATAGTCATACTGTTTCACACCCAAGATTGAATTGTATCCTTGCTCAGGTCACTCAAGTAGTACCTCATCATTAAACTTGGCATTCAGTTCATTTAATATATTTTCTATAATATTCCGTTAAATATGACTGCCAGTAAAATAAAATTACTATAGTATGTTCGAAAAATTGTACGAAAACTAAATTATTTCAGAATAGCGGATTAATACAACCTTACAGTAATTCGCCTTTCACTGAGTTCAGCTGTTCTTGTTGAGTGGCAGATTCATACCCTTTCCGACGTCATGTTTTGGAAATTATACAATTCGGATACGTTGACTAGTCGCGGGCGGCGATAGATAGCCCGTTATATAGGATAGTAACTCGTTGGATGACAACAATTTGTTAACTTGAACTTTATAAAGACTTTATAATTTGTGAACTTGGATTTTATAAAGACTGCGAACATTTTGTAAGAAATATACAATACATGAACCAGACAATGACCACAATAGTTTCGATTTTTAATAAGTTGTTGTAAAATTGTTTATTTTATTTTACCGCCATGATAATATAGACCCTTTACCTAATTTGCCCCTAAAGCACGCCCTCAATCAACAATGTCACTTCGTACTTTTCTACTTTTCTAGTATTTATACACTAAGAATACCAAGAATTGAATCATCTTCATATTCATAAGCGAAACGATTTAGCCTAAATTTCCAGATCCTGGGACATAAATTTAGTTAAGGTAGAAGCCTACTCGTGAATGCAAATACTGACCCAGAATATATTCATTTTCAAATAAATTGTACTTCTGGGCAATTCAAAAAAGGTCAGCAGCTTAATTTTTGAGAAAATGATGGTTGAATTTTAGTGGATGGTGACCATTTTGGCAGTAGTATAACGCTTTTACCATAGGTTCATATGGCAGAGATATTATGCCATATCTCGTACTGCAGTCTGGTGACATAGACTGATTATATGTTGTCCTCAATTTTTTTTTTAAATCTGGGTTTTTAAAAAGAGTCAAAAAATGCATTTTTTTCTTTAAACATTGTGCTCTACGGAATTGTTCTATAAAAAGCGATTTTTGACAATTATTAGTTTTTCAAAATAAATAGCATTCTTGTGTGTGTTAGAGTGACGTACAAAAAAAATGTACGTCACTCTAACACACACAAGAATGCTATTTCATGGTGCCACGTGACATTGCCTTCATGATTTTACATAATAAACCAATGAACATTGTAATGAGTAGGCTTCTACCTTATATATGCTGCAAAATTAATTTATTGTCATTTTCTTTATTTTTGCATGTTTGATATACCACGGCATGTTACAATGATGAAGAAAATGAAATAAAAATACGGGGTGACCCTACTCAGTTCAGAGAAAATCTATCAATAATATAGTAACAGTGAAAATATCATGTTTTGTATGTTTATCATTGTTTCCTATGGCAAGGTTATATCCCAATATCTCAAAATGATGCTCGGTCACATATGGTGAAAAAAGTAATATAATGTCTTACAAGGTGCTTTTTGATATCTGGAAGTACTAAACAATTGACAATATTTTTGTGGGTTTTTAAAAAGGAAATGTGTTTTCAGTGGTCTATGGAAACCGCTGCTAAAATACCACTTTTGCATATTATTTTACCGTTTTCCCAAAAAACAGATTGTCAGTAAACAAAAAAAAAAGTACACCTACTGTTGACTTATACTTGAAATGAATAATTTTAGATAAATTTTAACACAAAATTTTGTCATTGCTATATGCGGTAAAATCGGCACTCAAGCGAAAACTCATTCTCATTGTGCAATCACAATATGAGTTCATTCAAGCGTTGACTCTTGGTATTTAATACGCCTTACTGGGTTGACTGCTGTGGTAAATCATGGACATAATATTATGGCTAACGCTTGTATATCTGTGTCATTGACCCAGATGCTCTAAATGTAGGTCGTGGGACTCACGGGCACTCTGCGATTCTGCGATATAGAATAATACTAGCGCGGCCAATGTAGTAATACTAGTATTCACATTATCATATGACTTTTATAACGGGTACTTGTCAGAAACACAAGTCCTCGCAATTAAAACAGGAAATAAAATAAAAGTAATATATCACGTGACCTTATTAATCGATAATGCATGAATGACACAAATACTTTCCTAGTAAAAATGTTTAATAATACATCATTTCTGAATTAAAAGAAATGAGATTAATCCGACAAGAACGATATATTTATTTCCACAACAAAAAAGAAAAATTGGAGGGGACACCCGGGTTCGAACCAGGGACCTCTCGATCTGCAGTCGAATGCTCTACCACTGAGCTATATCCCCATCTGATGTTACCAGCGCAAATTCACGGTTTTCCATTATTACATGTTTATATGGGCACACGATTGTGTTTGGTGTAATTAGAATCTGTGATGACAAGCCAGTCTCTAAACGCTAAATAGTGTGCCCGCTTACCCTGTGTGAATAAAATCGTTTCAACTCTGCCAATGTTTTCGATTAACGCACAGCATGTTGCGGTGAATGACATCGGAACAAGAACAGCACAGATGTAGGTCAGGGGTTACGTACAGTACCACAGTTGTAACTTGAATGAGATAAATGTACTTGCATAACCCGTAACTATGATGATTGCACGGCTGCAGCAGTCGGCTAATCAAATTGCCAGCAAAAATTGATTGTTAAAGTATTACTAGCCATTGTTTCTGATCAATTAAAAATAGAACTTCAAAAGTCGACCTTCAAATTGGTTGAAAGTTTGGGACATGAACAAGTGTACCAATACCAGCCATATACATAGAATTATTTTCAAGGCAACATAACCGAAAATACTTACTTTTACAATTTTCAACAAAATACTTAATTTCTCGTATATTTTGTACAATTTATTGATGAGAGTAGTATATACGGGTTATATTTAACCTGTTGATCGTAAAAATGGGACAAAATAGTGTCTTTCTATTTCCAACGATCAAAATAACGATTTTATTTAACTTTCTTCTTTGGAAATATCTTCACATTTTGTGTCTTTGTAACATTCTAATTTTCATTATTATAATTATATACACGCTTAATATGCACACTAACATTTTAACTAATTCGCATCAGCACTTCCTACGCTATAGAAGAAACCATTTTTTCAAATTCTCAGGCACAACAGTGATTTCATACTTTACCCATAATCCTTTGCTGGAGAATCCAGGTAGTGAACTATATAATAATGCTTTAAAATTTAATATCTAGAGAATAAAAAGTGATATATAAAAAAGGTGAATTGCATTCTTATACATTTGTTGGGTCTCTTTTATCTGAGAGCATTATATGTTTTTCCCCAGTCTCCCCCTTCAAACATTGCCTGAACGTGTCGAGTGCGGCATGAACGGCAGCAAAGTAATTCAGTCACGGTGAAATGCATTGATGGCTATGGGTATACTCGTTAGTAATATAATGCTACAATTGAAGAGAGACACACATATGTAATAAACAAGGCAAATTCTATGTAATAACATATTCTTTTTTTAGTACTTATTTTTTTTTTAAACCAGGGTTTGTTTGACGTGTTTTCTGTTCTGATAGCAAAGTCTCTTTCATATTGCGTTATAATTTTATAATTACGTGTTATGAGTGGGCTAATTTGAAAGTATACATCTTTATGATAACTTTTGAATATCAAAGAAGTGTGTTGATGAAGGGACAATTTTACAAAGCAAGGCAACAACCATCGCCGCGAATTACGACCGCAAATTCTTCTGTTTATACTAGTATATAGTACTGCCTGTGACCCATTGTTCTTGCTGCGCAATTAGTCCTGTAAACCACGGTTACCAGTAACCGTGTGTAAGTCCACACTTTCTCGCGTTGTTTCTAATACGTGTACATTTCAGAAATGGATATTCACCACGATAGTTTTTGTTTTGTCGCCCATGAGATCGTGAATCGACTTTGTCAATTGGTTAGCAGTTATGCAGATGCTGAATTGTTCCAGTTACGGACATCGAGTTACAAAAATTACCATATTTCAGAAACCACGCCCAAATTCTAATTCGAATTTTTAATAACAGTTAACCAAACTTTGAGTTACGGGCAACATACATTCAACGTTCAATTTTAGTAACTCAAATTTTAATTATCAGTTAACCAAACTTCGAACTACGGGAAATATCAAAGTTTATAAATAGCTTGTTAAATTGTCGATGAAAATTTGAAACCTTGTTTCTAAATAGCTCAGTACTTTATAATTTAGATCATCTGAACAGCTAGCTATAGAGTTTCTATTTTTGATTTCTAAATTGAAATCTACAGGATTAAAAATAGCTTTTCAAATTGGAATCTAAACTTTACAAATTGGCTATAACACAGTCCTATTGGTACCCCGGTACTTGTCACGGTGACCACACCTGGCTCATGTACTAACCCATAAAAAAAAAGAAAAAAAAAAAGAGGACTAGTGGTTCAAGAAATGTGGAAAAATGTCAGATAATGTTGGTTCACAAAAAATATCTCGCAATTGCTGTGCATATACATCAGCGGTGACAGTTTCAAAATGAAAAAAAAAAAACCCATTGGCAAAAAATCACTCACTTTAATCACTCTCCAAATAAAGAAAACAAATCGAATGGTTGTTGAGAATAATAGTTTGTTGCCATATTGGTAGGCATAAAAAATGGAATTCATTGATTTTCTCCAGAACCCGTCTCCCTAATTTTCAAATGGTCCACTCCCCGTTTTTTTACTACAGAATGACTAGGTTCTTTGAATACTGTAAGCTGCCGAAATCTACATGACCTAAAAACGAGTGAATTTGATAGCATCATAAAATGTGATCAAATGTGATGTATGTGCACAGATAATTACTTCGGTGTTATAGAGACAAAAAAAAATGCATGAAATATAAATAGATGCAAATAAAATGCAGGTAGAAGGTCGTTTTTACTGCCTCCAAATACATTGTAGCAGGCAAAGCCTCATGCACTTTCCCAGTTTTCTATTTGTTCAGTCATGTAGAAGCAGTATGTAATATTATACTAAATTTAAAACAGAATGAAATACAAATTTGAGTTTGTGCAATAATAATGTTGACATCAATGTGTGTCCTCAAGCATGGACACGCATTTTCAGGGTAAGAATTAGAATTAGCAAGTTCAGACTATAGAGGGCAGTATTGAAGACCAGTCCAATATTTGTTATATCCATTTAAAAACTGAAAAGCATATTGAAAGATTTGAAAAAACAAACAAAAAAACTTTCTTATTACTTTCTTACATTTATTGGAAATATATTACAAGAAGACATAGAAGTAGAAAATATAAAAGTATCTTATTCACAGGTAAACACAGTAAGATTACATTGACTGTTAGCCTGTCATTCCAACCTTTTCATTCCACCCACTCTTTCCACATTTACCGGTAAAGTATAATACAGTGGTAACTGACAAGTATTTTCTGCCAGCCAAACTCTACAATCTCAGCAAGAAATATTGCAGTATAAAATTACCACCTACACCTGTATTCATATAAAAACACATGGCAGAGAAAAAAAATCCTAAAATCTATGAATAAAAAAAAATATTGCATATTTTGAAAGTCATGAAATAAAATGTCAAAGTATTGGTAGATATAAAAATTAATTTAAAATTTTTTAAAACACTACTACAGAAATATAACTCAATATTGAGTAAGTATATAATCAAATTTAGTTTTAAAAATATTTCTTCTCTAAGAAGAATGCCTGATGAGTTTCAAAACAAAAACTGTTGATGTCTGCATTTTCAAGTTTCTGGCGATCGTTACATGCTTTCATTTGAATCCCATATGCCTAAAATTATTTGTACAATATATAAACATACACAGCTTGACAGCCCAAATCATCAGAGTTTAGGAATTAAAGCACTGTAGTATTCGTGCCACATCATGTATGATGTACGACATATGTAAAATACATTGCTATTCAAATTTGATGCAAGCTCCATGGCAACTATGTCAACAAATGTCAGTGTATATTTGTACATACTAATAATGCACAAACCGATAAAAAACAAAACATGCTGAGAAGGAGATCAATTCTTGTCAACTATTTACATCACAATATTCAACAAGGATAAAATTGACACAATGATAAAATATATTTTGGCTTTGTCACACCATGTAACACCACATTTAATTCGCATGGAAACAGCCTTTGCATATATGTTTTGTGATAATAAACCACAACAAAATTATGTATAAAAATATGTACTCTATTAGCTAACAATTATTTACTTATTTACAAAATTAAATATCACAAGATGTATGTAAACTTGGTAATTATAAAAACCATGTCATGATGCCTCTCAGCATAAACAGCGCCATCTATAGTTCAAATAAATCAACTTTTGTTTATTTAAGTGTTCAGGAACACAAACCAACTTTTATCAATCTTGAATTATAGAAACTCCTGAGAATTGGTAAATGATTTTTTTGTCAAATATTGGTAAAATATTCTGATGGCTTTCTGTACACTTTAAATCCAATTCAGTAAAATGAAACTATGTACATGGTCAGTATTAGCTCTATTAAAAGCATATGGTTACATGAGAGCTGTTACAAAATTCTCATACAAACAACCATTTTTGGCTTTTATGAGACCTGATTGAAGCTATGCTTCTAATCGAGCAAAAAAACTAAATCCACATTTTTTGAAGAATATACTGCATTATACAAACAAAAGATTGGGACAGAATACAGTGAAGTTGTATGAGATGAAAAATATTATGATTTCCTGCAGAATAGAAAGTCAGTTTTGCTGCAACTGACAGGAAAAAAAGTATGACAGGAAAAATAATTATTTTTTTAACACAATGACACAGAGCATACTCTTTCTATAAGTCTAAGTAACGGCCAATGTGTTAGAAAAAACAAATCCATTTTTTCCATTTTATAGTACCTCCTACACAGAAAACAAAATAACCTACGTGAAATTCAACAACAACAAAATAAGCAGCAATCAGCCATTAAAAGCAAAATGAATTTCATCTTTCTGTAGTTTCATTATTGCAATCATCAGTGGTTTCTACTTGTTTCGTCGTCTCTTTGTCATCTTCTCGACACTCTGTCATAAATGCACTGTAAAAAATACAAAGATGATTTCTTGAATAAATAATGAATCTTCAAATCAAAATGAGAATGAAAAATAGGACGCATTCTTTGGCTTGATATCTAGCTCTACATATGGAGGTGTTTTCAAGAGTTCGACTGCAATATAACGGTTTAGTATATGAAAAAAAAAAAAAACTCAAATGAGCCAGGCAAGTAAATATACACATAGTTTGTTTTGGTCCACAATATTATTAAATGCAGACAAATTTTAAAACAAATACGAATCACACAAAATAAACAGATACATACTCATCTTTCTTCTCAGCCGCTTCACTGTAATTTAAAATAAAAATTTATAATAATTAGTAATATTGTGACAAAGTGAGAACATATATCCTGATGGATTGCATGTGTATCATTATCTATGAAGGGTGCATTGTCAGCAAAATTGTGTTTGAAACTGTTGGCATGTGCAGTAATATACGTGATTTAATATATGCACAACTGTTACAGTATTTGCAAAATATCTGTGTCAGAAATTTATTATTAGCCGAAAATTGCTGAGCATTTCCATAGATTCATTTGTGATTGAGTTTGCAGCATCTTAGGGTGTCTTCAAGTCAATCGGTTTTCGAAGATGGGCAATATCTATATTCAAGGTTCATCGCATTTGCCATTGAGATTGATCTACGATGCACACTCGACTCTTGAGTTGTTTCCTACATAACTACCTATTAGGTCCTTCCCTTTTGAACAACTATTTATCATGTTACCACTGCATTCAAGTTAACTACAAATATTTAACATACTTTTTATGTTGTGTTTATTAGCACACACGCCAAACAGAATTTGAAACAGCAATGTATGATTATTTGTAATGAAGATAATAATAACTTCTTGATATATAGCAAAATATGCCAGCTTAACTCACAAATGCCTCGATTTTTGGCCAGGTTACTTAAAATTGAAACAGCTTTCAAATAAATTTTGCCAACATTACGACTTCATCACTTCAAAGCGAGTATGTATGTGGTAATTACCTATTAGTAGCATTGCCTTGTGTTGTGTCTTTGTCATGGTGCTCTTTGCTCTCACCCTGTAAACAAACAACTCACACCATCAAACCATGTGACAAGCATCACCAAGTGCATATAGCCATGACCCAACTAGGACCTTTGTACATAGCAAAAATCAGCATACAGGCATATGATAAAATCTCACCTCTGGTTCTACACCGCTATCATACCCATCCCGGTTATCTTCCGCTGTTTGACAATTTGATTCATCTCCTTTGTTAACAACATCTGAAAAACATAGTGAAACTATTGTAACCTTGTCCCAATGGCTGATTTGATTATATCTAACAAAATAATATTAACCAATTTGATCAACATAAAGCTACAGCATGCCCCAGGAAAAACTATTGTTCTGTTGAAAAAAAAAAGGTAGCTATATTCTTTTTTTTTTTTCATTGTCCTTCCAACATCAAATTTCACATTATCACCAACACCTGCCTTATTAGGTTACAGAAAAAACTTTAAACAAGTTTTCAATGATATTTTTGTGAGAAATGGTAATGCATCCAATATTATTGAAGAACACTTAATGGTGAACAACCAAAGATAATAATCACATAGGTGTAAAATGAAAATTATTTTTATTATACAGATGTTAGTAGTCGATCAGCTGAGAATAAGTTTCAGGGGTTCACAAAAAATTGCATGGGTATAGAAATTCATTTTGAAATACATTTAGTAACAAAAAGATGCTGCAATAAATAACATAATATAAATAACAAATTCGTTGCAGCAGGTTTCTTTTAGGCAAGTCCTCAAGCAAAGCAGGTTACAGTTTATGGTCATGCTTTTGTATTAGTAAAAGTAACTACAGCGTTATGTTGCATAGACAATTCAAAGATCCCAGGTTGATACCAGTACATTAGATTAAACAATGAAGAACAACTCAGAATCACATTCATTATGTTTGACTTCATTATTTCATTATTACATATAATAAATATGAAAGCAAATAAAATCAATGTGGGTTGTCATGTCCAGAATGAAAAGACTATGCCACATGACAGACATGGTAATCACAATATCTAGTCTTCATTTTCATTGCAGGCAAGATAAAAACAATATCATTACACAGATAAACTCAAGAGGGCGCTCATCCAAGGCAGTTATAGTTTTTTCTACAAACAAATACCTGTTTGCACCAAAGGAGGAAGAGGAAACAACTTATATTTGGTGATTACTTTGAGATTATCTTATCAGGGGGGCATAAAATAAATACCACATGATGATAAGAATCATGCTTTTAGTTGGACACCTGTCTACTTGTCATTTTAGGCACTCCACATTTTAGACAGATACTCAATTTGATTTGACAGGCTAAATTTATAGAAACCTGTCAACTTTTGAGTGAAAATTTCCAGTTTTTTGCAAAATAGCCATAAATAATCAAATACTATCTTGCATTCATTGCACTTAATTTTTTGGCTAAAAATTCAAAACGAATCCAGCATGGAAACCAAACTTATTGACATGGACACAATCTATTATAACACACACAAAACACGCTGATAAATATTGATAGAAATATCAGGAATGATGATACACTTTCATTCAATTCACAACAATGGATACATGATACTCCTAGAGTGTAAAATTACCTTTATTATTAGTGTCTTGTTCATCTCCGGTTATATTACCAGGTATAGATGCTTTAGCACTGCTGGGTCCTGCAGCTTTGAATCTGACTCTATTTCCTGTACCCACAGCGGATGTATCACTGCTCCATGAACTACCAGTAGCGGGTCTCTTCTCACTGTTATCTTTCCCTAAGACACCACCTGTACTGTGTCCACCACTCAAAGTGTCATCACCATCTAACGCATCAGTATTTGTAATGGCAAGCTGCCTCGGCTGGTTTTAAAAATTATGTAAAAAAAATTAATTCCAATTATGAATCACACTTAGCCATTGTTTTGAATACCAATGTCTTTTCTTTGCAAGTATGCTTTGAAAGCTTTTATTGAAGTAGAGAAAATGTGGTAATGATTAAAATGTGTTAAGCACCCCAAATTTTTTTTTTTCTGGTCAGCCCACTCATCAGTTGAAACAGGGTTGGTCACTATTTTGCTCAAACATTGTAAAAAATGTAAGAAAAAAAAGGTAGAAAAAAAGAATGCTCATTCATCTCATCTCAGACAATTTTTTTTATTTAAATTTTGTCAATAGTGTGGCAGATTGAAGAAATTGAAAACATACAGCAGGTATTTTGTTGTAGTTTGTTTGAAGGCTTTTTATTTTAATTACATATATACATATGGCTTGCTCTCATTGGTCAATCAGTATCACTTGAAGGCGATATAGGATGCACTGGGGCGGAAAAAATGAAGTATTTTACCCTACACTGATCTTTTGACATTGAGAGACATAGGACAATCATCTAATACATGATAAAAACTCACCTCCAATCCTTGCACTCGTCTGTCTGCAATGTACTCATCACCTTTCCTGGTTTGGTTTCTGTCTCAGCAATTTTTAGCACAGAGAGCCACACAAGAAGAACACATTGAGATACAGGGAGGAATGAGAATGAATGGAGGGGCAGGAAGGTACACAGATAAAGATGTAAAGTTAACGGAGGAAAGAATGAATACAAAGTCAATATTATAACAGCCAGGTTATAGATAAAAATGAAATCAAGAGTGGGTGAAAGAGCGAGGTGGAATAAAGAAAAATATAGGAGAACTTGGTTAGCAATGAATATAATGAAATTTATTACTTTAAAACAGCAATTATAACAATAAATATGAAGCAACCCAATGGTAGGTAAAAACACCAATTATAAATATAAAACTAGCATATGTCACCAACCAACCATTTTTTTTTGCATAACAAAGCATTATAGACTCAAAATGCCTGGAAACCTTGAACAAATGAAATATTTTAGAACTCTATTATTATATTTATTATAATTCATTTAATTGCATTATAATTCATTTTAAAAATGCATTGAATCCTTAAGAAATTCTTGTCATGGCTTATTAAATATGAAAATTTAATTAAAAAATAATATTGATTTTAAGATGATATATAATAAATATACTGAAAATTTTGAAAACCCTGGTGTGTTAATTTCCAATGTTTATTGATATCTGACTACTCTGTGTTATTGCTGTCCTGTGAAGAATTTAACAGAAAGACTACTTTTTAAAGTTTGAACTTTGACCCAAGCACTGATCAACATCTTTAACTTTTACAATGCATATGGACTACTGACCTGAAATCTGACCTGCTAACTCATGCCATCATTAACCGTAAAAGATAATTATTTATGCAAATGATATATATAATAATATTATCCCTGGATACAGGTAATCAAGCTCACCACAAGAGATTAAATAATCTACAGGTACCGTATGCTCTGTTCAATATTATGTATAGACTGGTTAACATTTCTACTCAATATCATTATTATTATTTTTTTTTAGGAACAAAAGCCATTTTCTATCCTGACATGAGGACAAAACTCATTAGGCAAATCACCAGTCAATGTATTGTGCAAATTCTGATAGCCAGGGATTATTATGTATGTGTATTTCTACTACCGTATTTTCTTTATTAGTAGCACATGTACTTATACAAATCACAGATGTGTCTATGGTCAAAATAATATTGCACATCAACCTAATAGAGCAAATTTGATATGTGAAAAACAAAAAAGAAATTATGTATATTCACTAATTATGATACTAATCAACAGTTTAATTATAAAAAATAACACTCTGGAACATGTTAAATCTTGAATAAAATCTAAAATCTAAACTTCAAAATAATGCCCCAAAATAACTGATTTGAAGGATACCATGAGTGTCATTTTTGAGTGACGTAACTAATGCCTTTTAACTCCAAACAATTGAAATACAATAAAAGTCTCTTGGGAGTCCCTGTCTTGATTTTTGTAGGAGTTTCCGGGAAAGCTTTGCCTCATTTTAAGATGACCTCTAGCTAAGTTGCTTGCCGAACTATCTTCAGTTAGCATATACTCATCCCTTAAGTTCTCTGCCTGACTCTCACTTAATTCTATCTGCACTACACTGGGTCCTTTAAGTAAGCTATATTTCAGATAATTCTCATCCGGGTGCACACATATTGCTTTCAGATTCCTACATTAGAATATAATAAATATTGAATTCATTGTGGCTGTGACTGTCTCATAATTTTTATAAAAAAAAAATAACACTAATTCCAACTGGTCAGTTAACTCTTTAAGAACGCTTAATTTCTCAATACGAAAAAAGTAGAACCATAATCTGTTCAATTAGAGTGGAAATAAGGGCTTAATAATTACCTTGCTCTCACACCTCTACCAGTGGTATTACTAGATCTTGCTAAATCTTTAAGTCTTTCCAATTCTTCATTGTCCACATGATATTTATTTTTAATTGGGACAGTGGCACCAGACATGTAGTACATGCGATCTACACGATGGGGGATAATCTGAAACAAATTTAAATATACAGTATTAAAATAACTGTGTTTCTCTAAACTCAGAAGAGATGCATATCTTGATTCACAGTCTCAAAATCCTTGTTTTTATCACTGAAACCAGGAATCAAACTTTTTATTTGTGCCACCAGTTGTGCAGTCACTGACATAAGCATCGAGGTAGGATTGGTGATAGACATGTGTGTAATTTTATAGTAGATTCATTGCTAATGGTTGTCATTATAGTAACAGCTAAATGGAAACCAAAATACACAATTATATTAGTTTTAAGAAGGAACACATACCTCTGATGCTCTTTTTAATGCTTTGCTTTTCACTTTCGTCTTTTCTTCAGTACTAAATCTTCTTTGCTGCTCACTTAGACATCTGCCGGAATGTGCAGAACGGTGTGTCCTAAATAATACAAAAGTTTGTCGAGAAAGCAATGAACTAAACAAATGTCCCTTAAAGAGAGATATATTCATATACAATTCAAGTACCGGGGTATAATTTCATTTGAGGACAAAAATAAACCATGTACAGGACCGACTAGTGTTATCAATCCTGTCGGCTATGACACTTGATTGTCCCACACTCAGTATTATTGTACATGAATACAAAAGGGTCTTCTGATATCAATTATAAACATACCGGTATTCCCTCAAACATAGACAGCCTTTCAATGTTCATAAAAATGTATTTTGAAAAGCATTCCAACATAACGCTGTCATATTTTACTGTAAATTCAGTGAAAATACTGTATTTGTTCTATAGAAATGAATCTCTAATAGAAGTACACACATAAGCAAAAAAATTGAATTCACTGGATAATGGATTATTAAAATATGATTTATGACAAGTATTAGTAATATTAGAATACTTCATTACTAACAAGGTAACAGTAAATATAACAATATAAACAGCCTGGTGACAAGGTGAGCACCCACATGTAAATCTGTCAAACGACAATAAACAAATTTAGTACAGTACTGGCTTCCAAATAAAAATGAAAAGAACACATCTGAGTTGGTCATTCACTATTAAATCAAATTTGGCATTCTGTTTTTCTGATACAGAAGTGACCGAAATAAAGATGAGATACTTACCACCCAGAGTGTTTACTCTGTGATTGAATATATCTGTCTGAACATATTGAGACTGATTTTATACCACGTGACGGTGATCCTGACCTCAAACTAATAGCTTTGCTGGCAGGACTAACACTTGGAAGCGGAACTTGCTTTATCTTACTTGTAGAACTGAAAAAAATAAAGAAACTCATTTTTCAATGTTTTGTATCAACTCAATATTTGCTCAAATAATTGTGTGTTGACATTCTCTCAACATTAAAGAATAGTGAATTGTGGAATTTTTCATCTCAGGTGAAGAAACAAATCTTAGACAATGTCTGTGTCAATGTCCCTGTATCAATGTCCATGTGTATATAGTAGTGTGTTTGGGAAAGAATATCACAACATTTTTGTAGAGAGTGGAGAGTCACAATGACTTCAGTCAGATTCTGTCCTGCGAAACCATCAAATTACTAAATGCTGAAATCTGAAGTAGTGAAAATCTTCATACATCAAATACGTTTTTCTCCAAAAACATATAAAAACAAATATATATTTATAAGTACATCTCATTACATTAGTGATGCATTTAGATTAGTTTTCTAGGTTATGTTATTAAACTTGGTCAGCCTACAATGTATATTTATTTATAGACGGTAATATCCTGTTTAGTTTGATTTAAACATGTAAAGTTAGCGGACTTAATCAGATTAAATGAATTCTTCACACAAACTAGGTCACTTTGTCAAGATTGCTACATAAATTGCTATGGTTTAGTGTCATCTAAGAAATTTATTATTTTATGATAATAAACCATAAAAATTACAATATAAGTTATTTCCTCAATTTTCCCTTATTATTTAAATCGTGCAGATGACATGTTGTTATTGAATAGTTCTCAGTACAACCATATTAAAAAACAAATAAAATGTACATTATAAGATTGAATCAACTTCTTTGATCAAACCACTTGAGAGAACTACTTCTTATAAAAAATATATATATATTAATGCAACGGTTATGATATATGTACGATGTGCTTCCATTTTGTACTTTACATATGTATACACCACAAGGAATGAACACTGAATAAAATTTATTCCACTAGAAATGATATAAAACAAAAAATAAGTAAATAATAATAAGAGAAAACAAGTCATTGTCAATGACACGTTCCCGTTCCGTTCATATTTGAGTGACATATACATTCAAAGCAGATCATGACCGAAATGCACCTGCATATGTACAACACATTGTGCTAAATCTGAACAAAATCCATCCATGCATGACTGAGATCCGGTTCTGGAATTGTGAAAATACGTGATTTTGATGCATTTTCGGCCTTAAAATGGCCATCATTCCGCTATTGTTAAGCAGATCATGAAACAAATGCACATATCTATTTGTGACATGATGTACCATGTGTGTGTGAATTTTGAACTTGATCAATCCAGACATGTCTTGGATACGGATCCAGAACTGAATTCTTTAACAAAATGGCCGCCAGTCGGCCATTTCGAACTTGATCCGAAAAAAAAAAGACGTGCATCAAGGTCCTATTATGTTTAATGTATGTACCAAATTTGAACAAAATCCATCCTTGCATAACTGAGATACGGGTCCGGAATGGTGAAAATGTGCGATTTCAATGCATTTTCGGCCTTAAAGCGGCCCCCATTTGGCTATCGTTACTGAGATCATGAAACAAATGCACATACATATTTGTGACATGATGTACCTTGTGTGTGTGAAGTTTGAACTTGATCAATCCAGACATGTCTCGGATACGGATCCAGAACTGAATTCTTTAAAACAAAATGGCCGCCAGTCGGCTATTTCGAACTTGATCCGAAAAAAAAATGACGTGCATCAAGGTCCTATTATGTTTAATGTATGTACCAAATTTGAATGAAATCCGTCCATGCATAACTGAGATCCGGGTCCGGAATGGTGAAAATGTGCGATTTCAATGCATTTTCGGCCTTAAAACGGCCGCCATTTGGCTATCGTTAATGAGATCATGAAACAAATGCACATACATATTTGTGACATGATGTACCTTGTGTGTGTGAAGTTTGAACTTGATCAATCCAGACATGTCTCGGATACGGATCCAGAACTGAATTCTTTAAAACAAAATGGCCGCCAGTCGGCTATTTCGAACTTGATCCGAAAAAAAAAATGACGTGCATCAAGGTCCTATTATGTTTAATGTATGTACCAAATTTGAATGAAATCCGTCCATGCATAACTGAGATCCGGGTCCGGAATGGTGAAAATGTGCGATTTCAATGCATTTTCGGCCTTAAAACGGCCGCCATTTGGCTATCGTTAATGAGATCATGAAACAAATGCACATACATATTTGTGACATGATGTACCTTGTGTGTGAAGTTTGAACTCGATCAATCCAAGCATGTCTCAGATACGGATCCAGAACTGAATTCTTTAAAACAAAATGGCCGCCAGTCGGCCATTTCGAACCCGATCCAAAAAAAAAAATGACGTGCATCAAGGTCCTATTATGTTTAATGTATGTACCAAATTTGAACAAAATCCGTCCATGCATAACTGAGATCCGGGTCCGGAATGGTGAAAATGTGCGATTTTGATGCATTTTCGGCCTTAAAATGGCCGCTATTCGGCTACCGTTAATCGGATCATGAAAAAAATGCATGTGCATATGTCCCATATAATGTGTGATGTATGAGTGAAGTTTGAACTTAATCGGTCCATGCATGTTCGAGATACAGGTGATCACGGACGCACGGACGCACGGACGAACGGACGGACGCACACAGGGCAAAACATAAGTCCCCGTTTTCGGACTGCGTCCGAACGGGGACTAAAAATAGTAATAAAGAAAACAACAAACAATTAATCAACCGTTTTACTACCGGTAACCAAATATCAATCAACTAATAAACCGTAAAAGAATAAAAAAAACTTCCAAACAAAATAATATATTTAACGGAACGCAGTGTGGAGACTAAGCTGCCCTAGCTCGCTGTATTACTGTAAAATGACTAATTTTCACTGGGTTTAAATTTCTCTGATTTACCATTTCGGGCATATTCAGTGGATTTTAAATTCATGGTTTTGTCATTTAGCTACCGGGTAATGTGTTCTATGCTAAATTTGACATATTTACTGGGTTCTAATTTAGCGCATTTTCCAGGCAGCGAAACCCAGTGAATAATTAATCCTTTTACAGTATTGATTGTATTTACATTGCTTGGAAAGTCTTTTGTACGCACATCAGTTGCACAATGGCTTGATGAACAGCAAATACTAAAACATTTACACATAAACACTATCAATATTTCATAAAAAGACCTGATTATTAAGCACTAAAATATGTGGACATAAATTATCACTTTCTTAGTTAATATAATACAATACATAAAGAGTTATATAACTTTTGGCGACATGTAGATTGGGTATTTTTTTTTATAGCAAGCCATAAAATAAAAACAAATTTAATGGAAAGTATAGATACTTTATGGTCATGTTTTATGAAAATGTACTCTATGTAAGGTTTATACTGTAAGGTATACACTGTTATAATGAACATCAACATCCTGGTAAGGTATAAAACAGGGTTTTTTCTAACCAGGGACCAAAAATATTTCAATGCCGATAGATACATCGTTAAAACAGTGCAGAAACCTTCCAATATGGCATTTCCAGGTTGATCGTCTGTGTGTGCTCCATCTTGTTCATTTCTTCTAGAAAAACCTGTAATACATACAGTACAGTACAGTACAGTCCATGCTTTAAGCTGGCTTTAAGCTATTTTAACATGCTTTCAAAACTACCGTATCAAAATTGTACTGTCCTATATGGGTAACCCAGGTAAAATACTAAATTAAGAAAAAAATGTTGTAAATATTATTGACAATGATATTCACTTTAAGAAAAGGCAAAGCCAGTTTAGATGTTGGACTGCACTGTAAGTATCTCTGATGTATCAGTCAGGTTTCTTTTAGAATCAGTGTCAGTTTTTCAGCACTGACTGTATAAACACATTATAAATGTAGAAAATATCTAATTTAAATAAAGATGAAAAACAGTACTAAGGATCAATTCCTAGTTCTAGTTGCTCCTAATGTAAACCATGCAAAATACAATGAACAAAAACAATCTGATTATTAAGTACAACTTAAAATATATATTGTACATTTTATTACTTACTGGAATGGCCAACGTATTGAACTTTTTATTTTGGAAAAGACAAAAAAGCAATTTGCTTCAGTTAATAATAATAAACAAATGTATAATAATTATAAATAAATTAATAATAATAAATGTAGTTTAGGCTTGACACATCCATGGAAGTTACTGCACTTGACACCCCACCAGACTGCCCTTTATAATAATTAAATATTTCTTTCACAGTGTCAACTAGTCTAATGCTTTTTGCCTTAATGTAGATCACAAGTTTTCAACCTTTTATAAATAGGAAAAATATTTAAAAAAATTTGTGGTTTCAAAAATCTCACATAATTATTGATTTTGAAACATGTCATCAACTTATCACATTTTATTCCCAGTACAAAATATTTGTTTGAAGGAAAACTGCCTAAAAAGATGCAAAAATTAACATTTTTGGAACAATTTCCTTATTAAAGCGTTATCTTTTAAAAAATAAATAGTAATCCTCAGAATGTCCAAGGAATTCTTGACAACCATAAGTACCGGTACCCATCTTATAACTACATATGATTTTATTTCCATGGTATTCAAAAACAAATTCTGAGATATGATGAGACTTTCTACAATAGGAACCAATGGTAAATAAAAAGCTCGAAAATGACCATGGATGTTTGACCTCTGTTTTTGTGAAAAGTAATTTAATGGCCATATATTTTTTTCTGGGTTTTGTGAAGAGCATTAAATATTTACCAAAGTGTAAAAGAAGAGGAAATCCAAGCATTTGGTTAATGGAATCCAACCACCTCAACAAAGACCCAAGCTGTACATATGTTAATTGAAGTTATATTAAAACAGATTTCAACAGAGCAAGAAGGAAGGAAACAAGCAACAATCATGTAGCTCTATATAAAAGAAAAATGCTTTATACAAAAATACAATGACTTACTTGAAAGATTGGGGCGTGGTAGACCTTTGTACATTGCTAAAGTCATCTTGCACTTGTGAATTATACTGTAGAAAAAAAAAAAACATGGACAGTTTTATTATGGAACACATGTACAAATATCCAGGGTAGACATTTTACATTATCACACTTCCTGAAACGCAAAGTTAATAACTCTTTTAAAGCTGCAGAGTATGTTTTACCACCACTTATCTCAGATAATGTACACAAACATTTTAAAAAAGAAAGAAAAAAACACAACATTGACGATTAAGTTGGAGACCTATTCGACTATGAAATACATTAGGAAACATCGGGCAGTTTCCTGCGGTTCAACCTAAAGACTACACATGTTAGACTGATTTTAAAAGGAAATTGGTCAATTCAAAAACAGCAGTTAATATTGTCCATTATTGATTTTTAAATCGTACATAGCCACAATGTTGACCATTTAAAAAAAATGATCATTATGGAGATAGTTACAAAATACTGGTTTTCAAAGCAACAAGCCAAGGTACCGTATTGAATTATAACATCACTTTTATACTTGATGTAAAGTATTACTTATCACAAATTTGAAATAACATCAGTTATACACATATATCATACTCTGCCACCTTGTAGTGTCTTGTTACTAAGTACATCAATTACTGGTTGCTATATAAACAAGACATGTTACCTTGACAACTACCCCACTGTGATAATTACTTTATTATTTATTTAACTGTCAAGTAGGAATAAAGTATTATGGAAGTGCCTGAACCCACTTTTTTGTTTGTATGGACGAAAGGATTTAAAAAAACAAAACAGAAGTCAGCCAATGGTTTCTGTTTGATTCATCGGGGAGTGGAAGTAAAGGCGAGTGGCAGTGTTCAAATATAGGGGTGTGTTCCCACATGGGATTGGGTTAAATCAATCTGTTAAAGTAAATTGCAAATTTCAATTCTGGACTTCCGCCCTGAACACACCCACAACAAACATACAGAAGCTCGTACATTAAACTCTCCACACAGCGAATAACTGCACGAATTCGAAAGCTATTTCAAAAATAGCTCAGCGAATAAACTGCAAAATAAACAATAACTTTTTTTACAGTGCACACCTGGTAAGAAAATCAAGCTACAGAATATAGACAAAAAGAAACCTTTGTGTTGAGACTATGACCTTATTGATTAGATAGCACATCACTGAGAGGTGCTCCCCTTACTACTAAATGTATACACACAGAATTGGATTTGTTCCAAGACATTCATTTATATAACATTATTTTCCCCCCAACAATTGAATAGGTCTGTTCTTCGTGACATTTTTTCAACTTTATAAGCATGTGACGCATGATACGTAATCCAGTATGTGAAGTACATGACGACACAATGTGCACAAACAGAAGCTATTTTCTGATGTAGACTGCTTACCACTCTATGCAAATGGATAAACCATCATATAGACTTTTGTGAAATGTTTTTCTGAGAGTGGCCGATGCAGGCCCTATATTATGAAAGTAAAATTACGTGTGTGTATAACAGTGATGACATTCAAAATGTATATGGTTCTTACATACAGCTGTGTAATGACATGCAATTTTTCAATGTCATCAACTTTTGGGGTTATTAATTTTTACTCGGAATGAGAAACATTTTTTCGTGAAAAAACTGTAGAAATGGAAATTTTTGAAACAATTCAATACAATTTTGAGATACATGTATGATGAAAACTTTTTACAAAAACCATCATTTCCACAGAAAAAGTAGTTCGATGCGAAAACCATAATGTCAAATTCAAAAAATCTGATCTGATTTCACGGGAGTCAACTACCTTAAATAGTATTAAAATGTGATATCATTTTAAAGTAGAAAATCCTGGGGAAAATTTAAACATCATGGAACCAAAAAAGTTGAGCATTCCATGTCAAAAAGTCAATAACATGCACAATTAACTGCACAACCTTGTTACATTTGTTTTCACAGACATAGAACTGATCCTAAATACAAATATCAATTGCATGTCTTATTTACAAATGCTCAGTCAAGCAAACTGGTAACATGAAAACCTTTTCTTTTCTTTACCAAGCCAGAAAGATATGGGGATCTATTACATCTTGGAGACTGTACAAGTGGCATTTGTAATACCGTATTTGCTTTATTAGAAGCACATGCCTTTATGTACATTACAAGTGTGTTTCTATGGTGATAATAGTCATATTTTAATGATTCAGTATACATACAACACATGCATTGGTTTATATGCACTTCTATTGGAGACTTGCGCTTCTAATTGAGGAAATTCAATACTGTAAATAATTTAATTTGGTTCAGTATTTCAAGTATTAAGTGGATTTGAAAACTAAATTAATCATACCCAGTTTTTATTTTACCGTCTAATTAATTCAAATCATTTAAGCATATACTGCAAAATAAATTCTTCCTGGCATGACACAATCATGCTTTGTAATAATGTTTAAATTTTCCCAAAATATATATACGATACACATATATATTATGCATATACTGTACTATACTTATAAAACATTCTTACTAATATAACGACTTCAAATCTAAAAATAGAATTAGACTGTATGATGACCAATTCAAGTCACAATGCATACAGATATATTAGTGCTGTGTTTGGGTTTACAGTTAATTCTACAATTACATTTATTGTGTTTCACAAACATTGCACAATATTATTTATCGCAGGTTGTTTATATGTAAATATGCTATCAAATGTCTTAGGGACTGCAGTTGTATACGAGCAGAGACAGAAACCTGCGAAACAATCTCAGTTTATTAATGCCAGACCTCGTAATGAACCAATTTAAAGAAGATTCAATATATTGACAATTATGTTTGCTGGAAAGTACTGAATACTATGGAATCCTAAGAAATCACTTTCCAATAAAAAAAAAAAACATTTCTAATTAAATCAGCTAGGGAAACAATCACATGCAGTGACATTTCAGTTACTGGCAGCTATACAGGTGTAGGAAATTAAAGTTTCTATTGATTTCCCAAAGGTATAATAAAGTAAGGGTATAGATATCATTGAACATTAATTTAGATGAAAAAAAAATACTGTACTGCATATCAATCCTTTGGGCATAATAAGAATGTTTTCTTCCAATGCATTGAATCTTCCAACCTACTAAGGATAGTGCTAAATAAAATAGCCAAATAGTAACTCACTTGCTTGAATTAACAGACTACATTAAATATATAGGCAACATACAATTTGAATACGCGAGTTTAAACGTTAACATCAAAGCTTTGCAATCCTAAACAAACAAGGTGGACACATTCTCGCCCAATACTAAGATTCATTCATGCAAACAGGATATTAAATGAAATGTAAAGGATTATAGTTCATATAACCCACAAATATCTCTCCCTTGAAATATTGATACACAATAAAAGAGTTCTGTGTTAGCTACTTGCTCTATACCATGCATGCAAAGGAGGAGGTCAAAATGAAAAATGCTTTTTTTTTAAATAGTTCATACACACACAAAATATAATTTATAAATATAATCTTGGTATTCTGAGAGAAGACAAAAAACTTGTGAAAAAGTGAGCTGGGTATAAAATAAATCCCCCTTCTGTTGCAAAAATGCATAATTACGCACCATATTGAACTCACCCAGATAACTTAAAACTTGTCTATAGTTTAACATTTTATAGATTTTTCTAATTTCCATGTTCATTTTGGACCAAACAGACAGGACTATCACATAAAGCTTTGATCCAAAAAACGTAATCAATATTTTTGAGAGAAACTTCAAAATATAGAGAAATATTTTGTGCAATGTGATAACATTGACATTGACGATAAAATGATTTAAAATGGGTTGGTGATATTGATAAACAAACGCACATACATACATAAATGAAATCCACATAAAATAGAAAAAAATAAGCTGCCAAAGCTACCTTTGAATTTTGTCAAGGGACTAAAATAACTTTTCTAAAGATGCACCAGTAAACAACCTGAATTGTATGCAGTACACTCCTCTATTAAATAGATCACCACGTTCGAATGCACATACCACACACTTAGTTACCGGTTAACACTAACTGTCAATGCTAACTTTACAAAATGCATTTATGAATCAAAGGGTTCCCTCTTATTTTGACCCTTTAATTTATTTTCAAAGATTCATTTACTGAAAAGGACCACAATTGTTAACACACTGACTGGTTGGTGATTGGCATATCTAGAAGAGATTTGAGTTTAGGGTGATATAGTTAATATACTCTACATTGTATGTCTAAACTTCAGACTTTACTGAAGCATATAGTTCGTGAACAGCACTCATAAAAAAGGTGTATCTGAGCGATTACATCAAGATTATATCCCAAAAATTAATTAGGTACCACACTGAGCAGTGAAACACTAGTATAACGTGTAAAAAATTTTAGTGGATAAATTAATGTCATTTTGGAGTATTTTTCAATTGCATCTGAATTAATCTGCTTGACTTTTCTCTATCTAGTGTTTTGTATATATATATATATATATATACAGTACAACCAAGACCAACCCAACCATTCCTTTATATAAACTTTAAGTATGTCCATCTCGCTACTGGTCACCCATATTAAAAAAAAAATTACTGGTCTCCAATAACTCCTATTTTTTACTTGATAAGAAAATAACCAAAAAATTAATAATTGAGAAAAAGCTGCCACAATAATCAATAGATATTACCTTTTTATGATTTCTGATGATTTCATCTGTTAATATGACACCAAGCTGTCTCATGTAACTGGATCTAGATCTAGCACTAAATGTAGCAGTATTGTTGGCTGCACTGGGCGAGTCCGGAACAACCCAACTGCACTGTCTGTATATTTTGTTGGTACTTAGCCTTGGCAGGCGGATATCATATGGATCCTTCATGATATCACTTGCTTCTGAACAATGTATCACGTTAAAGAATAAGTAGTTTACAAAATAAGTCTCCTGACCTGCATCCACAAAATTCCTGACTGAGATTAAAATCCTTCCAGCAATCCAGCAAAGATTTTCTTTTTGATCACAAGTTTACATTTTACAGTATTCACTTCTTGATGCTTTTCAGAAAGTCACATAATGCGTGATATTTTAAGAGACAACACACTTCTGTTGTCAGGTGATAAAAGAGTTGATCGTCATCTAAAAGTCTGTCTTTATATTATATGGTCACTATATGTGAAGTGATTGTATGTCGTCCAATCACAATTTGAGATGTAAAGCTAATATACCCATCAAAGAGCTCATGAAAGGAATGGCAACCGCTATGAGTAAAGTATTGTTTGATTGTGGTTATATAGCCATCTAGCTGTCTGGAAACAAACAAACAAAACATACGGATGACATCAAGTGTTCCAAACGTTTCAATAAACTAACAAACACTGCTTGTGATTAACATGTAATCTCAACACATTTATGGATCCTGGCTTTATGCAGAAATAAAAATCTTTAATCCGAGCTGCTAGACAATAAAAGTAGAATGTTCTTATTCCATAAGTCACAATGTTTATAGTTACTTAACTTGTCTTGTGAACAATAAAAACTATGCCGGTAGCCGTTTTGATACTGTCCTAGCTGACTTGCGATGCGAATCAGATCTTGAAAATGAAACAGCTCAAGTTGACTCGCATGTCCACCTCACAAGGTGAATTACACGTGGATGATACGCCTAATTAGTGGCAAACTAAAAACAACACTTCACCCAGACAGCAGACAATGTTCACTGGAATTCTTAGCACGTCGTCATGCCATAGCAACCCTTGTGTAGAAGTGCCACTCATAGAAAGCTCACAATCGATTTAAGTTGACACCGCATCGAGGGCATAAGATTGCCACCTGTGACACGCCAAATCCACAACAATAAGCGGTAACTCTGTCACCATGTTAATTTGGACAATACCACTACAATAAAGGGGTGATAAGCCATTTAAGGCATGTCACTATTTATGGGTTTAAATGTCACCAAAGGGGAAATTAAAATACTTAATTTCTTAATAAAAGTTAAGTAAATGGCGACAATAGTAATAATTCAATAATAGATTGTATTACGGTACATGTTTTTATGAAGATAATCAATTCAAGGGTGAACATACATTCACAAACAAGAAAAAAGAATGAAATCTGATATACCGGTAATAAAGACATCATTTCCCACCATGGCAAAGACTGAAATATACAGTAGTAAATAAAGCTGCATATAGTATTATAAAGTTATAAAAGCTAAATGTAAGAGTAGTTGAAATTCAACTTTCAACCAGCAAAACAAATTTCCCCAAATTGTCCCAAATGACAGGAATTACTGATATTTTCTAACTTTTACTTATCATATGAATGTGTGGACCAACACGTACTAGTTGCTACCGGTACCTGCTTCGCATAAATAACCATAAATAAGCAATTAATAATTTATCATACTGTCATTATTACTGGGACAGTTATAGACATTTGAAAGAATGCAGGGAATGAAATATTAAGTACAGACAGGTGTTGGTGTTTTATAAAGATTCAATGTGACCTCAAGTTCATGACTGTAAATACATCATGTACATGTACAACACAAATAGCTCAAGTGACAGATCATTCAAGTGTGGATTGTGAGTCATATAGTCAATGTACAATTTGCAGTTCAATGTACATGTATGCAAACATGTAGTTTGAGTGAAATCCATCCATGCACAACTGAAATCTGGTTCTGAAATGACAGAAATGCTTGATTTGGTATAGATTAACAAGTGATTAGTTTTAGGTTGTAATCTGTTTATATAAATGACCTAATTTTATGTAAATTACTGTAAAATACTTGATTTTCACTTGGAATGAATTTTTGCTATTTTCGCTAAAGGAACGATTCAGTGAAAATAAAATCCAGCGAATATACTTTTTTTCCTATATTTTACATTCAACTTGTCAAAATTAGTGAAAATAAACTCCATACAAAACATCAAAAAATTCCATCTAGCGAAAATTAATTCCAGTTAAAATAAAGTATTTTACAGTAGTCAATTTTTAGCTGTTCTATCAGTACCTCAAGATTATTTGATTTCTATGAAACTTGATACATTTACCCATTTGGAGTACTTGATCACATCTTATTAGTTTAGAGTTACCTAATTTACACAAATTTTAGCTGTTTCATAGGTATCTCAAAGGGTTTTAAAAGAAACTTGCTTTTTATATAAATTAGAAAACCTTCTGATATTGGCACATACATGTCAGTGCTCTTAAATAAAACTTACAGCAAACCATAGATGTACAAACGAATCTACTGGTATTTCTTTTGTTTTAATATTTCTAAAAATTTCTGTATTATAAACTTCAATTCAGAGGATTTGATTTCTTTCACAAGTCATTGTCTGTCAAAAAACTTCTTGCATGAAAGGGTAATCTTAAACTTCAACTTTAAATATTCCCTATTTCTACTTCTTATGCCTTCAATACTCTCAGCACACAGGAGTTCTTACTAAGCTTTTTTAATTAACAATGAAATGGCTTCCATTTTGGCCATCTTGAATCAGGTAATGAAATGAATGAACATAAATATGTGCAACATGATGTACTACGTGTGAAATTTGAAAATGATCAAAATGGCCACCAGTTGGCCATCATTAATCCGATCAGTAATACAAAAAGATGAGCACCAATTAAAGGTATGATGTTCACTGTAAATACCAAGCTGGAACAAAATATTTTTATCAATAAAATGCCACCATTTTGCTGAATATGTCATAGATATATGAACATATTCATGGTTGACTGACGGCCATTTTGTTTTGTTGATTGACGGCTTGACTGATCACATTAAAACATACGTCCTACATCATATATCACACATACTGATATGCCTTAAATTCATTCCAAGTTCTGATTCAAAATGGCCAACTTTATACAGTTTTGTTTACCATGCACAACCCATGTAAGACTGGCTACAAAATGTTTTAAGTCAAGTTTTAAATCTGATTGTTGGATTTTATTTGCTACTTATCTGCCACAGTACTGTAGGGGCTATAGAAATTAACTGCAGTATTAGTATTCCACACAAATCTTTACATCTAGTCATTGGAAAATTTACTCATATTTCAAAATTCTGGAAAGAATGAAGCCATCCAGGCCTTTATTCTTAAATCATCACTTCTATATCCCTGATCCCAGTTCAGGTCAATGCTGGTGGACCCTTGAGTGGCAAATAGTGTTTGTTTATAGATAAACATCCCCCACTGTCATTACTATCTTGTAGACAAACATTAAAAGTCAAGTGCAGAAATGTTTGTCACATCAGATATTTATAGTGCTGCAACAAATAAATGACCCCCCCCCCCATCTTCTGTTGATGTGAATTGTTTGGTCATACTGAATTAAATGTAATAAGTAAACTGTGTTTTTGCTAGAGAAATTGATCCTGTTTGAGAAATAATGATATAGTTTTATTAAATCCATTAGAATTCTAAATTCAGCTGATTTTATATACTGAACAATAACATCAGTGGAGCATGGATAAAAGAACCCCATTGACAAATGTAACAAAGAATAATGTTTCCATGAGGACAGTCCTATTCACAATAAATAGGAGAACATTTATCACTCTTCAAGCAGTTACATGTCCGGAATATAAAAGCTGGAAGAGAGATTACACTCAAAATAGACAGAATAAAACTGTTGAGAAGGACAATATTTGTTCTATTGAGAGCACATCTCCCAAAAAGGCAAATGAAAGTCAAAAATTATTGTTAATGTTTACTGTTTAACATGGATTTATCGTATATGCATGGCTTAAAATTGACTGGGGCTATGAAGGCCAATTTCCACCTTAATGCCCTCAAAATAGTCATAAATTTATTTCAAAAGCTAAATTTTATACATAGTAGATAATAGTTGGTAATCGTTGTTCTATATAACTATTCAAAATAGACATTTTGAGCAATGGCTCTTCATCGATATAATAATAGAGAATATATATGATTTTTAGAAAAGCTTTTTAAAATTCATGAATTAAATTCTGAATACAACGAAACAATGCGATAGTCAATGCGATATGTTAATGTATTAGGTGACAGAAAAAATACAGTGTAAATGTATATAGCAATCACAACATCAAATAACAGTAAATGAGAACTATATATTTATAAAAATAAAATAAATGAACACAAAACTGAGGATGATTTGTCATTTATTTTCAATAATCAAAGGAAAATTTTTAAATGCAATTCTAATTAACTAGTTGATAAAATTTACAATTAGGTGGCAGCATAATAATTACATTAAACACTTTGTGTACACAAACTCAGTAGATGAGACTTATGAAAGAAACTGGTTGCTAAGCAACATGCTTCTTACGCAGTCTTTCTTTTTTAAAATGCAGAAGACCGTAGATTTCAATTCATTAGTTTTACTGTGTATTCAATTCAGGAGTCGTGCATGTTACCGGTAAATAAATTTGAACAAGATTATTTCTATCCCTTTTTAAAAGTATATCAGTAGAAATTTTAGAAAAATACAAAATCTGGTGAAATTCACGAATTTTACATGAAACCAAAAATCAATGAAAAAGTAATCTACATATCAAACTGATTTTGTGATAAATATAATCAGGGATTTTTTTTGAACAAGGGAACAGGGGCGCAGCACCCTCATGCCATGGCCATGCGCCCTCTTACGTACCCAGGGGTACAGATCCTCTGATACCCGGTATACTGATAAAATAAACTCAGTCTATGCAATTCCTGCCATCAAGTTTGGTCAGTGACGTGATTCTATTTATGTCTCAAGTTGTCATGTTTAATGTAAGCAAGCGAGCTAGCATGATGTAAAATGCCACACAATTTTGAACGTTGGAATGCATTTATTTGATTATATATCAAACAGATTTATAATAATTAAAAACGATAGTCATAACATAATCTCAAAACATACCAGGTACATAGGCAATTTTTTCGATATTACATTTGACATGTTACTGATTCTCTTAACAGATTAAACCCTATTTGGTATCTTGATGACATCTATTTTCATCACAAAGATATATCATATACATATATTGTATTGATTGTAATGTCCCAGTAGCTTCAATCACATTGTATATGTATAATACAATTATTTTGTATTCATAGTTCAAAAATAATAGGTGATTTTTTAATTCCCTGCAAGATCTTGCGATATGTGTGAAAGCCTCAAATTGAATGTCAAACACAAAAATTGAATGGTATTATTTTGAAAATGAACTGAAGTATGGTACATGTGTGTTTCACAGAGTAAAAATAGACCGCGACATAGTTTTTCAACTCCCAATATACTCGCAAAAATATGAAAATATTAAACTATAGCCAAAGATAATTTGCATGCTTGTTATTCTTGCTTAGACAGAATAGTGTGCAACTTTTCAGATGCTGGTACCAGTTAGTTTTAAGATAATGGCAGTTTTATTTCAGGGAAACTTTTACGTTGTGAGTTGGAAACTGCTGTTTGGGGCACTGCGACTTGCATTCGAAGCGTTCAAAATCTGTCCTACGTTTCCGTGATATGCCAAGGCACACAAGCGATGAACGAGCAAACGCTATCAATTCGGGAACCCCTAATTGAAGGTTGAATACATTTGACATATTTGTCAAATTCATATTTGAAATATTTTCTGCCTATAACTTTGCTGCATTCCAAACGATTACAATTAAAATAACTTCATTTATTTATCTTTTTTTATCAATATTTTTACGCTTATTATTTAGTTGTTTCCAATTCTTTATTTGTTAATCATGGATAGAAACTTGTATTTCTGAAGATGCAAAAAAGATAAATACAAAAATGTATTATAATAGTACAAATTTTGCAAGAAATTATCAGTGGACAGGCATTATTTTTGAATTAACCAAAGTATCTCTCAGACAGTGTTCACTAAAGGAAAGTTGCACATCATCAATATAATATGTTCTAACTCTATTGTTATGATAATTAAGTTCTATTGTTTATTCAACATTGTAAAGTAGAGGATCCCTGCCCTATAATGGTATAGGGAGAAGCTTACTCAGTGACTGTAAAGTAACATTAATTCTGCAGGTACCCAATTCAAGGCCTAAATTAGTGGAAGTGTCTATTAAACTGAATGCAACTTATTGTTGTTACAATATTAAGAGGTTATTTGCAGCAAATACTTAAACGGGAATCAAATGTATGCAAAATGCCTGTCAATCACAGTTTGAGTAAGCGAGCATATAAAGCATTCATTTACTTAGTGGACAGAGACTGAGTTAATTACCCATGAGCATGTGACGCAATCCATGGGATTGAGCGGTTCCCCTTTAAGATAGCATGTTGTATTGCAAAAAACAATATTTATATTTGTTGAATGCGAAGAATGAGAATATTCTGCTTCAGTATTATAGCCACTAATAAACTATTTATCATATGTGCAACTACATCAGCATGAAACTGAGAATGATCAGCATCAGTATAAAAAGTAGCGACCAAGACCTAAATGCAAACCATTTTGAATGCACACACAACTACATGTACATCAACATTTGGAATAGAATCAACCAAGACTGTTGCCATGGTACATTCCAAAATAAACAAGTTGTGGAAAAATTGAAATTATTTCTGGATTCCGAGTTGTGCTCTGTGTGCCATTCAAACAATATCAGTGATGTGGATCAAATACCACAAAATATTGCCACAACTGAAACAATAAAGACACTGTGGAAAATATATCACAGTTGTTCTTATGGTAAATGTGTATTTATTTTCTAGATACTGTAAAATAATTTTAAATTTTCACTTGGAATTTGTATTTGCTATTTTTGTTGAATGAGTGATTTAGTGAAAATAAAATCCAGTGAAAATACTTTTTTTCCTATATTTTACATTGAATTCATCAAAAATCAGTGAAAAAAAATTCCATACAAAACACCGAAAAAATATGGTCAGCGAAAATTAATTCCAGCTAAAATAAAGTATTTTACAGTATTCCAGATAGTTTTCGAAAATTATGGTTAACAACAATAATATGCAACACATGATAATTAAAAATCCTAGACTCAATGGCGCCTTTTATCAATTCAAACGTATATTGAAAAGAAATCAACTGATAAAATAAAATAAATACACAATGCCAGACTGGCAGAATTAAGGTCTCAACAGAATACAGGACAAGTTATGTGAGGGCCATTCTTGTAATATCGTTACTCCGTTTGAAACGCACAGCTGTTTATTGAAAACAATGAATAATGAAAGGCAGGTGGGTATTTATCAAACTGATGAACAAAGGATTACCTTATTCACCCAGTGCCTTATTCATCTGCTTGTGTTCATGACAACGGAAAATAACAAATACATAGTCACTTGAATTTAATACTGTATTGAATAAATAATAATTTTTATTTTAAATATTATTATAACTATATTTATTTATTTTAAATTCAGCAAACTGCATTGCTAGGTGAACCATGGGTGGTGAACAAAATACCCACTAATCGGGTATGGAGGAGACTGTTTCAGTTGTTATGACTGAGAACAGGAACAGCAGTTACAGCACACAGATATGGCTGCCAGCTTTGAGTTCCCTCTGAATGAAAATAGGGCTGCCAGCCTAAATTCCCTCTGAATTGATACTATTCTCTCACAACTATGATTACTGCAAGTGAGCATAATGTATGAGTGGACAACTACACGGATAGAACTCACAATTTCCCTGATTCTGGGAAGAAATGCTAACCACCAGGAGTAAACATACGAATGCCAGACGTTTTGGTCGTGGACGTTTCGGCACCGGATGTTTCGGCCAAGAGTTTTGACCAGGGCGGACATTTCAACCCGTGATTCTCTTCTGTGTAATAAACGATCTTCAGTATTTGAAATTAGTGTTACAAGTAATGTTGCTGACATTAGTGAAGCCATACAGAAATATCTCCCAATCTGATCAAGTAAACAGTGGTGGTAACATATAAAAAAACAACGTTTTACCACTTTTATATTGTTAATATACGTAATGGCATAAGAGGACATAATGATTTTCTTTCATTGTGAAATTCACACCCACCATTATATGTGTTGATATCAGTTATTTCATAACAATAAGTGTTAGCAGTATAGGTTTGTTTAATGATATTCGGTTTATTCTGGAGTGGAAAATAGTGATTTTTTGGCCACTAGACGAAACATATTGAGAATTTAGATTTATGGGTATTTAGATATCAATTGTTTTTTTTATTGTATATATTTACTTGGTTTAAATTTAAGTAAAAATTCAAATGTATTTAAATGTCTTTTTTTATACTAGAAAGTAATTAAACTATTTAATAAAAATTTTAAAAAATGCTACTAGAAATAGTTAATACATAGTCTATTAAGTGTCGGCATATAGCTGTTTACAAAAATATTTAATATATAGTCTATTATGTTTCTGAGATCATCTTACCATTGAACTCTACTAAGGTCGAAACGTCCGCGACCGAAACGTACGTCCACCAAACACACACATCAGTTGCTTTAATTACAGTGGCAAGCAAAAACTCTGAACCTAGGCTTTTCTATGAAGTATGATTGTTATGAACAGTGTTTGGGACTTTCTTTCACAAAAATGTTATTGTTATGTTAATTTTTACCAAATGCAAATTTAAATGATAATCAATCATGTGAATTATCCACCCTGTTAAATTTATACTGAATAGGAGGGAAAGAGACAACACAGCAAACCTAAGAAGTGAATCAGTCAAATACAATATCCTCAAGCAGGAGTGGTATCGGTATATATATTTATATACACAGTGAAGCGAACAAATAGTGACAAATGTTTTGGTGACGGCACAAAACATGACAACTGAAGCCATTGTTGTAGGTAACATAATTAAAGTTCAATAATGACAAGTTAGTGAGCGACATTAAAAAAATAATGACAAAAGCTGGATTTCAATTCCTATGATGACGAAGATCTCACTTGAGTCTGAGATATAATCATATTGTTAAAGTATTAAATAGATTTGAGCTTAGAGGCATGTTTAAACGCACACCTTAACTGCAGGTGTTTGTCTTCGTGTGTGATGACATATCTTAGAGACAGGCAATTCATGGTCCACAGCACAGTTACATTATATTGTTATTGTACAGGGGTGTGTGGAAACCAAGATGTTATTTGATTATAAAGTAGAAAGGATTCATACATTGACATGTACAGGAACGCCAATGACAAAAGTGAGTTTTGCACTTTTAACAGTGAATAAAAGGATGGTGAAGTCACTTTGTATGTGAAACAGAAAGGTGTATTTTTACTGCTTTCTCAGCATTACAAAATAAACTTTTAAGACAGATGAATAATCTTTCCCCTTCCACCTTTGCTGTCTAACAGATTTGTAACAGTCTGCAACATACACACCTTAACATACGACTTATTTCTTTAAATGGAAAAAAAATCTCACTTGAAAAAGAACTGCCCTTTCTTGCAAACTGGTAATTACACAGATTGTTCATTCCCCATGAGAATTCATGACCTTGGAACAATTTCTAAAAGAATCACATCAAACCACAATAGAAAATATTGATTATTGTCAGTAAGTTTGGTAAAATAAAGTAATAAAGTGTTTTACTGCATCAGATCTTGATGAGGGCTCATTTTAATTAACACAACACCTGCTGATGTTGTTTTTTCTTATTTATTTTGGCTACCCATGGAGACACTCAGCAGGCAATATGTTATGTAGACTAATAAGCAGTTTTACTGTAATGTCAAAATCACAATAATGCCACGATCAATTTATAGGGACACTGAGATCTCTTATCTCACCAAATCATCATCCACCAAAAGCAAACACAATCAGCTGTGGACAAATAGATTACTAAGTAGTTAAAGCCAAACACACATTTACGACAGTAATCATAACCTTAAGAGTAAATTCTGGCTTTTATCTTGCCAGTAGCTAGGATTAGTCCCCTATCACAGGTCACTTGGTGATAACTATTGTCACAGAAAAGATTTACAAACACCGTCATGCCATAACTAAACTAAGTACAATAAAATAAATCAGCCTAAATCTGATGAAAGTAGAATACATTTGTTATGTACCATAGGGATTAAATCTCAATCTAGGTTTATAATATACAGTAATCCACTAGAAGTCTACTATTACAATCCAGACTATAGACAACTCATTTTGCATTCTTACAGCAAGACTTATCAAATTAAACCATCAACAGGTGGTGGTAGCCAAGCATAGGTTTAACCCCAGCTTGGCATATTTTCCACCAACTTGATTCGCATCAATGATTTTCACGCACTATCAAATCTTGTTAAAGCATCTTATAGTTCATAGGCCGCTGGGGCATTATGTTTATTTATTCATTCTGAAAGTCGTAGCTTGGAGGGTTGTCCAAGTAAACAAAACAACTAAACGGACATGCTACGACATCACTAATATAGCATACAAAGTACAGAGCCTGTGTATATCTGTCATCAACAATACTAAATTCAAGCATTGGGAAAACATGAAAAACTACTGCAAAATAAGAAATATTCACTGTAATTTAGCTGATTTTGATATTATAGCAGGGAATTCACTAGGATTTAAATTATATTTTTGATTATATTTTTAATGCGTTTAGCTATCAGCAAAATACATTGAAAATAAAACCCAGCTAAAAATAATTAATACAGAGCACATGCATGAAAAATCAAACTTACCGAATAAACAAAATTACTGGAAAATTCTGGCGATCCAACAAGAGCATCTGTTATCCTGGGAAAAGTCTGTACAAGACTGCCTGTAGGTTCAGTTCGAGGTCTATTTCTAAGAGTATATAACTGTCCTTGCATACGAGGCTGGTAGGAAGAATGTAATTGTATCCGGTGTCTACTGGTATGGTTATCAACATTCAATATTCCCAGACTTGGTTTGACTATCTTCCTATACAACCTCTCTGTTGGATGTACAGCTGAAATAAAATCAGTTCAATAAGAGTTATCAAAATTCCTATAAATAGATATACCAGTACATAGTTGGCATCAAAATAGTTATCTTTGAGGCATACTAAAACTCAATTTGATCTCATCGATTGAATTTGTTGACATTTTCAGTCTAACATACATTCAGATCAACCTTCTAGTGTTACCTTATATCGCAACTACCAGTAATTATGGACTTGTAGGGTGAGTGAGACCCACACTGAATGTATGACACCAATATTGAATAAGTATATTTCATGAATCAGTTGTGCTGACTTCAAGTATCCATTTGTTCAGTAAAATGATGTACATGTATTGATAGTTGGGTAGCCCTTACTCAAAATAGATATTTCGGACACTTTTTCTAATTCTAGGAAGAATTAGCATAGTGTACAATTTCCTTTGAATTATGAAGGTTGCTTCAATAAACTAAAATTACTCACATTTTTGATATTTCTCACTCGGAAATGTCTCATAGTAATAAACGTCTGGCATTAACTCCGAATGTTTTAGGAAGTATTTCATATTTCCTAACATTGGGAAAAGTCTCTCAAAAAAACGTCATGAGACGTTGCTAGCTGACCAAACAGTCAGACGGAAATGAGCAACAAGGGAAATGCAGATAGTGTACCTGTAGGTATGTGCGGCATATGGTAAGCATAAACCATTTCCAATTGTCGCCAATGTCATTAATTATTTCATAGGTCCTGAATTTTTTATTGCACTTTTAATCACAGACCCTTTTCATGATTGTGTTCTGGACAAACATTTAAAAAACTCACTGTCAACCGTAATTTCCTAATATGAATGTTGCAGTATTGCATTATAACAAAACAAGTTGTTTTTTTAAGTTACCCATAACTTCAGTCTTCCTGTGTTCGGCCAAATTAAAATACATTTTTTCAACTTAATTCATCAAAAGTTAAAACAAAACAGGTACAACTTTTGTAAACGATTTTTCTAGAAATTCCTGCAATTTTCTCATTTGTTTGGTGTTTGTGAAACACAATGCAAAATTAAAGCGATTTACAGTCACTAATCTTATCGGCATAACCTCAAGTGAAAATCTTTAAAATAAAAATAAAAATGTTCACAATTAATTTCATTCAAGTTTTTGTAAGAAATCAAGTATTAGAAATCTTTTGAAGTGCAGAACACCCAGTCGATCGAATCATTTCAGTAAAACATGAATTTTTTAAATAATTTATCATGTCAAATGTAGCTCGTAGTCAAGGGGGTTATTATTGATGTTTTTTTATACAGTGGTGTGAATTCTTTTGCACACAAAGCTGTATCTTGGTAACATCTAATCTAACGCTACAACGATTTTGCAGGTAAATTTGCTACGGGTGCATTTGCTGTTTGACTAAACAAGGACCTGCACCTCAAGTTTGTATGACTAGTTTTGAAAAGAATGTTGCGACTTTTGTGTTGGGTCGAAACAAAATATAGGTGACTACTGAGTTGTCAGTCACCTGATAAGATAATTCGGGTCACTGCTGTCAGTATTTGTGGGAAATATTTTAAGAAATCCTGTACTAAGTTTAGATATAAACTTAGTACAGATTTGTGAAACGCTAACAGAAATTGCTCAAACCGTAAACGATACCGAGGGAAACAACACGGAACTCATTGGCGAAGAAATTATTAGAAAACTTGCTCCATTCAAGCAAACTCAATGAATCGCAATTACTCAAAATTGGTGGATATATCAGAATGCAGTGGAAACGTGACGGTGAAATTATTCGTCATCGCCAGACAGCTTGCGAATTAAACACAGCGCGACCGACAGCACGATCGCCCGTGTCGTCGCCGCTGTCGCTTCGGATTTCCGGATCAAAACTTTAATTAAACATGAATAATTTCCAACCTACCCATTTTGAACGGCAAATATATATCTTTTCAAATCCTCGCAGGACCTCTCACAGTGTGTCGAAGACCTGCCATGTAAAGTGGCCGCTACATAACCTTACATAAATTCTTGTATACAGGTATCAGTGGCAAAAGTTTTTCAAGTTGACGCCATGATGAACTGAATGGGCGCTTGTTTGTAAGATCACGTGACGACAACCTGTTGCCAACGTATGGACGCGCTCGTTTCTCCAGCAAATTTGTCACTATTCATCACCGAGGGCGCACTACAAAAAAAATACCTCGAAGGTATAGGGCGAAAAAGTGTTATAATTGATACACAGGGAGCCCAGAAACTATGATCAACTGATATCTAGTGTAAGAAATCTATTTCTTACACTAAATACCAGCCGATACCCCCCCGCTTATAGGGACTGTGTACAGTTGATCATAGTTCCTGGGCTCCCTGTGATTGATCAGATACTGTTTTTTACCCTCAATTATTTCAAAAATGAAACAACAACATATGCAATTTTTCGTTAACATTGTGTTAGCAATTTTTGACAAATATTAGGCTAAGTTTATCACATTATGGCACGTATAACACAAAAGAATGCTGTTCCAAGTTACCATGGAAATATAAATCAAATATTGTACAAAATAAACCAGTAAACATTGTCATGTGAATTCCAGTTTATATTTATCTTGTTTTTAGCAAAAATATTCACAGCTTTGACTAATTGCAACCATAAAATCCTCCTGGGGTCATTATAAATATTTTATAAATACATATTTTTATAAACCAAAATGGAAGTTAGAATTTAAATTGACAAATCCACAATCTTAATGTGACATCATCAATACCCCGGTAGTTTAAATTAATATTAATGAGCATATTACCCAATCAGCAAGCCCCTCATTTTAAAGCGCGGTAGTTGGTATACAAGAATTTATGTAAGGTTATGTAGCGGCCACTTTACATGGCAGGTCTTCTACACACTGTGAGAGGTCCTGCGAGGATTTGAAAAGATAAATATTTGCCGTCAAAAATGGGTAGGTTTGAAATCATTCAATGTGTTCAGGAGATTAAGTTACATTAGTTCCTGCTAACCTTTGAAAAAACTTTTTTGCAGATTGGTTCTTCTTTTTTAAGCTCTTTCATTCTGTGTTTTTTTTTTACTTTACATTACTTTACAGGATAATAAACTTTGAAAGAGTTTTGGAATTTGTACGTTCCTCTTAGTTCTGAAAATACACTCCACCAAATTTATAAGGCTCAACATTGATGTGTTTTTGAACTTGCGACAATAACAGAAGCTTATAAAACTGTCAAGTTCATTTCCATCTTTGTTACTTCTTCTTTCTCTACAATTAGCATTTATCAATGATTTTAATATTCATACATGTATTGTGAAAAAAGCATTTTAACACAATTTAGGTAATTTTTACATAAAAAGGATTTTACGTGGCCCAATCTCAGCTGCATTGCAAACAATGCCTCACAATAATATGAAACAATGGTCTTCCACGGATCATCTCAGTCTGTGCCAAACTTTGTTGAGATCCAATTGTTCTGATCAGACAAGATCAATGACATAGTCCCTGTAAAGTTTCTAGTGATGGCCAATTAAAAAAAAATAAAAGATGACAGATTATAATTAAATGTTGGAGGAGAATCCAGCATGTTAAAAATACCTTATTAATACTTTGTTCAAAGTGGCACCTAGAAATATGGAATTCTCATTTCATACAAAATAGTATAATCCACATATAAACCTGTTGAACATTTTGAATCGATGAAGACTTTTTAAATTTTTGTGATTTATTTGCCAGCTGAATCCAAAAATAGCTGAAGACAACATTCAACATACCAAACTTTGGCTAATTCTGAGAAAGAAGAAATAAAAATGCCTGCCAGGCGGCCATTTTTGAATGAAATCGCAAAACTAAAGAACATGCATCAGAAACACACCATGAGTGATTGACAAGTATTAAAAAATTGCTGCCAGTTAGGTATATTTTAACGAAATCCAAAATAACTAAAACAGCATTAACTTGTGTCTTTGTGTCAAATTTAAGCCAATTCTGTAAATATATCTGAGAAACTGGCAAACACCCTAATCAAAAAGCCAAACTAAACAACATGCATTTGAGTGATGTTCATACTAAACTCAAATGAAATCAGCACTGGCATGCAGGAGAAACAGTTGATGACGTGTTCAAATTTTGTTTTTTGATGTTTATTTGGGAGGAAAAAAAGCCACTAGCCTATTGGCTGAGATAGCTCTGCTGTTATTAACGCACATTGCAATTAAAGAACAGAAGATAGAAAATGAACAATATGTATAGTATTAATGCAATCAGACTTTTTATAACTGTTTATCAAAAATATTCATTAAAATTAGATAATTGAAGAACAAAATCATCACGAAATGAACAAATCTGAGAGAGGTCTACCTGTAGTACCTATGTAGTATATCTAATATCAAAGCAATTAGACTTGCGGTTTTTATCAAGAAGTCGAAAATATCACTTTTTACCAAAAATAACAAAAAATATTCACCAAAATTAGGGAATTAAAGATATTATCACAAAATGAACAAATCTGAGAGAGGTCCACATGTAGTACCCATATATGTAATATCAAAGCAATTAGACTTGCGGTTTTTAACAAGAAGTCGAAAATATCACTTTTTACCAAAAATATTCATCAAAATTAGAGAATTAAAGATATCATCACAAAATGAACAAATCTGAGAGAGGTCCACATGTAGTACCCATATATGTAATATAAAAGCAATTAGACTTGCGGTTTTTAACAAGAAGTCGAAAATATCACTTTTTACCAAAAATATTCATCAAAATTAGAGAATTAAAAATATCATCACAAAATGAACAAATCTGAAAGAGGTCCACATGTAGTACTTACATATGTAATATTTAAGCAATCAGACTTGCGGCTTTTTACAAGAAGTCGAAAATATCACTTTTTACCAAAAATATTCATCAAAATTAGAGAATTGAAGATATCATTGCAAAATGAACAAATCTGAGAGAAGTTCACCCAAGGTACCTACATACCAAGTATCAAAGCATTCGGGCTAGTGGTTTTCAAGAAGAAGTCGAAAATAGCATTTTTGACCAAAAATATCGCTATAAATAAGACAATTGAGCTAAAAATAGATATACATGTACTCAACTACGATTTCTCTTTGTATCAACTTTGAACAAAACTGGTTCAATCATGTCAGAGAAATGACGATGGCAGACACTTTGACAGATGGACGGCACCCATTAGTACCCATTTCGAACTCTGTCTAAGGGGGGAACTAATAAAGAATGTAGGGAGGGAGGGAGGGAGGCTATATATTATTTTACAGCCATGTGAATTCTTATGTACACAAAGCTGTATCTTGGCAACATCTAATCTAACGCTACAACGATTTTTCAGATAAATGTTCTACATGCACAGTTTGACAAAACAAGGTTTAACACCACAAGTTTGTATGAGTATTTTTGAAAGGAATGTCATGACTTTTGTGTCAGATTGAAACGAGAGACAGGTGACCAGTGAATTGTCAGTCACCTGATATTCTGAGTTTAATAGTATCAGCAACAACTGTAAAGAACAGACTATGTACAAAGCAGTGAAAGGTCGTTACAAATAGTGGACCTTGAAACAAGCAGCCTCTCGCTGAGATAACTCCGCCGTTAGGAACGACGTCAAAAGATCAATGTCGGATAAAAAACTTAATTCCTTTAGTTTTTTTCCAAACCCCCCCCTACCCCCCACTGAAACTTAATTGATAAATATTGGTCATGGCGTCAGACTACATTCACCATTAAATACAAATTGATAATCGGACAGTAGTATGGCATAGCAGTTGGTTGTCGGGTGGGTGTAAAAAGATTTTACAAATGCACCTCATTTGACGCACAGATTTACACTCGAACCAATCCGTTTTTCTGTTTTTTTCTCTTTTCGGTTATTTCTGTCCATGATTGGATAGAAAAACAAGCAGCCTATCAGCTGAGATAGCTCCGCTGTTAGCAATGCACATTTCAATTAAAGAACTGAAGACATCATTAGAAAATGAACAATATGAATAGCAATCGGACTTACAGTTTTTAACAAGAAGTCGAAAATATCACTTTTTACCAAAAATTACAAAAATATTCACCAAAATAAATTAATTAGAGAATTGAAGATATCATCACAAAACGAACAAATCTGAGAAAGGTCCACATGTAGTACCTATATATGTAATATCAAAGCAATTGGACTTGCGGTTTTTAACAAGAAGTTGAAAATATCACTTTTAACCAAAAATGACAAAAATATTCACCCAAATTAGAGAATTGAAGATATCATTACAAAATGAACAAATCTGAGAGAGGTCCACATGTAGTACCTATATATGTAATATCAAAGCAATTGGACTTGCGGTTTTTAACAAGAAGTTGAAAATATCACTTTTTACCAAAAATGACAAAGATATTCACCAAAATTAGAGAATTAAAGATATCATTACAAAATGAACAAATCTGAGAGAGGTCCACATGTAGTACCTATATATGTAATATCAAAGCAATTGGACTTCCGGTTTTTAACAAGAAGTTGAAAATATCACTTTTTACCAAAAATGACAAAAATATTCACCAAAATTAGAGAATTAAAGATATCATTACAAAATGAACAAATCTGAGAAAGGTCCACATGTAGTACTTATATATGTAATATCAAAGCAATTGGACTTGCAGTTTTTAACAAGAAGTTGAAAATATCACTTTTTACCAAAAATGACAAAAATATTCACCAAAATTAGAGAATTAAAGATATCATTACAAAATGAACAAATCTGAGAAAGGTCCACATGTAGTACCTATATATGTAATATCAAAGCAATTGGACTTGCGGTTTTTAACAAGAAGTTGAAAATATCACTTTTTACCAAAAATGACAAAAATATTCACCAAAATTAGAGAATTAAAGATATCATTACAAAATGAACAAATCTGAGAAAGGTCCACATGTAGTACTTATATATGTAATATCAAAGCAATTGGACTTGCAGTTTTTAACAAGAAGTTGAAAATATCACTTTTTACCAAAAATGACAAAAATATTCACCAAAATTAGAGAATTAAAGATATCATTACAAAATGAACAAATCTGAGAAAGGTCCACATATAGTACCTATATATGTAATATCAAAGCAATTGGACTTGCGGTTTTTAACAAGAAGTTGAAAATATCACTTTTTACCAAAAATGACAAAAATATTCACCAAAATTAGAGAATTAAAGATAACATTACAAAATGAACAAATCTGAGAAAGGTCCACATGTAGTACCTATATATGTAATATCAAAGCAATTGGACTTGCGGTTTTTAACAAGAAGTTGAAAATATCACTTTTTACCAAAAATGACAAAGATATTCACCAAAATTAGAGAATTAAAGATATCATTACAAAATGAACAAATCTGAGAGAGGTCCACATGTAGTACCTATATATGTAATATCAAAGCAATTGGACTTGCGGTTTTTAACAAGAAGTTGAAAATATCACTTTTTACCAAAAATGACAAAAATATTCACCAAAATTAGAGAATTAAAGATATCATTACAAAATGAACAAATCTGAGAGAGGTCCACATGTAGTACCTATATATGTAATATCAAAGCAATTGGACTTGCGGTTTTTAACAAGAAGTCGAAAATATCACTTTTTACCAAAAATGACAAAAATATTCACCAAAATTAGAGAATTAAAGATATCATTACAAAATGAACAAATCTGAGAAAGGTCCACATGTAGTACTTATATATGTAATATCAAAGCAATTGGACTTGCGGTTTTTAACAAGAAGTTGAAAATATCACTTTTTACCAAAAATGACAAAAATATTCACCAAAATTAGAGAATTAAAGATATCATTACAAAATGAACAAATCTGAGAGAGGTCCACATGTAGTACCTATATATGTAATATCAAAGCATTTGCACTTGCGGTTTTTAACAAGAAGTCGAAAATATCAGTTTTTACCAAAAATGACAAAAATATTCACCAAAATTAGAGAATTAAAGATATCATTACAAAATGAACAAATCTGAGAGAGGTCCACATGTAGTACCTATATATGTAATATCAAAGCAATTGCACTTGCGGTTTTTAACAAGAAGTCGAAAATATCAGTTTTTACCAAAAATGACAAAAATATTCACCAAAATTAGAGAATTAAAGATATCATTACAAAATGAACAAATCTGAGAGAGGTCCACATGTAGTACCTATATATGTAATATCAAAGCAATTGCACTTGCGGTTTTTAACAAGAAGTCGAAAATATCAGTTTTTACCAAAAATGACAAAAATATTCACCAAAATTAGAGAATTAAAGATATCATTACAAAATGAACAAATCTGAGAGAGGTCCACATGTAGTACCTATGTATGTAATATCAAAGCAATTGAACTTGCGGTTTTTAACAAGAAGTCAAAAATGTCACTTTTTACCAAAAATATTCACCAAAATTAGAGAATTTAAGATATCAACATGAAAAGAACAAATCTGAGAAAGGTCTACCCAAGGTACATATACACCAAGTATCAAAGCATTCAGGCTTGTAGTTTTCAAGAAGAAGTCGAAAAAGACAAGCCATGCATGGCACAGTCCCCGTTAGTTATCAAATTTGAGATATATAGTTATGTTTATAGTAATATAGCTGGAATATAATCATGTCAGGAATATGATTTTTTAACATTAAAATGATTGACATTTGTATCTGATCCTTAAACAAGTACTTGTCCATATTGAGAGATATTGCTCTGGAACAGCATTCAAAATCAGCCATTTTGAATACATGTATATATATATATAACATGATGTATAACGAATATATAAAATTTGAATATAATCAGTCAAAGTATTTAAGAGATATGGCTCTAGAAGCCCAATCATTAAAACAAAATGGCCGCCAGTCAGCTATTTTGAATCCAATCTGAAAATAAAATGACATGCATCAGGAACCTGTAATGTTTAACGTGTGTTATAAGTTTGAACAAAATCCATCCATAAATGCAAGAAATGCTTGATATTCGAGGATTTTTTTAGCACAAAAATAGCACACTTTGAAAAAGATCATCAAACCAATATATCCGTATATCTGTGACATGATGTATAATGAATATTAACAAGCAGCCTATCGGCTGAGATAGCTCCGCTGTTAGCAATGCACATTTCAATTAAAGAAGTGAAGACATCATTAGAAAATGAACAATATGAATAGTATCAAAGCAATCGGACTTACCCGGTACAGTTTTTAACAAGAAGTCGAAAATATCACTTTTTACCAAAAATGACAAAAATATTCACCAAAATTAGAGAATTAAAGATATCATCATGAAATAAACAAATCTGAGAGAGGTACATATGTAGTACCTATATATGTAGTATCAAAGCAATTGGACTTGCGGTTTTTAACAAGAAGTCGAAAATATCACTTTTTACCAAAAATGACAAAAATATTCACCAAAATTAGAGAATTAAAGATATCATCATGAAATAAACAAATCTGAGAGAGGTACATATGTAGTACCTATATATGTAGTATCAAAGCAATTGGACTTGCGGTTTTTAACAAGAAGTCGAAAATATCACTTTTCACCAAAAAATGACAAAAATATTCACCAAAATTAGAGAATTAAAGATATCATTACAAAATGAACAAATCTGAGAGAGGTCCACATGTAGTACCTATATATGTAATATCAAAGCATTTGCACTTGCGGTTTTTAACAAGAAGTCGAAAATATCAGTTTTTACCAAAAATGACAAAAATATTCACCAAAATTAGAGAATTAAAGATATCATTACAAAATGAACAAATCTGAGAGAGGTCCACATGTAGTACCTATATATGTAATATCAAAGCAATTGCACTTGCGGTTTTTAACAAGAAGTCGAAAATATCAGTTTTTACCAAAAATGACAAAAATATTCACCAAAATTAGAGAATTAAAGATATCATTACAAAATGAACAAATCTGAGAGAGGTCCACATGTAGTACCTATATATGTAATATCAAAGCAATTGCACTTGCGGTTTTTAACAAGAAGTCGAAAATATCAGTTTTTACCAAAAATGACAAAAATATTCACCAAAATTAAAGAATTAAAGATATCATTACAAAATTAACAAATCTCAGAGAGGTCCACATGTAGTACCTATAGATGTAATATCAAAGCAATTGCACTTGCGGTTTTTAACAAGAAGTCGAAAATATTTTTTACCAAAAATGACAAAAATATTCACCAAAATTAGAGAATTAAAGATATCAACATGAAATGAACAAACCTAAGAGAGGTCTACCCAAGGTACATATACACCAAGTATCAAAGCATTTAGGCTTGTAGTTTTCAAGAAGAAGTCGAAAAAGTAAAACATTGACACGGACGACGGACGACGACGACGACGGACAATCACTCATATGATAAGCTCCGCTCGACAAAGTCGACAGCGGAGCTAAAAATTTGAACATAATCAGACAAAACAAGTCAGACATATGGGTCTGGTAACCCATTCATTAAAACAAAATGGCCACCAGACAGCCATTTTGAATCTGATCTGAAAAATAAAATGACGTGCATCAGGAACCTGTAATGTCTAATGTATGTACCAAGTTTGAACGAAATCTATCCATAAATGCCAGAAATGCTTGATATTTGATGATTTTTTAGTACAAAAATGACAACCATTCGGCCATTTTGAATAGGATCGTCAAACTAATATATCTATGACATGATGTATAATGAATATTTAAAATTTGAACATAATCAGTCAAAACAATATATTGAAAATATGGCACGAGAACCACATTGATTAATACAAAATGGCCGCCAGTCGGCCATTTTGAATGTTATCTGAAAAACAAAATTATTTGCATCAAGGTCCCATAATGTCTAATGTATATACCAAGTTTGAGCAAAATCCATCTGTAAACAGCCGAGAAATGGTTGCTTTTTATGATTTTTTTAGCACAAAAATGGCCGCCATTCGGCCATCTTGAATCAGATCGTAAAACAAAATGATGTGCATCAAGGTCCTATAATGTCCAATGTATATACAAGGTTTGAACAAAATCCATCTGTAAACAACCGGGACATGCTCGATTTTGATGATTTTTAGCACAAAAATGTCCGCCATTCGGCCATCTTGAATCAGATCATGAAACAAATTGACGTGCATATGTATGATATCATGTATGATGTATGTGTGAAGTTTGATTGTGATTGGTCCAGGCATTTCTAAGATACAGGTCCGGACGCACGCACAGACGCACGCACACACGAAGGTCAAAACATAAGTCCCCGTTTTCTGACTGCGTCCGAACGGGGACTAAAAAACATTGATACAGACGACGACTGACAATCACTCATATGATAAAGTCGACAAAGTCGACAGCGGAGCTAAAAACTGACACACGGCACACACGTACATACGTTAAAGAAAAAAATACTAAGTAATTATTGTCAATAACAAATCTATTTTCATATGCTAGTTTATACATAAGGCAATACAAGCTTATCAACAAGTAAACAAAATTGGTCATATTGAAGTCTTGACAATTCGTACTATATGAAATCTAAATTAAAACAGACTAAAACTTCCATTCTCTTGGTGTTACATGCCTCTGCATCTAGATCTGTAGATGATTCTAGAAAGTCATCTGTACCGATACACACTTTTTGGCAAAAGGAAAGAACAGCACAGAGAATGGAGATTTTCTAAAACAAGAATTCAAGTCAAGCAAAAAGCTTGCTTTTCTCACTCTTTATATCACACACATAAATATATACTTAAAGCGCGGTAGTCGTCGCATGTTCGACATTTGTGTTGATAAACATTGATTTCCCCACAATCCAATGCGCTCTTCAAATGGAAATCACAAGTATGAGGTTTGACCTGGGCGCGACTTGCACTGATTACCGCCGATGACTCCTTCCATACCTTCTAATCACATGAAAATTACCTAATTAAAGCTTGAAAACGCGTCAGTTCGTACTCGTTGATCTGCGCAACAGTCAAAGCCACCATCTTTGTTTATATGAGACCAATATATCTCGCACATGCGCAGCGCGACGACTACCATGCTTTAAACTGGTGACGTTATACCGCCTCCGCAGTCATATATTGATGCTGTGCGGCTCAAACAATGAATAACAGAATAAAGGATATCATCCATCAAATTCAGCCAACAGGTTCTCAAAACAACCGCAAGCTATATACATGTATACATGTAATTAACAAAATTTACAATATTCAGTCGAATCATGCCGTCTGTTACTCAGCTCTTGATATGCTCCGTAAACTTGACAGTGCTCAAATACATGTATGAATTTTGTACAAAATCTGATGAAAAATTTCATTTCTCACACACAAATATACATTAAGTTTAATTTTGAGTGTTTGGGCTACTTTTCTTCTTCTTAAGCAGTCACCAATTCAGTGTATTATTCAGTTATTAATTTAGCAGAACTTCCAGGAATTAAATTAGAAGGTCAAGCTTAATCTAGTGAATTTTACAATTGACTCAACTTTACATATACTCAGACATTTACATTTACCATCAAATATGTGATTACCACAAGTAATATTGAACCCTTGAGTGGTGCTAGATTACCGCATGAGGATTGACACTCTCAAAGACTGACTCGAATAGGGAGAGAGACTATGAAAAAGGATGTTTGTGATTGCATGGAAAGTTGGTTAATGTTGGGTGGGTGGGAAGTCGTTATATAACAATGCTCTGAACCAGAACGAAAGCATAAGATACACAAGCTGCCGTGATATGACAAATCATAACCAAAAAACCACTGTGTGATTTTGTGGTGCCAGCAATATTTGGGGGAGGGGGGGGGGAATTGTTTGTTGAATTCCCAATTAAACATGCAAACAATACATTGTCTTTCATAGTACACAATGTAGAATTTTTTTTTCTTTTGCCTTGTGTACAACTTTCTTAATACCGATCATCAAATAAAAGTTTAGCAAAAGGTAAGAGTTCCTTAGTGGCCCCTCACTAACTATAATCCTATTCCCGCCTCTCCACCCTCCTTTCAATTGTATACACCCCTCTTCAAGTCACAGTTATTTAGAGAGGCTCTTTTCTATTAAAATATCCAAACAGCTCACTATCTTAAACTTAACCTCAAATGTCTAATCCATGCTTAGGCAGTCTGAGCCAAATTTAAAATTTACACTCGTTAATACACATATATGCAATGCATTATGGGAGATAAGCTTTCACTGTATGCCCCAAACAATTATTAACCCAGTATCTGACTAAATTATATGTCAATTCTTTTTAAAATATTTTCAGAATATTAATTTTCATATCAATAGTAATATGACTTTTGCATTCCATGTCACTGAACAAAATCTTAAGATATCAAAGAGTAATCCCATGATAGAAATCAGGGTAAAAATGCTAATTTTGAGCATTTTCCAGGACATATCAGCTTTTTGTACCTCAAAAAATTATCATGTGACCCTAATCTTTTTTTTTTTGCTACGGTAACCTGATGGCATCAACTCATACTATTGATGAGCACAAGTATGATGAATATAGAAGCTTCAATCTGACTTGAGCATTCTGAACCCAGCAGTTTAATAAAAGGCATTTTTCTCAGATATATATAGTGGATATACAGTAGTTTGTTGTTCTTCAAAGTGTTGAATATGAATTTTTCCCAGGACACACCAACCTTCAGAGTATATGAAGACACCAAATGTACAAAGTAATTACAAATATAATTTATGAAACCCAAATAATTATATCTGCCGAATCTATAAAGCAGATTTGTGTGTAAAAACTATTACTTTCACCTCAAACTTGAAGTACAATAAGAAGCAGAAATAACGTCTTTCATTGGCAGCAAAAATCTTTATAATGAATATTGGACTGATACTCTTTAAATTGGGTAAATAGTTTCAGATAAAATAAAATATCCCCTTTGTGAGAGCAGAAGGAGGGCATTTCTGTTTAATTAATCTGTATCAAGATTTAATTATAAATATTTTGATATCTTCTTGATAGACACGTTATTACCCAATAATAGAAAAAAGGTAATCGTCAAATGCACAGCCTTGAGTGACAGCCAAAAATTCCTATAATTTACTTGTCCTTTGTATTAAAGTCCTTTTTTAAAGCTATTGTTCAGAGCATTTCAGCACTATTATCATTGAGCTGTATAGATTGTCCAAAGGAAACACCAGAAGAAAGGCATCATCGTTTCATCATCTTCAACGACAAACAAGGTGCACCATACATTATAGGAAGTACGTCGTTGCAATTATGCAATGTACTCTTCATCCTGATTGACTAACCGAGACTGCGCATACACAATAAGTGCCGATAACTGTCACTCGCCATGGATAAATATTTAAAATGGCGTTTCAGATTTAATGTTGGTACTGTCGGTTTCCTCTTCTAAACCTGGGATATCCAAGTCTGCAAATAAACCTCTAGGTGGACTGTTATAAGTAATCAGCTCATTACCTGTGGAAATTAAATTAATAGTTTAATAGAGATTTTAGAAATGTCATGCAGCCGTGAATTTTTGTGGAAATGACAAATGTAACTTCCAATGAATTTAACATTTTTATTTCCAAACTCAATGGAAAATTTCAACATTCACATCAGAGATTATACCTTTTTGCTAGAGAGTGTACTTTCTCCTAAAAATGTATACCATATATATATATATATATATGTATACCTATCATAAAGCTACATACTCTTCGGCTATTTGACAATTTATTCAAGTCAGTAAACATATACTGGATCAAATTGAGGTGGTTCAATATGAGGCAGCTATCAAGTTTAATACACACTTATGTATACGTGATAGCAAATAATGTTATTACGAAGATACCTCAAAGTATGCACAAAGACAGTACCGGTGAATATCAACTGGCGTGCAGCGGAGATCGATGTGCGGGTACTGTCTGAATGCATACTTTGAGGTATCTTAGTAATAACCTTATTATTATACATCTTTTTGTTCCAAGGATACATCACGGAAATGCCAAAATCCAAAAAGTTTAAAACATACTCAGCGAACTTTGTGTGGAGTCCGGTCAAACCTTGGCAGCCATGTTTGTTTTCACACACAATAATTCAATATTTGGAATTCGCATTTCCTTATATGGTAGGATGAAAATACCCCATAAAATACCGCAAAATTGCAGCACGCTGTAACTTATAGCGTTAGGGTGACAGAGAAAGTATTATAATCCAGCTATGAGAACCAGTGACAATTCCAATGAGTTTCCATGGACATAAAGTGATAGTGATTTACATGTACATTTCAAGTTGGTCTCAAATTACATGTATGTGAAAAACTTACCAATAATACTGCTACCAGGAACACTGCTGCTTGTAGCACTGGACTCGCCTTCCTCTGTAAATGTGTCTAACAAGTTCTGTAAAGAGATCATAGCATTTCATTGAACCACAGCACAATGCATGACGAGGGGAAAAACAATTTGTACATGTGTAACAATTATTGATAATTCTAGTTAGATAGTTTCAGGTCAACTATTAGTTTTCCAAAATTGATCACGCATGTTTGATGAAACTTCAAAAGGAGCTGCATGAAAATGAGAATCGGATGATGGGTAGGTACAAAGACTCTCTAAACTTGTGGATACGTGACCTCATGCATTATATCTAGTGTTGCAGGGAAGTCATTAACTACTGGCAACGTGTTGAATGCAAGATGAGCTGCTGTCTAGACTCTGTTCCAGTATCTTGCTGTTTAGTTTATGTTAAAGTGCCTGTGAAATGGCTGCTATTTTCACACCTAAAATTATCCATTGATACATAAATATTATTAATTTTTATGTTTCTAAGCATAAATTTTTTTTTTTTAGTGAAAAAATGCGTTTTAAACTCAGTCTACGGCAACTTTATTGTTGTGTATTTTAAAACGAGGCTCCTCATTAGCTTCTCATTTGCATACAGAAATTCACCTTGTGACGTCAGAAGTTGCTGGGTAGCTTGCATTGCCGATATGTGTAAATAAGGCAAATTTCTTGTGCAGTTTTCTTGTCTTTGACTAAATTGCCACTTATGTACTTGTTTGTCAAGGAAGAATGGACCATAATGAACAGATAGTATCAAGTTTGTTGCATGGGGTTGAATCAGATGTGAAATATGTCCGGTCTAATGTAGCTAGTCACCGTGGTCGTCACCGTCACCGGTGCACGTTTGTACACTGTCGCTGGACATTGGACAAAATCAAATTTGACGCATGAATCGTCTTGTTATTTAGCAGGTTACTGGGCACGTCACTACACTGTTTTATTTCATCGATCGTCTGAGTAAAAAAACACATTCAAAATTAAAAGGGAACATATTTTGACTTTATAAACATTAAATTATAGTGATTAATAAAATAGAGAAATAATAAAAAAAACGACAAAACACAGTTACTAAATAAATGACTGTCGCGTGGAAATAAATTTGTTGTAATGGGTGAACGCGTCGAGTCATGACAGGAACAAGTGCGTGAATGGCGGCGTTTAATTGGATAACAAAAATAATTGAGAGCGACTCACATACAGACAAATTCAGAGTGGATTTAGTGTGATTTTCATAATTATGACATCATATCAAAAAAATACATTGACAGCCCAAAGCCCGGATTCTTATTTCATAAAATATTACGCAGATCAAGCTGCAAGTAAAGGCAACAAAGGTGTGAATTCGACATTCAACACCAATCACCAAACAATTCAGACACTTTTACTGTCAGATGCTTTCGTGTCAATATCAAAATTACTGCTACCTTTTACATAACACGGGTGGTTTCTATAAAATGATAATCAGGATCGCAAAAAAAAATCAAATCATTTGAAACATTTACTCGACGTCTCTCTCCCTTCTGAAATCCGCCGCAGTGATCATGGGCTGGTCCGGAATCTATTTTTTTCGAAAACGTTTTGTATTGCGCCAGGTTTAAGTTGTCGGCGTTTCTCGTTAAAACCTAGTTGTTTTGTCATGGACAAGGACAGTTTTTTGAAAAAAAGAATCTGAGGTGAAGTGGACACTACATATGTAAGGAGGAAGTCCACCATTTTTGCACCTTCGAATAGATTGGAAACGTGTAAATACTTACACTATGACTATACGCATTACTGCAACCGCCCACAACACAACGTTTAACCGTCATAAATGTTTGTTGTAAAAACAACTTCTAAAAATTCGTTCTCTCAAAAATAAAATCAGCTGAGATAGCTCCGCTGTTAGCAATGCACATTTCAATTAAAGAACAGAAGATATCATTAGAAAATGAACAATATGTATAGTATCAAAGCAATGGGACTTGCTGTTTTCAACAAGAAGTAAAAATTATCACTTTTCACCAAAAATTACAAAAATATTCACTAAAATTTGAGAATTAAATAATCATTTTCAGCAAAAAAATCAATAATTACCCATTTCAGTGGGGCACAGATCTAAAATGGGAAGCGTGTGGGTGGGGCATTGCACAGGCACTTCAAGGCACAGCAAGTGTAAGCATAAATTTACAACTATGACTGAAGGAGGAATGAAACCTCTGAGCACTAAGACGAATGTACCAAGTATATCTATACAGTCACTGTCGAACGAAATTTTCAAATTAAATACTTAGTATGAAAACAACATGGCTGAAAAACCGATTTTGTCGTGCTTTGTTGTTTTGTAACAAACAGAAACGGCAAAGGTCAGGGACTGGAAATTGAGTCTAGCTGCTGAGATACTGGGACACAGAATGTTTGAATAGAGTGTATGAAAGATTAAATTAAGCTGAGTGAGGTCAAGAGCTAATTCTAATATAGCTGCATAACCCAGCACATACTAGTACTCTTTTCAGGCCTACACAACAAACTGACACCAGAGGGCGCCAGTATGCCACAATCATAATGACTGTATAGAGCTTGATTATTCACTGGTTTTTATAGCTTAGTCAGCTGAATTAAAAGCCAGTTAATATGAAAAAAGAATGAAAATACATTGTTTACTTTACAAATCAGTGAATTTAAAACCTAGTGAATATCTCTGTAACATCAATTTTGCTAAAATTCAACTCAGTGAATAATTCCCTCTCCGCAGTATTATAACATGAGCTTACCTTGTCCTCACTGGATTCATCTTGTGCCCCCAGAAATAACTGCACAATGAAAACAACATTAAACTATTGAAACCTTGTGTGTGATTGCTAGTATACAGTTGAAAAAAGTAAGTGATGTTTTAATAAAACAATGATAAAAAATAAAATGAAGCTGAAACTGAAATGTGACCACTGTTGAGAGAATCTCAGACGACCATTTTGAAATTGTTCCACAGAATAAAGTGACATGCATCAAAGGCATTGTAGATTAAACATTTGTTGATAATATTTTTAAGTTTGTGTTATCCTGACTACAAGAAAGTGTTGACAACACCAACGACAATTACTGTAACCTGTATACACCACATCATTCTTATTACCGGAAAGGTATAAATGAATGAAAGAATTGGAACAACCAGTAGTTTTAGAGACTAGGCAGAGGAGTCTTTATAGCAAAACAGAAGGCGTCACAAAAGCTACTGGTACAATATGTGAAGCAAAGTGTCTTCTCTAATTTAAACCTAGGCTAAAATACAACAATTTAACTACCATAAAAACTTGATTAATTCGCGGTAGTAAAAATAATTATTTTTTCAAGTGCACAAATTAATAGCGTCAAAACGGAAATTATTGGTTTTTGGTGCGCAAATTAAAAGAGTACTTTTTGATCGATTCAAAAAGGGGCTGTTTTCATAAATTTATTAGTGATTTGTTTTGTTTTCTAATGAACACGATTACAGGACGTTTTTTAGTGCCTCCGAGACTCGTGGCTCGCGACATTCATGGCGTATAGTCGGGCAGAGAACACGCACTGCGTCAAGGACCACGCACCATGTTACACTTGAAATGAAACAGTGAAACGGCAAAGGTCACTCTGTACACAAACAAACAATGAACACGTGGCTACAAAGTAGCCGTCTGGCTGCACGGCCTTTTTTTTATTTTTCTAGGCATTCCCCAGGCGATGTTATGGCAGATATTACGAAGCCCATCTTGTCAGGAAAAATAACCCTGCGTTGATAAAAATGGTCTTAGAAAATGTTTAGAAAAAATAATGTTCCGCGTTGACCAAATATAATCATGCAAAGTATAAATTCAAAGTGTTTTAATACATTGGTGAGAGGTCGCATCGCTAAGAAGGAAAAGCAAGGCAAAGTCGAAACGGGGTGCATCATGGACATGACACAACACACGCTGCGACAACTGAGTGATCAGCGACATCATTTTGGGACGCAATTGAACTTCAAGTACTTTATTGCGAAACTTGTTGCGCGGCGATGCTGACATCAAGTGTGTGTTGACCGAATTTTGACCCCAAGTCACGCGCTGAACTGGCGCGTTACCTTAGCAACCTTTTTTTTTTTTTCCATGCCCCGCGCGTCAAACTAGTAAAATTGTTATTATATCCGAAGGTACTGTAATTTCGCAACTTGTATGCAACTCTGTACTGGCTTGAATATATCAACTTGAACGTCGTTTACTTAGTGCACTGCTTTTCTAATCACGCAAATTTGTTTACAATATTGTACCGGCTCTGTACTTCGTTATGTATTGCTTTCATGATAATTAGTTTTTTTTCCACTATTGTTAGGGCACTGACCCGGGGTATATTTCAATATCACCGACTTGATAATGCATTGCATTCATAATAATTACGCAAACATAAACATACCATACGTCAAATAAAATTTTACTATAATATAATAAACTCTGGGCAGCGGACTTCGATCGCATTATTCACGTACATTTCGACTGAACTCTAATAACCACGCGTTTGAATTACGTGCGGCACTGAGCAATGACATCCAGAGTTCATGCACTGACATTTAAATTCGGGCCACCCAACTTGACGCAAATCAATATAGTTACTTGTCATTTGTTCGAAAAATCTTTTTAACTCTCACAAATACCATGGACACGAAGAGTTAACTGGGGGTTAAATGAAAGGGAACGTCTTTTTTGGACAAAAAACACATCAGTACAAGATTATGTGTGCAAGGTTAGATTTATAGAAGGTACATGACCGCTTAACTTTGTGTTTTTTACCGAATCTGGTATAATGAAAATGTGACACGAGGTCAATCGCCCGACCAATCAAAAATGTCAATTTACGCACCATAGGGCGGTTCACTTAAATGACGTAATAGAATAATGGCGGGCACATGGTCGATGCAACCCTGTGGACCAGCGACGAAAAAGCCCTGTACTAAGCTTTCCACCATGGAAATTCGTAATCGATGTGCTGACCGATGGATATTTATCGACTAAGTAATAATCTTGCCCAACATCTGTAGTGTCGTGGGGGAATGATTTTTTTCACGTCAAATCTTTACCGAACCTAAACTGCTTGCTAACTGAAAGGCTGTGATGACAGAGATCATCTGCGATTGCGGCGACACCAAGTACTGATAACATAAAATTATATGTATATTTTTAATGTCTTCATGCAATATATTCTGAGTTATCCACTTTATTCTGGCCCGCGAATTAATAGGATACAATTTTAAACATGTTTTTGAACGCCACGAATTAAAAGGATACATTTAAAAATCAAAGAAAGCTTAGAAAGAACTCCCATGTGCTGAGAGTATTGGAGACACATTAAATATAATTCGAAATTACTTAGCTGAAAACTAATTATGCAAATCAGAAAATTAATATGACCAGATTTGAGTGTAAAACTAATGAGGTCTGCGCAATGTAACAGAAAATCTATGTCTCCAAGTTTAATTGAAATGTGATTAGAACCAAAAAATTATGAATTATTATGCTTATTAGGGAATTAATATGAACAGATTTTTACCCCAAACTAATTAGGTTTGTACATTGTCCTAGAGCATCTTTGTACTAAGTTTCATTGAAATGGAATAATTAGTACCGTGAAAACTCCAAAATTTCGACCCCTCTAAAAATTCGGCCGCCTATTTATTTGCCGGGTTTCGGTGTTTTATTTACCTCCAAATTTTCGACTCCACTAAAAATTGCCGACTCATTCTTATTCGAAAATTGCGACCAGTTTTAGTTTTCCCCCAAACGAAAAAAAAAACGATGTGAGCGTTCAAACGGGACCTTCCTCGAAGGCATGAATCTGGGTTTCTGATTGACTGAGAGATTTTTATTTTATTGGTAACGAAAATATATTCTAAATAAACGAAGTTTCAAATAAAAACGAACACAAAAATCTCGGCATGCTGCGTTTCTGAATTGTTGATTATTACTGTACTCAGTAGTGATTATAATAATGTACACAAAATAAATTTGTTGAATGGTTATGAAATACAAATAAAAGTCAACTTAGTTTCATCGTAAGCGAATGATTCCGGTCTCGTATAAACGTTTGATGCTGTAGGATATCCGCCATGTTCTCTTAGGTCAAATAGGTCAAATCGCTAATTAACCAATCAAAAAGCTGGATGATGCCAACGTGTTCAAATTACCATAGCTTACTTAAATATGTTAATGTTATTGAACGCAATGCGGAAGAGATTGATGTTGTAGTACGATATTTTGGCTTGGATTTTGATGCGAAAACGGCATGATTTTTTTTAAATAAAAAAATTAGTTGTTTTTAAAAAATAAACTGGTCATCTGAAGAATAATTTAACATTGTTCACAGTGATAACAGCTTATTCTCGAAAGGAAGGTTACCCGCTCACGCTAGTCACGATAAAAATCATACACGTGTACTCTTGAATAGACAAACGTCAATGACTACGGTAAAACTTAGACTCTATTTTAGCCGGCAGGATTAATTGAAATGTCCGAAAAATGAAGCCAAAATACACCTTAAAAGTCCCATTTTATTTTCTTAAATCCCATTTTATTTTTTAATCCAAGGGCGAATTTACGGCAGAATTTGGTCCCTCAAATAAGGGACACGTGAGCTTTGATTCTAACCGGATACATTGCACTGGGTCGGGGAGATAGTTTGCTAAACTTCCATGCATCTTTTGTCCAATGGGTACCTGTACTTCGAACATTTGCAAGTTTTTCTAGGTAGTGCGAGACAGCTTTGTCTTTTGACCTATTAGTTTTGTGCTGACCTCTTCTCCGCGTCTTGATGTTTTGTTTTGCTTGTCATAATACTCACTGATTGATGACTTTGTTTAGATTTTGAGTTACAACTCGGCCACGACCTTTGCTTTTACCGTGAAACATGAGGAAGTTTACGTCAATTGACGGACATTGCATTTTTTAAAAACTAATGAAGCACACTGTCTATCATCCCCATTTTTTCATTTGCTGATTTCTATTCTGAAAAATTCGACCATCCGAAAATGCACCTTAATTTTGACACTAAAAACACGTCACATTTCTAACACCAATTATTTAAAACCGGTCGAAATTTTGGAGTTTTTACGGTACTTTAGATATCAGTGTGAAAGCTTAAAATTGGTTAATTATGCAAATTAGGTAATTAATATGTACAGATTTTAACCCACAATTATTCAGGTCTGTCTATTGTCCTACAGCATCCATGTACATTCATTGATATGTGATGTATAGTACCTGAGATATCAGTGTGAAAGTTGGTTAATTATGCAAATTAGGTGATTAATATGCACAAATATTTACCGGAAACTAATTGGGTCTGCATAATTCTAGATTCATTGAAATGTGATGATTAGTACTTTAGATATCAGTAGAAAAGCTGAAAATTAATTATGCAAATTAGGTAATTAATATGCACAATTATTTACCCTAAAACTAATCAGGTCTCTGCATAGTCCTAAAGGATCTATGTACCAAGTTTCATTGAAATGCGATGATTAGTACTTGAGATACCCGTGGAAAAGCTGACAATTAACTGATTATGCAAATTAGGTGATTAATATGCACAAATATTTATCAAAAACAATCAATCTCTGCATAGTCCTTGAGTATGTAAGTACCAAGTTTCATTGAAATGTAATGCTAACTACTTATATCAAATGCTGAAAATTAATTAATTATGCAAATTAGGTAATTAATATGTACTGATATTACCATAAAAACTATCAGGTCTGTGCAGTGTCGTATGACATCTATATACCAAGTTTCATTGAAATGTGATGATTAGTACTTGAGATATCAGTGGAAAAACCGAAAATTGACTTATCATTATGCAAATTAGGTAATTAGTATCCACGGATTATTACCAAAAACTAATCAAAACCTAGCATTAGTTCAGAGCATCTATGTACCAAATTTCATCAAAATCCAATGAGTGGTTGTTTAGATATCAGTGGAACAGTCATGGAACCACTAAAAAATAGCTAATTATCATGCAAATTAGGTAATTAATATGCACGGATTTTTACCAAAAATTAATCAAATCTGCGCATATGTTCAGAGCATCTATGTACCAAGTTTCATCAAAATCCAATGAGTGGTTCTTTAGATATCAGTGGAACAGTCATAGAACAGCTAAAAATTAGCTAATTATCATGCAAATTAGGTAATTAACGAGCATGGATTTTTACCAAAACCTAATCAAATCTGCGCATTGGCCCAGAGCATCTATGCACCAAGTTTCATCAAAAACCGATGTATGGTTCTTGAGATAGCAGTGGAACAGTCGGACACACATACACACATACACACATACACACACACATACAGACACACTAACTGCAAAGACTCCCATTTTGTGCTTCGCACATGGGAGTCAATTAGCGTTCGAAAATAAAATGGGTGCGCGAACTAATAGAGACCGCGAATTAATCAAGTTTTTAGGGTAATTATGCTTTCGGCCACCTCACCTCACTTCCCTTCGCCTCACCTCGCCTCGCCTGACTGTCAAAGGTTGACAAAGATTTTTCAACTCAATGGGAACTTGGAAAAAGGTAGAGCAATTTTTTAAATTTTGTCTGCAGTATTTGGCCGATATTCCGACCTAACTAGTAGCGTAATACCGAGTATCTTTCTATCCCATAATCAATTATTATCATCTGTTCTTTTTACAAAAAGCCTCTCATATTTTAAACAAAAACTTTTTTTGGATTTGGGTTCCAGCGATATAGTAGAACAGAATTCCATGTCACCACTCCCAGGAGGTAGTAGGGTAGGGCGTGTACCATACTCAGCTGCATTGGCTTTGATATGCCTACAGTTTTAATACTGCCAAGCCAAATTTTCATTACTACATTTTACCGACTACCCTGACCACAATATCACATTTTACACCATCTTGTCTGATCTCAATACCACATTTGTTACACTACCTTTGTGGTTGTCAATGTTAATGCACCGGAGACCACACAAATTTGACTTCATATATTAAAAGCATTATACATTCTGTGATTGTCAGTAATACCGTATTTGTTCTATTACTAGAGTAAACACTTGTGCATATATTGATACTAGGTGGAGCTATGGTCAAGATTCCATATTTTAATAATCAAGCATACAATAAACATAATTTGTTTGTTTATATGAGCTTCTACTGAAAATACACTTCTAATGGAGCAAATACAGTATTACATAATAACGTTTCTCAAGAGATTACTCACCCCAACAAACGAATCTGGATCAAAACTGTAGTTCTGGCCGGATAACAAAGTCTGCAGATAATCTAGATTGTTCTGGACTTCGTCAAGATGATCTGATAAACTGACACTACTATCAAGTAACATAAATACAAGTCATGAACGAACAGGATTGACTTTGCTAAACTTCAAAACAAAAAGACCGTCAAACTTATTATCGATCAACTTGAAAGAAAATTGCAGTTGACTGCATGGATATTTCACACAAAAAATAGGTTTGTCATGTTAGATTAATTTTATTTTAAATTGTTTCATTTTACTCCACGTTTTCCACTTAGATTTTGTAGTTGTATATGAAGACAACAACAGTACAGAAAGAAAACCCAGACATCATGTCAATTTAATATATTTATTATTATATTTTTTCGTTCACATTCCAGTCAGTATATTGTGGAAAATCAGATTCTGCCCCACATTAATACAAGCAGCCTGTCGGCTGAGATAGCTCCGCTGTTAGCAATGGACATTTCAATTAAAGAACAGAAGATATCATTAGAAAATGAACAATATGTATAGTATCAAAACAATGGGACTTCAAAAATATCACTTTTCACCAAAAATGACAAAAACAATCAAAATTAGATAATTAGATAATTGAAGATATCACCACAAAATTAACATATCTAAAAGAGGTCCACATGTAGTACCTATATATGTAATATCAAAGCAATTGGACTTGCGTTTTTTAACAAGAAGTCAAAAATATCACTTTTTACCAAAAATTACAAAAATATTCACCAAAATTAGAGAATTGACAATATCATTACAAAATGAACAAATCTGAGAGAGGTCCACATGTAGTACCTATATATGTAATATCAAAGTAATTGAACTTGCGGTTTTTAGCAAGTACGGTAGTCAAAAATATCACTTTTTACCAAAAATTACAAAAATATTCACCAAAATTAGAGAATTGACAATATCATTACAAAATGAACAAATCTGAGAGAGATCCACATGTAGTACCTATATATGTAATATCAAAGTAATTGAACTTGCGGTTTTTAGCAAGTCGAAAATATCACTTTTTACCAAAAATGACAAAAATATTCACCAAAATTAGAGAATTGAAGATATGATCATGAAATGAACAAATCTGAGAGAGGTCTACCCAAGGTACATATACACCAAGTATCAAAGCATTCAGGCTTGTAGTTTTCAAGAAGCAGTCGAAAAAGTAAAACATTGACACAGACGACGGACAATCACTCATATGATAAGCTCCGCTCGACAAAGTCGACAGCAGAGCTAAAAATGAAATATTTCATTTTGGCCAAATCAAGGTCAAGGGGGCATATATCATATTGTAGAGCACCTCTACCACAAGTTCAATTTAAATCTGATTTTTTTGAGTTAACAGATAGGGTAATTATGCAAATTAGTAAATTGTTATTCTTAGATTTCAACCCAAACTAATTAGGCCAGTGTATTGTTCCAGGGAAAAAATGTACCCAGTTTCATTATAATGTGATGAATCAATCTTAGACAAGCAGCCTCTCGACTGAGATAGCTTTGCTGTTAGCAATGCACATTTCAATTAAAGAATTGAAAATATCATCACAGATTGAAAATATCTGAGAGAGGTCTGCCTGAGATACCTATTTGTATAATATCAAGGTAATCCGATAGAAGTTGACATTATCACTTTTACTAAGCTAAATTCAAGATTTGAAGGATTGCAAGCTAAATTCAGGATTTGAAGGATTACAAGCTAAATCCAAGATTAAAAATATTTCAAGCTAAATTCAGGATTTGAAGGATTACAAGCTAAATTCATGATTTAAAACAATTTCAACAAAATCATTCATTTAACTGAGTTCAGTTTCTAGATATAAAGAAATATGGACTGAATATTAATTTTCGAATAATATGAATTATAACAAAATGTCTGGGTGGATTTTAAGTTACTTTTTAAAGTACACTTCCGACAGAAAATACACAAAGCATGAAGGAATGCATATATTAGAATGATAACAACTATAGCTTAGAAGAAATTGAACACTGTACCTGACAGGAGCGGAGCTTGCATGTGCATTTGATAGCGCCACAGTCATATCCCTGTCATCTGATTTATTTGAGGTTGAGAGATTGGCACTATCTTGGTTATTAGGATTACCATCACTTGTCGCAGCATCGTCTTCTAATAAGGTTTCTGGGGGTTCCAGATCAATACCCATAGGTAAAGACGTCAAAGCTGAGTCAATAGAAGGTTCAGATACAACAGGTGCATCCAATATCTTATCCAACAAAAGCCGCGACTGTGCCTCAGGTAGAAAGGCTTCTGCTAGTTTCTCTACTTCATTCTCATTTGTATGATCCTCAACAAATCCAGACTCCTTTTGATTCTCATCTACCTCATTCGGGGAAATTAAATCTGTTACATCAGAAATTATAGGACCATTGGAATGCTCTGTTGTTTCAAACTCTTCACTGTCGCTTGGCTGTAGCTGAAAAAAAAAAGATACAACCTCAAGGAATGAAAAGTATGTATTGCAAGGCCTCGTAACACCACGGAAAGTGCGCCATCATATCAGGGCAATAAATTCCTGAATCACATTCGGCCCAGCGTGCTTGGTTTTCATCAATCAAAACAATAGTGTTTGAGGTCGCACCGTGGTAAAATTGTAATTACACCTATATGATAAAACTATTATGGACTGGAAACAGCTTTTGTTGCCCAAAGTCGTACAGCTTACACACCCACCACACGACCTTGGGTCGCAAAGGCCGTATCCAGTCCATAAAGAATAGTGGCAGCCCTTGACATACCCAGCGCAGATCATAACAAAACCATATATATTTCACCTTGCTTCAACAACTATTGGGAAATCATGGACAAGCATGTCAGGGTATTATAAAATGTTCATTATATAGAACAGTTATTACTACACATAACAATAATCTGGCAGTAATGGCTGGAGTTTTACAGGCATGCGTTACCAGAATAAAATGAACCAAACCTCGCACAATACATCACTCCCAATTCATCAGTGATCGATGTAACCACGTTTTTTTCATTATTTCAGATCACTCATTCATTGCTGCACAAGTTGCACATCTGACAGTTGTTTGGATCCCTGTTAGATAACTCGATAATTTTGGGAATAACAATAGCAGCAACCAAACACAGTCTATTAGTCCAAATACAAGATGGCATGAATACAGGGTGTCAAGTTTAATTGTTTAACCAATATTAAAGTCAGCTGCATTTTTCACCCAAAAATGGAGAAACATTCTTGCTTATATTTAATGCTGGTTGAAGCATAAAAACTTTTTTTTTTTCCTATGGATTCCAAACAGCGACGGAGTGTGTGCTTCCGTTTTGTAATTTGTGTTTGTTTTATTTTTTGTATTTCGTGTCTTGTAAGTTGTACTTTGAAATAAAATAAATGTAGAAAAAAGTCAGCTGGCATTAATACTAGTCTTTTTAGTCCTCGTTCGAACCAGGTCCAAAAACGAGTTATATTAATTTGGGTTTCGTCCGTCCGTCCATGCGTAGTCCGGAGCTCTTTCTCGGACACCTTTAGACCGATCTCGTTCAAACTTGGCATACAGACAATGTATGATAACCTACATATGCACACTAATTTTCGTTATGATTCGATTAAATATGGCTGACTGGCAGCCATTTTGTCCTTCAAATTTGCTAAATTTTGATATTTAAATGTGTCCGGAACTGTTTCTCGGAGCTCAACAGGGTGATTTCAATCAAACTTTGTATGGTGATCATTCATATTGGGTTATAGGTGCATGCCACTTTTTTTTAGATTTAGATTTTTTTTTCAAGATTCGGTCCAAGATGGCCGACTGGTGGCCATTTTGTTTTGTTTATGTTTTCGTGCTGATTTCCCATGAGATATGGCCTGATTCAGTTCAAAGTTTGTACTATACTTCAAGATAACACAACACCATGTTTTGTTTTGAGATTTGATCAAATTTGTCGAAATGGCAGCCATTTTGTTTAATATCTTAAAATCACAGTCTGCAACGTGTCTGGAACTGTTTATAAGGGCTGAATAGGGTGATTTCAATCAAACTACTAATTTTCACTGAGTTTAAATTTCGCTGATTTAGCATTTCAGGCATTATCACTGGGTTTTAAATTCACGGATTAATCATTTAAATAATGTGTTCTATGCTACATTTTACATATTCACTGGGGTTTAATTTAGCGCATTTTCCAGTCAGCGAAATAAACAAAATTAAAACCCAGTGAATGATTAACCCTTTCACAGTATGTATGATGATCATGTATATTGGTTTACTTGTGCACGTCATATTTTTATTCAAAATTTGGACTGACTTTCTGCCATTTTTTTTTTTTTTTCCTTTTTTGTGCCGATTCCTCTGAAAGATATGGCCTGATTCACTTGAAAGTTTGTACATAGGTAGGTAGTATACTGCAAGGTAACACAACAACATGTTTTGTCTTGAGATTTGATCCAATTTGTCAAAATGGTGTCCATTTTGTCAAAAAAAAACAACATAAAATCACATTCCGTAATATGTCCGAAACTGTTTCTTGGAGCGAACAGGGCGATATGGCCTGATTCAGTAACAAAGTTGAATAGGGCATTTTCAATCAAATTTTGTATATGGTGACCTTACATATTAGGTTACGGTGCAAGCCATATTTATTTTTGATATACTTGAACAACAATACCCGACAGGCTGCATTTTTCTTTCATGCTATTTACTCTGTAAGATATAGTCCGATTCAGTTAAAAGTTTCTATGTAGGCACATATGTACTATACTGACAGTAACACAATCTGTGTTAGTGTTAAAAAAACATTGATCTTTCATTTCTACATGTCACTTGTACTGAACACTTACATCGACTACAGCTAATACTAAACGCGGACTATGCATTATCAAAGCTTGTTAATTTAATACTTTATAATAATGGGCATTGGTGTAGAATAGGGGTTCATAGTTATCTTTTGGAAATAGAATATTATTGATAAACAAGACATGAATGTCACATTAATTATATAATACTCATGTTAAAATAATACATGGAACATCTGCAAACAATTGAATTAATATGTACTCTATGTTGGTACAACTCGTCATAAAGTGATTTTCCTTAATCTAGTATTGTACTGAAAACTTCCATTGACCCATGTCCAAAATCTCAGAGTACACAAGTGCAACCAAACTATGTCTCATACATATGTTGAAGTACCTTTAATAACAACTTGATTTCTTTATTAATTCAGGTCTTTGTATATTACCAGGATCTGGGTTGGTTTCAGTATCACCACTATAATTCCCATCAAAATGTAGCCCTGACACCCCTCTACAGTTTCCACTGAGATTCATAATGGTATGACCCATTTATCCATTAGCCCTGACAACTGAAGCTATATTTAGACCACATGTGTCAATGTGCCTAGCCAAGATTTATAAACAGTAACTGCAAAGTGTTTTCACTGATCTTCAACTTTGTGAGAAAGTATGCACTCAGGCAGTACAGTTTGCATCAACCTCTGCTAAGCATCGATCTATATGATTACAGTACTTTATTTCAGTGATGGCTCATAGAGGTCAAGTCAACATTGCTTTCTTATCAGACTAGGCGCTCATCAATCATGGTGAAAGTTACCGTTCAGCAAGTTCCGGTGGTTGGAATGTCTCACTATGGATATCGTGATGGGCTTGAAATAGGAAATGTTTTTTTATCCAATGACAGAAGAATAGTTTTCATGCAATAACGGTGAGGAAATATGGTAAAAAAGTTGGCAGTCCTTGACCTGAGATTGCAAAATTATCCAGTTATGGATTTGCAAGCTGCTAGCAAATATATTATTAAGCCAAAACAACGCGCTTTCAACCACTCTCTTAGGTATGGGTTGCTACAATATTGCAACATCGGTTTCATTGTCGATGATGCTAAAGCTGAACGAATGCGACACTTGCTTCATGGCTCTCCATATGCTTAAGATTTGCATGAATCGTTTCTATGGAAAAACAAACCAAACGACCCTTTTCAGGGCCACGACATACTTTTTGCTTTAATACACATTTTTGTAGACTTGCTGACTGTTATGACTCTAATGAAAAATCTTGAAAAATAAATGTAAACAACGGCGAACACGCTTACCTCGTGTTAACACGCGTTTGCCCGAGCATGGGTGCTCATTCCGACAAATACGGTACACAACTTTTTTGAACACTTTTTTCAAGATTTCAGCTTTAATTTTTCATAAAACCAAACAAAAACCAGACTGACCATTTCTGTCACTGATTCAGATCAAGGTCATGACATTACTGAAAACCCTAGCATTGCAATCTAAGCTAATTATTTATTCTGAGCATGCTCAGTTGTTCTCTCAGTGTTGTTGGGAGAAGTAATTTTGGATGAAAATCATGAAAAAGACCCAATTAGGATTTTCAGATCTGGGAAAAAAAATTACTAGCATATTCAACAGAGACTTGTTCATCAACCTGCCAAGTTGATACCCGATATCTGCTGCAGAATTTCTGAGAAAATGTTAGAGATGTAAAGGAAAGGTCACAGACGGAAACAAGAAATAAGAAACTATGTTAAAAATGTTTTCTGGATGAACAAACTTTTGATCAATAAAAAACATTACCAAACTAACTACGTCTTACATTGTGTCGACTGCAAAATGGTACAATGAGGTTGAATCTTGTTTTGCCCTCTTACGACAATATTGTGAATTACAATTTGTATCACGAAAACTGTATTTTCAAATAATTAATACGAACCCCTACATTCTACACCAACAACCTATAATGTTTTGGTTCAATTTTGGTGAACATTTGATTTGAGCATTTTGTGCATATTCATAACATTTCCCAAATCAATAAATCTGAATGTAATACAAAATATACAATGTGGTTTCACAGTTTATAGATGTATTTTACACACAGCTGAAACTAATTGTCTACCCAGCTGTGACTGTAGCAGAGATAATTTGTATGTAAATATGGACCAGCAGACCAAGTGATCACAATGATGATGAGGTGGAATACCTTCCAGAGTGTAAATAGAGATGCCAATGAAACTTTTTCCCAACAAACATCTCTCAGGTAGCAACAGTTGCAACAAACTAGCTACCTCAAAAAGTAAATAAATACAAACTTACAGACTGCAGGTCATAGTCTGAGATTGTACTAGTCGATGGCTGGAATGCAAGATGCCGGCTGTACTTTGGTGGATTGGAAGTCGGACTCTCTGTCGCATGGTTAATCATCAAAGGCCTAAGATAGAACAGAAATAGATGATGGTAAGCACTTGGCTTCAAACTGACCCTTCCCCAGTCACTAATGGCACATCACACATTCAGATTTAGCTACAATAAATTACTTAACTTTCACCACCTATGGCTAAGACTAATAATTACAAAATTATTCCGATAAAATTGCTAAATGCATTTTTAAAATGTACATTACAGTAGCATATTTTAATTTTTGACATGTTTCTGAAAAACCAAGTGATTTATCGTAATGCTTTCCTGTTAGGCAAGTAAACCAACAAGTTGGTAGTTGCCTATAAACTTAATTGTAGCACGGTTCATTGCAATTGAGGCCGTCGCAGACATATATGTAACCAAATGAAATAAGATATGGCAAGAACTTTTATATAACCATGGAAACAAATTGGAAATATCTTAAACAAGCAGCCTATCGGCTGAGATAGCTCCGCTGTTAGCAATGCACATTTCAATTAAAGAACTGAAGACATCATTAGAAAATGAACAATATGAATAGTATCAAAGCAATCGGACTTACAGTTTTTAACAAGAAGTCGAAAATATCACTTTTTACCGAAAATTACAAAAATATTCACCAAAATAAATTAATTAGAGAATTGAAGATATCATCACAAAATGAACAAATCTGAGAGGTCCACATGTAGTACCTATATATGTAATATCAAAGCAATCGGACTTAAGTTTTCAACAAGAAGTCGAAAATATCACTTTTTACCAAAAATGACAAAAATATTCACCAAAATTAGAGAATTAAAGATATCATTACAAAATGAACAAATCTGAGAGAGGTCCACTTGTAGTACCTATATATGTAGTATCAAAGCAATTGGACTTGCATTTTTTAACAAGAAGTCGAAAATATCACTTTTTACCAAAAATGACAAAAATATTCACCAAAATTAGAGAATTGAAAATATCATCACGAAATGAACAAATCTGAGAGAGGTCCACATGTAGTACCTATATATGAAGTATCAAAGCGATTGGACTTGCGGTTTTTAACAAGAAGTCAAAAATATCACTTTTTACCAAAAATGACAAAAATATTCACCAAAATTAGAGAATTAAAGATATCATTACAAAATGAACAAATCTGAGAGAGGTCCATATGTAGTACCTATATATGTAATATCAAAGCAATTGCACTTGCGGTTTTTAACAAGAAGTCGAAAATATCACTTTTTACCAAAAATGACAAAAATATTCACCAAAATTAGGGAATTGAAGATATCAACATGAAATGAACAAACCTAAGAGAGGTCTACCCAAGGTACATATACACCAAGTATCAAAGCATTCAGGCTTGTAGTTTTCAAGAAGAAGTCGAAAAAGTAAAACATTGACACGGACGACACCGGACGACGACGGACAATCACTCATATGATAAGCTAAAAATCACAATTTTCATAGAGATTAGATCAGAGTTTTGTGCAAAAAGTAGTTTGTCGACCTCTTTATTTCGGGGTCTCGAGAACAAAAGCATTAAATAAACTATATTTAAAGAAATCTGATCTTAACTATGTTAAGGTAGCGAGAAGAGAAATTTTCACTTTTTTCTTGCGTTTTCAAAAATTGATAAAATGGTTACTTTAGACCTTGATACATCATCCCAGGTTTACAAAAGATCGAAATTGCGAAATAACGTTGCTTAAATTAGTGTTTTAAAACGCTAGCAGAAAAGACTACAACTGCTGTTTCGTGGATATTTGCATAGTGTTTATCTTTGGAAGGAATTAAAGGATAACATCTTATCTGTATACTCTGTTGTTGACGATTCTGATATAACGGGTGATAAGCTTCCCGTCGCAAACAGTGCGTGTTTATCTAACGTCCATTGTCAGCATTATGAGTCCAGACTTCGTCAGAGAAACATGGTCATACAGTACTCATTTCGCCCAACCTTCCCCTTTTACACCGACCGCTTATCGCTTAATTTCCGACCATGCGGTCTTGTTCGTCCGGAAACCGACCGCATTTTAATCACGTTTTTTTTTTCGCTCGCTCGCTCATTGAAACACCGACCGCTCGCCCAAACACTGATCACTGGCACATGCCAGTGAGTGGTCGAAATGGTGGTTTTGAGTGAGAACATACAACTAGTATTTACTATTATTACATTCTGAAAGACACTTCAAATCTAATAGTTGTATGACACTTGTATCGTGAAAGCAACTGAACTGGAACCTCTTGTTACGTGTTTTGGGTGCATGTTCTAGATGTAATATTTTTTATAATTTTAAGGAGACAGTTACGTGAAAAAAGCATAGGTACGGTAACTCATTTTGACAGAGCAGAGAAACGAGGAAATGTTAATGATGAATTCCAAAAATAACGATACCAAATCCACGTCGGCCGGTCTGGTAAAATTTGACATTCAATTTTCAAAAATAAGTCACGATCATTGAATGAGTTCAGTCTATACCATAAAAGTGTTCCCACAAAAAATGGTTTCGATTAAAAACGGCCACATGCCCTGAAAAAATCGAACAGAGCTTGACATGTATGAATGATTTATTGGGCTTTAAAAAAACGTGTCAAATTTAGTTATAGCCATAAAGATTTGGTGGCCAGTCGATGAAAAATTCGAAATTCAGGATTCACATGGAAGTCCTTCAGGGCTGAAAATCATCGACTCTACGCTGGTTTACTTTATTTCCCAACTTGCAGAGAAAACTGATTCGCCGTGGACTCTAATGTATCTCAGCCTAGTATTTTCTTTTTGAACTGAGGTCAAATTCCATCCGTTTGTCAAAATATACCGATGTTTTTCAGCACAAAAACACTATGTGAATCGACGCCGCAAATTGGATGGTACGACGACCCTTCAATTAGCATCAAATATGCTTTGTTACAACATCATTGATTGGCTGAAAGTCACATGATCGGAGCACGACCTGGGTCACTGAACCATATTTGTCCGTATTATCAACAGGACCTCGCAAAAGAACCACACCCACATTTTCAATCTTTTTAGCACGGAAGTTGCCAACAAATGTCAAAAAACTTGTGAATTTCATGGATTCAAATAAAATAAAGCAAGCGATTGATAAGAATGATTATTAATATTTTCCCCGATGCTCTTCGTCGAATTTTTATTTTTTTTTATTTCAAGGTAAGAAATGGCTAGTTGAAGTTGCATTGTCTTCAATGCAGCTGTTTCACCGTGAACAACTCTAGCTCTGTTGTAGTTTTGCGATGTAAAATAAAATATATATTATAATAATAATACTTGTTTAATTGTTTGGGGTTTCAGCTCACAAATTACGGACATGGTCCCCATGAATGATTAGGGTCAATGTTTGTCCTGTCTCGGCTGATTGTGTTGATCCTAAACTCAGTATGGAGAAACCAACTTGAATCGACATTCCAAACAAAGTATTTGGACACGGTCGACAGACATTCCAAACAATCGAAATTATCATTGAAAGACAAGATTTTTCTAGATATTTACAGACATACTGTCATGAAAAACATATGTAAAATTAACAAATACACAAAGAGGTGTAATATTAGGTTTTATTTCAGACTTAGAAATATTTCCTTTCACTCAGCCCATGCATGGAACTGCCATTTAGCTTCAATAATTATACAAAACACATCGCGAAGACACGACAATCAGGAAAGAAAACCCAGACAACCATGTCGTACTTGTGTTGAAATAAATTTTGCATTTCACGTCATAATATTGTTTAAAATTATATATTCAGTTCAAGCCAAATCAAGGTCAAAAGGTCAGATTGCGTGCATATAATTATAGATAGTTAAAACAAAAAGTATTTGAACTTTTGTCAGCTGTTCAACATTCATAAAAACCAGAAAGACAATTATAAGACAATGTGAACCTCGGAAATGTTTCTATTAGTCCGAAATTTTAATGCGCGCGAGCGAGCAGGCGGGTGTTGATATTTCGGGGTTTGCGCGGTCGAAAATAAAGCGGAAATTGTCCGGTCGAATTCAACAAGCGATCGCAAAAGCGAGAGAAAAAGGTGATTGGAAAGCGGAAGTGGGCGGGAGGTTGTGCGAAATAAGTATTGTAACTTTGCGCAACCATTTTTTCTAACGCAATGGCGAAGAAAAGAAAGCGTTGACAGACGAGGCAAAGAAAAATCTGCCACTCAGTGTCGCACTCTGAAACAGCAATTTTCTTTTTCAAACATCGGCCATTTTGTTTTACCATGAAAACCGTTTTATTAGATCTCCTATCAGAGACAATGGAAAGATTAGCTTGTTTGTAAACTGTCAGCGTGTACAGTGGAACAGTAATGTTTGTCAGAGGATTATCCCTCGTTGTTCGTTTGCATAACAATGGAAACCCGAACGTTCCTGGAGTACGGACTCAAATGCCAGCAGTTTTCTTCATTTTTCACGCTCGAGCTTGAAATTATTCATTACCTGACACTCTTTATGAGTTCTATGATATCAGTGGTTAATATGTTTGGCCATTTTTAGTGTATATTTATAATAATGCAAATCTACAGTGTTTTATTAACCAAAACTGTTTTTTGCGTTTTTCTTGAGTTGAAGCTTTGACAGTACGGACTCATTGGGACCGCCACCAAATCAAGTGCGTTTGGACTAGGACATTCAAACTCTCAGTTATCGTTCAAAAGATAATGATGGTGCGAAATATGTCTGGGTTTTTGAAGAAAATTCTTTGTCACAGAATAATAGTCTGTTAAAAGTATGAAATAATTTGGGGACAAAAAAACAAACCTGCATAGAAATCGGAATAATAGGTCTTTTGATTACCGAGAACACATTTCAATGGACTTGATTACGAACAATGCATGACGTAAATTTCACCAGGAAATTCAGCAGTGTTCTCTCGCAATCGCGGACTTAGTCATTTTTACAAGGTTCGCCATTTTTGATGTCACGTGATAATTATGTAAACAATGACTGTTCAGTTTGTGCGAACTTGTACACCTCTATACTTAGTCTTTTGAAATATATAACCTAAACTACTGTTCTGAACGAGACAACAGACATAGAATGTTTTATTCAAAAACGTTACAAAACCCTTCTCGCTACCTTAAGTCACCACAGTATGTTCTTGTCGATAAGCATCAAGCAAAATGCTCACATACATTGTATTGATGACAACTTGTTCTGATGTCACAAAAAATAAAAGAGTAATGGTACTGATTACAAAATAAACTTACATTTTTCTCTTAAGTCCAGATCTTGCTGGTTTGACAAGACTAAGCAAGAACTCAATCAGTCGGTTGACAATCTGCTGCTGTTTGGTGTGTTTCTGACGAAGCTCTTTTACCTCACGCCATAGTGCCTGATTTTCTCTAGAAAGAAAAATAAAATAATGTAAGGACTAACACATGGACTATTATAATATCATTGCACACCTTCACATCCATACAAATTCAATATACTGTTGATAATAGTTCAGTCCAGTGACACTAGTACACCCACGTAACACTTGAATGAATGGTCTTTAAAGTATGACCAAATCTTGTTAATTGTTTATGCAAATTATTCAATATTATATAAGTAAGCACGTGATAAAAATATTATATCACGTATATGAACGATTAGATCTATGCATAATGCAAATTACCATTCTAGCTTCGGGCAAATGATCGCCTGTATGGCCCTTATTTACACAGTAGTATTTACCATGACACCATATTTGATATGCATGTTGCAATAAATGTTATAAACATTGGGAAATCATTAGTTATTTTCATAAGAGCAAAATGGTTCAGCTTAGTGCTCATTTACCTTTTCATAGCATCCAATTTGTTGCTCATGTCTCCTTGTTTTCCTTTCATTTGTTTAACATCATTCAGAATGAGCGACACATCTCCTTGCTTTACTTTCACTTCGTCACCTTTACTGGAGGAAATCTGCAACGAACAAACAACATCAGACAAAAAACAACAACATGTTTTCTCCTTGTGATCAGAAACGTCAATTTGAAACTTGTGTATGAATTTTTCTCAATGTTGCGTACTTGTGAAGGGCATCTTAATGATGAAAGAATTCCTAATTAATATGCACAGACAAATCAAATCTTGCAATTTTTCCAAAGCATTTGATTATCAAGCTTCATGTGAATCCTTGAAATATCAGTGAAACAGGATTTATGCATAGAAACAACTGGTGCCAAACAGGAGCTAAAAACAGGATATGAAATTAATATTCCGAGGTTATCATAAGAATACTGCAAAGTATGCACAAAGGCAGTACACTGTGATCATATAGCTCGATGCTTAGCTGATGCGAGATGTAAACCGTACTGCCTGAGTGCATACTTTACGGTATACTCATGACAACTTCATTATTATGCATTTTTTCCTGCTTGTATTAATATTTTATTGAGAGATTATAATCCGAAATGACATCGAAAAAACGTTTTGTGCTACGTGAATGTTTGCGCGAGACATGAGATTCTATTTCCATTGCACTATAGCATTATAGCAATGTAAACAAAGGAAAGTGTTTGAATGTGACAATATGGACATCATAGTTTACCCCAGTATAAGAGAAAATTTGAAAGTTTGAAATGAGTGCTGATAAGTTTTAGAACTAGGGCTGATGTGGCTTTTTACAAAACTCTATTTTTGTTGGCGCTAGATATGTAATAATATAAGGTTATTACGAGAATACCTCAAAGTACGCACAAAGACAGTAACAGTTGGATTATCATTCGACATGCAGCAGAGGTCGATGCACGGCATACTGTCTGAGTGCATACTTTGAGATATTCTCGTAATAACCTTATTATTATACATCTTTTCCTTCCAAGGATACACCATGGGAATGCCGAAATTCAAAATGTTTTGAACAGAATCAGCGAACTTCTTTGTGTGGAGTCTGGTCAAACTCTGTTGGCAGCCATGTTTGTTTTTATTAGTAGAGGACGCTTGTGCGCGTAATCATTCCATATTTGGAATTCGCATTTTCTAATATGGTAGGATGAAAACGCTGTATGGCGTTACGGTCACAGATATATTATAATAATAATTATTATTGTGCACACAAATAAGAATGAGGTGCTTTTGTAGTTTAGGAAAAATAAAATAAGTTTGCAATGACATGAACAACAAAATGGTGTACTTACTTTCCTTTTAATCTGTTCCAACAACTCAAGCCGTCCCCTTATGAAATAAGGATGACAAAATTCTGTTTCATCACGCTCTACTTTCAATCCACCACTCTCAACATTAACAAGCTTTCTGAAGCCATCTACAAATATAAAAAAGCAACATTTTGTCTGCACTTATATTCTGAATATTTCTGGAAATGGGACAAAATCTGAGTCAATTTTCAGGTTTTAGTCCCAATCTTCTGAAGGAAATTGCAGACTATAAATGGGACTATTTTCTGAATTTGTGATGAAAAGAGGTAACTGGTGGTGAACAGGTTAGTATTGAAATAAAATATGAATATTTTTGTGACAATTTCTGTTTCTTCATTGTAAAAGTGCTGTTGAAATCAATGATGATGCAACTAATTTCGCAATTTTATTTTCTCCCTAAAAGACGCAATATTCGTCTCAATCTGTCACATGGTGAACTAAAATTGTCATTTGTACATTTTCTCGAAGGAGGTGCTTGGGGAAGAGCCCGAAAACATGTTTTTTAGCTGAGACCCTGGACGCTAAGCCATTAGAATATGGTGCTATATCACTATGGCAATGCGTACTCAGCTGGGTCAACTTTGACATGACTGCCATAATCAGTGTGGTTGAATCGGCTAATCTTTTCAGACTGTGACGATGCTGTTTACTATTTCAATTTTGTGATGACTACATTGTCTATGTGTAGTCCTACTTTTCAAGTTTGTACATTGTTGTCTATAGAGGGTTATTGTTGTATAAGACTAATACATGCAAGACAAGGGAAATGTGTTCTGCTCAGTTTCATCATTATGTATGAACTCAAGTTCACAAACTTCAACATTTTTGGTACCAAATTTAAAGTGGGGAAGTCGTCACCTGCGCATGCGTCAGATGGTCATAGCATGTTATTGTTTACAAACAAGCATCTACCCATGAGCCTTTGTGGCATTAGCACGTGTTGTTATTATCGTTTGGGACTCAATTCCCGTGCGTGCGCAAGTGACGACCCTCCCGCTTCAAGCTTCACACAAACACAGCCTATAGCAGTGCTTGAATAACAGTGCTTGAAGTACACCCATCCTAAAAAAGTTTCATCTTCTAAAATCAACAATTTATAAATTAACTTACACATGTTTAGTTGTCTTATAAAGCTGGCAATGTTGTTGTGTTTGAAGTAGTTTGGCAACACTTCCTTGGCAAATCGACCTTGGTCACAGACAAGGAATGATGTACCATTCTGGAACAATGGAAGAGTAAAAACTACTGTTATGTATTTAGAACATTTCAATTATTCTTGACGCTTAGAGTACAGTTTAGGTTTTCGTAATTGCTAATCCCTATTCAAGAATATGTTTTATTGTGACCAGATTTAAATGTTAACAGCATGACAATTATTTTACACTTCTTCAATACTCTTCAAGTTTATTTTTCTAAAATTACTAATTTCCAGTTTTATAAAAAAATATGTCACTTTTTCTACCAAAATCAAGAGATCATACTGCAATGTTGATAAATGACTAAATTTTACTTGCATTATATATAATATTATTATCATATGACTGAGTGATAATCAATATTTGTAACATCTAAAACAAGCAAGTAGTTCACATGTGAACCAGCGTGAACAGATTGCAATACAGTGATCATTGCATTTTATTCTTGCCATTAACAAAACTAAAACCAATGCACATTACATTAAAAGTATTTTTATTATTACAATACCAAGAATAATTTTTTAGTTGGACTATAAACTTTACAACTATTTGTGGTACCTAATATAGGCCTTTCACTATTGTGTGATGTCTACTAGAATACCCACAGTATAACCAATTAGCAACCAAACAAATTCTTTGTAAATGTCAGGTCTGAGTCAATAATTTTGCTGTAACTTTGATCAACAGCAACAGGATGACTTTTTGCAGTAAGTGCATCAAATAACCCTTGTAACACCATCCATGATTGGCTGAAACTTGGTTGATTGAGCCATTACCTAGGTTGTAAGACCCTATTTGAACAAGTTACTTATAACTCCATGCACAAGCCCTCTTGATTATTAATTTTCTGCAATTTTAGTACTTAAATCGAAGGAAACAGTCGAAACAGTGAATTGTATGGTTTTGAACAAAATAAACTGGTTATTAATGTATCTCCTGAGTCCATAGACATTTTTATTTTTGCATTTTAAGTTATAAAATGAATTATTGATATGAACAACAGCTCAACTTCATTAGTTTCACAATTTGTTTTTTTAGACGAGTCACTATGAAAAAAGAAGTAAAAAAATATCACTAAGTGGACCTTTAGTGCACCTATAGTACACATACTCCACTGGACTGTGATATTGCCGGTATCAGGTCGTTTGGACCCCTCGCCCTTTTGACCCCTGGACGATTAGACCCCTCAATGTTTCGACCCTAGGACGATTAGACCCCTCGATGTTTGGCGCCACAATCCTCACTATTTGAACCCAGCATTATTTGTCAAAAGTTGCAACATTTTACTGGATAAAACTAGAAGATACCTGACTTTGGCAACAGAATCGCGAATTACGGCGATCCCTCGACGGTTGAACCCCTCGTCGTCACAACCCCAAAACGTTTGAACCCACTCTTGTTACGAATATGAATACTGTCCGATCAAAAGCAACAACCACTTTACTGTATAAAATTAGTTGATAATAATAATAATAAACAGAGTCGCAAATTACAGCGGATATCTTTTCTGATCAATGCCTGTACTGGGCGTTGGAGAGAATTCAGTCCGCCATGTTGTTTACTATCGCAAGGCTATTGTTTAGCAATAGGACTATACCATTCGATTCTTAGGGACGGCAATATAGTCAATTAACACATTTCTTTTTTGTTTTGTTTTCAGGAAAAAGTCAATGTTCTTTTCCATGTAAAGCTGTGATTACCTCAATCAAAATACTAGTAGTTAGGTGAAAATACGAGAAACATATTTACAAGCCGGTACATGGCTGTCATTATTTCATCAAACAGGAAAATACAAATGTTCATTTGAATTATATTCTGTCGGGTTCATTTCCGGGGCCAAGACAACTTGTAGAAATTCGATGGTACAACATACAATTTGTAAATATGTTTCTAATATTTCAATTAACTTGTGTATTTATTAATCGTGATATATTTTAAGGGGTCGAAACGTCAAGGGGTCTAATCGTCCTGAGGTCCAAACGGCGAGGGGTCCAAACGACTTGTAATCATATTGCCTATGTTCGTCATGTAAACACAAAAAATAGCAAAATAAACAAGATTATCCCATAGTGCCCTGCAAATCCAAGATTGTGGTAACAAGCTATTTTTATTTCAAATCTAATTCATATTTTGGGACAAATACATCAACTTAATACAAAATTTAATTAATTAAGTGGACTATTTTACATTCTGACTTTGCTTTGACATATTATTGTTTGATTTTGAAGTTTGAAATCGTTTCAACTTTTGCATCAACTTTTGAAATACCATGGGAAATTGATTTAGTTATTTCGAAGTCTGGGAAAATCGTTAAAGCTCATAAAAGGTGACAAAATCGTTCATAACGCCCTTAGTTAGCTAATCGGTATTTAGATTTGTATGACTTCAACTCGTACCATGACCAAGCAGGGGTGGTTAATTTAAAACGTAATCACTTACTTGACCCCAACGTATCAAGTCGTTAGTCGATTCATCTTCGAGTAGGGATATTAATTTGTTGAGGAATGCCGGTATTGTACTTCCATGGTGAATATCCATCGTATTCTCGATATTTTTGGAGTGTTATTTAACTGTACGGCGTGCGATTCTACAGATTTTCAGTTTGCATGAGACACAACAATCTACCAATTGTACGCCATCTTGTTTGATCTCCTAGCTTCATCCCGATAACCACACTATGCGAACTATCGATCACATTAATCCCCGAAATACAGTCGGCATGGATGAAATAAGAGTCGTGCCGCCCTATGGTATGATATAATAAGTATTTTTTGTGAAAAACAATATTTTCACACTTTCTTCTTTGTTTCAAAGTTCTCATTAAAAATATGTTTAAGCAGCCATATTATTTTTTTGCAATACGACAATTTGTCGAGTTTTTTGCTGAGACTTTCGGGTTCAGTAGTTCAGTTCAGGGTTGGAAAGCAGAGCGGACATTGACCTAGCTGCAAACATTGACCCTATTAACATGGAACTAGTTGACGTAACCGAGTTAGTCCAAATGTATATTTGCGCACGTTATAATTGGAGTAACGTGTCATAGGGATATTTTCATGCAACGTGTAAACTGTATTATTTGGGAATTAGTTCAAATATTAATGGTAACTTCACAGCAGCGAACAATTAAAAGAAAAATCCGGCATACGTCAGTCTGCGATATTAGGGGAGGCAAGAATTCTTACAAATTTGACATACAAGATGTTCAACTACACTTTTTTGCGTATAGTCTGTGGGCCCAGGGTGAAAATTTTCACAGACGTAGCACCCCCCCCCCCCTTGTGAAAAGCAACAACCATGTTTTTTTCATAGAAGTGTCCTTTTGGGAACTTATTTTTTTTGGGGGGGTGTCCCTAAAAAGTGGTAGCAAGGTGTAGATTTCGAGGATTGTTGTACACTGTTAAAAAACGATTTTTGACAAACTCTAAATTTCACCATAAAATAACGAAAATTGTCTGGTTTGAATATTGTTGTTTTTAATCAGTAAAAACAAATTCCAGTCATCCAACATTGTTAATCAAGGTTATGTATTGTATTTCTTATTGTACATAGTATTGCTTAGGAGTGATCCATTGGAAAAACATAAGAATAGGACAAAATAAAGATTTCCACGAAATAATAGAAAAATAATTCGACAGTGTATATCTGCAATACATTAGTTGTATACAGTTCAATATGGAAATACATATGACTCATGTACAAGATATATATTCTAATTCTAAATGATAACACACAAACTATACAGCTATACAATAATAATGCCATTATCATCACAGCTAATATCACAGCTAAGTATTTTATCCGTCCATATCCATATCAGAGTCGTCCGCTGTATCCGATTCTTCTGGGTCAACACTAATAGCGACTTTATGTGGATTATTACAATCATCACCATTCATACATAAACAGGCATCTGCGCATGCCATGCTTTGTCTCGCACAACTGCAGTTTCGTTCACACTTTGCTTTCTTGCACCCACATGTAATGAGTTCTAGAAGAGCTTCAGGGGCAGGTGACTGTGTCATTAGTGTCGGAAACATGTGACCATCGCCACTGTAATGCCATCCATTACCAATAGGGGAGTGAATGACTGGCTGAGCCTCCAATGCTTGCTTCCATATATAAGTTTGGTAGTTTGCACGTTTGGAATGCTGCTCTAAACTATCAGATGTTGGTGGAAGGGCTTCATTCTTTGCTTGTCTGCGACAGAAAAGTTTATGTCGCACACCATTCACATCCGCCGAGTCAGCTGTCGCATCATAGATAATAGTTATCAGAAGTTCTATTGATGTCAGTTCTATCAGAGGTATATCAACATGTGTGCCAAAGTCCATAAGGCTTCCAAACTTGTCTGGGTTCTTCCTGACAAGCTTCCATGGCTTAAGTTTGCCAACCCTTGTAGGACTGCTGGTGGAATCACATCCAGTTAATGTGTGTACTGCTGGCAACAGTTTACACAATTGTTGACCTAATGCATCAGATATGGAATGGGTGGGTATGAATCGAGATTTATCCTTCACACCAGTATGGAACCATAGTTCTTGGACAGATTCCAAGGAGTGATTGAAGTATACACAGAGTACTGCAACATCAGTATCTGGAGACCACACCACGACTCGAGGGTATTCTTCTGAAGCATGTGCAACATGAAGTAAAAGCCTGCTATCTGCTTCTTCATGTGATGAGAACAGATCTTCGACATCAACAACTCCACCAGTAGATGCCATGCGAGCAATGAGACCATCCTTGAACCCTCCTGCAACTATAATTTTCTCATCTGGTTCAAGTAACAATTGTGCCATTTCGCACCATGTTTCTGATAAGAAGTCTACCAGTTGTTCTTTATTTCTAGGATTACCAATATACTTACTCCACTGTGTTGGTATTGGTGTGTTAGGGCCATGAATTTTAACTTCATAGCTCTGTGAGGATTGCCTTCGGGCTCTCTCAAAAGCCTTGATGGAATCTTTTGCATCGTATCTATCGAAAACGATATCTACTCTTGTACAGCATTCATATCTCTGTAGAGGTTGGTAAACTATTTTGAAAAGCACCTCAGCAAGTTCCCCGAAGCAGGATGCACCTCCTTGTTTAACTATCCGCAGAATAGCCATGCCGTCTATCATCCATGCTGTTGGAATGTTGGATGCTGGCAATTGGTGTTGTGATTCCGCTTCTTTCTCTAATTCAGGCAGTAGCTTACTTTTTGCTGTTTTTAGTAGAGAACCATCAGCATGGGCCAATGCATATGGAACTGTGGACAGCTCATGTTTGAAAACATCTTTGAGATTAATTTCTCTTGTTTTAGCAGCCACTACAAGCCGACTAAACAACTCTCTATCTGCATTGATGGCCACTGTCTGCTCTCCACCAACCTTCTTCTTTATTTTCTTGCCCATAGATGCGAATATGTTTATGTTATGTCTATTCAATGGTTGAAAACATCCTATTCTGTTTGTATTTAGTCTGTCTTCCACAAATTGATCCATTGCTTTCATTCCTATGTCTCGAGCATTTATAAGCAGAGTAGAAATTGCTGGTGGTATCACTATGCCATGCCAGTGGCAATGTTGGTAAGTGATGCCAGGTCCACTTCTATGTCAAACGGGTCTGCCATGTAGTTAGTGACAGTGCTAATTATTTTATTGACATCTCCTTCATTGCGCTGTATGCGGCCTGGAGTAGCTTCTTTGTGCTTTGCATGTGTTTCTCCCACCATATCACACATCACTTTCATAGAGGTTGTAATAGATGTGCGTTCATGAGCAGTGATAAACCTAGCAAGGGCTCCTGGTCATAAAGTAAACCCAACAATCCCACCTTTTACCTTACTATCACGGTTTACTGTTTGTTCGAGTGCCATATCTGTCCAGACTTCACTAAACTTATTTGTAGAACGAGCATCAGCATGATTCCCTTGTACAAATTGTGCATGTACTTCGGGGGAACAATCTGGTAGAAGCTTCATGTCACCTATATACACTGACACCCATCGGGCATAGTTGGTACAGTCAAAGGCAAAGAATAGTGGTAACATCTCTATAACTGCTGTCAGATGTAGTTCCCAGTTGCTTGCTCGTTCAGCTATTAACCATTTCGATGTAATTATTCCAGAAAATGAATGTTTGTGATGATGCACTTCTTGTAATGCAGAATCTGTTAAGTGCATCATGCACAATATTGATGGCGCCACTTAACCGAGAGAGCGCTGCTTCCAGACTAGGTATGTTATCATTCAAAACAGCAGACTGACACTCTTGAAGTTTTTCGTTGATGAAGTCAACATCACAATCTATCTCATTGCCTTGTATCCACTCACAAAATGCCACCTTAGTCTGAACAGGGCCTCCATTACCAGTTTGTGAGCTCTTACTCCACGATTGTAAGTTTTGGCTTTCAGTAGATTACTTGTTGTACTGCTGCCATACACCTGTGATTCTATAAGGATGTCTTCAATACCACTGTCAGCATATTGCTTTCCAATCACCGCCAGGAATGTCAGTGCTATGTGGAAACCACCCATTCTCAATACTGTTTTGTTAAACTCTTCAGTACACCTCCACTGAATTTCTTTGGCTTTACATTATATAGCCTCGTCGAATGTCAGGACACTGTAATCTTGCCCAAGTATCCAAGTCATCTTGCACACATTTGTCATCACTGTATACACAGTGCTCCATTCAGTAGGTGATGCTGGAAGCATTGGGCAGTACTCAATTGATGTTATTTTTGGTACTGTAGAGGAAATAATTGCATTGTAAGCTGTCCATCCAGGGATTTGCTGGGTAGTAAGCCTTTGAAATTCAACTTCAAATAGCTTTATAGGACAACACTTAACAATAAGCCATTGTAAATCAATGTTAGCAGCTTGCTCACATGATTCAATATCAGAAAACCATTTACTGTCTACTTTTCCAAGAAGATTTGGATTAGGACGTCTTCCATGACAATTGTACTGTAGGATTGTGTGACAAATTGTTGGGTTACTAAGTGCTCGTTGTCTAGGTGGTATTATTTTCCCCTGCATCTCAGTTGGTACTATTCCAAAACAGCCTTCCATAATTACTGAATTCTGGCGCTGATACATTACCATAGTTGTAGCATGGGTTGTGTGTTTCTCATCTAATGTTTCTTCATTGATATCATCATTGTCTGCAGCTGCTCTCCTCTGTTGATCCATTGCAATAGCAGTGTCAATTCTCTCCAGGTCTTCATAACTGACACAGTGTGCTAGCTTGTGTACCATTGATACTACCTGCTTTGATCCTGTCATATGTCGTATGGACATTGCTAGCCCAACATGTTTAGGGGTACGTTTTGCACCTCTGGACACTATAGGAATCATGTCCTGACCAACTGATAATATCTGTCTGTGTAGATTCCTGTTGTTGGATGTTCTCAAAGGACAGTGCTCATCTATAGGTTCATCACCATCATCCCCTTTGCAGATCCAATGCAAAAATCTATACACATTATCTGGAATCATTTTTACTGCTTGTTCTAACGTGATTGTGGAACTATCTACTGGATTAATCTCCAACCCCTCACACTTTCTGAGTTCTTTGCGAATTATTTGTGATGCATGGAAAAGTGTAGATGTGTTTGAAGTCGTATCAATATCACTCATCCTGGAAGTGCTCACAGAAGTCTCATCTTCATGTTGTAACTCTGAATGGAATTTGGCAGCAATGTTTATGACGAGCGATACTTTATTGCTATAGACCAATTCAGGTTTACTTGGGTCAGGCTGTTGTTGAAACAAAATGTTTGTACCAAAATAGTTTGAAAGTCTCTTTTTTTAACTTTTCGCTTCGATAACTTTCACTGCCTGTAACTTTGTCTTTCAGAAGATTACGGTATCTCTGTAACAAGTAGGACATAGAAAATGCTTTTCTGTTTATAAGAATGTCATTTTCAACCTCAGAAATTAGTTCACAAAAACATTCTTGATATATATCCTCGTCTTTTTTGTTACTGGTAAGTGACAATTTAGACTCTGGTTTTCGTTTTATGGTGAAACTCTTAAAGCAACCTTTGTGGTATTTTGCTTCATATGCGATTAAGTCCAATTCAGCTATCCTCTTCAGGACAGTATCATCTTCCTTGTTATCAGCTGCTTCGAATAGAGTTTGTTGCCCTCCAAAAGTTAGTATTTGAGACATATTCTTGTCCTTCTTGTTATACACCTTCTGACATATTATACATACATTCCAGTTAACAAGCTGACGGGTAGATTTTTGACTGCGCGAGCTTGCACACTGACTGGGGTCCATGGATGTGCTAGGTTCTGCCATTGGACATGGACTGGAACTTCTTCCTTGATGCATAAATGGCTTTAGGTTGGTTTTGCTGCAGTAAGACTGGTGACATCGTGCATGATAATGTACTTGTGGCAATGTCAATAATGAATCAATATCCAAAGACTGTAATCTCTGATAAACATGGTCTCTTCTAGCAAGATATGCACAATGAAAAGACTTTAGTCCTGCTGGAGTTGCAGTCCTAAGCTGTTCGGGTGTCGAAACCTGGCAAATTATACACTTAGACCAGTCACTAACCAGACGAGGTTTTTTTTGTTAGAAGGGTCAAGGTCTTAGGAAAGTCATCAGCCATTATTGTATTTCTTTATGTTCTTGCTGCTATCTGAATGGAGATTCAAATAAAACATAGAGTCACATCAGATTGTCATGACATGCAAAATTATTATATTTGTACACTTATTTCTTATATCATAATATAAAGCCAAAAAAAATGTTTGCTTCTCGGCATAGTAGGGACAAATGATGATGCCATATGTGATGCAGTTTTAATTTGTTTCCATATTAGGATTATTCAATACCTGAACAAGATACATGGGCTACATTTAACTAGTATTAAATACTACTTTCATATATATATATATATATATATATATATATATATATATATATATATATATATATATATATATATATATATATATATATATATATATATATATATATATATATATATATATACATATCTCAAACAAGTTCGTGGTGACACAGAGCATAATGATGATATACCACATCTAATGGGGTACTTTGAAATTCCGAATTATATCAAACTTTTGAAGATAAAATATATTGCTTTGCTCAATGGATTTATTTTCATATCACGGTTATTGAAACTATTTTGCCAATTTCCTAAAAAAAAATAGCACATTGACAGACAACTGAATGTTGTTACTCTGACCAACTGCACATATGATTGACCAATTATATTACATTTGACTAATTAAAGCTGTCTTTATTTTTTGATTATCATTAAATGCATTAAAAAATAATTTTTATACTGCCACACATGTTTTCAAACATGGTATATATCTGTATAAAACAAGATCAAAATGGATGCGATGTGAAAGAATTGAATAAGAAATTTACTTACCTATACAAGCAGCATACGTTAAATGGTTACAATATCGCCTTCACACTGTGAATTTAGTGAACAATTTGTGTATAATGAAATATATAGTTCAGTTGGATAATAGTATCTCCAATTAACTGGCTCTAGGTCTGTGTCTAAACATGATATTCGCACGCATATACCAAGGGGTAATCAGTGTCTTACAGGGATAATTATCATTGGATTCTAGAAATATGAATAAATTGATAAATATGTCATGAAGAATATTGAACAAGTTCAACATTATAAGAAGAGTAACAACGTTATTTAAATAAAAGGGCAGGGCTTCTATGTTTTTTCTATGTTTTTTATAAACTATATGGGGATTATATATTTTAAGACAGTATTTTAAACGAAAAAATAAATTTAAATCATAATTGAGTTCATAAATTAAATATGCACATGATGATAGTATGCACATTGAAAAATCATCGCATTTACCGCATTTTTTCAGGAATGAAAAAAATAGAATTTTCATATGATTCAGAAAATTTTCCATACTTATAAATGTTACCACTGTGACAGACCACATTCACCCTAGATTCACTCATGGGGACCCACACAAACAAGAAAAAGTGTCAAACCTTTTTCACAGGGGGGGGGGGGGTGGTGCTACGAATTTCATTTTATAGGGGGCTTTGGCATTTTGGCCCCCAGACTAGTAAGAAAGAACACTTTTTTTCTCTCCAATATATGCTCTCATTTCTAAAGACAATTAAGTATACTTAATTAAAAGTAATGAAATATCAATGGAGCTGGTGAAGGAAGCAGCGTCAGAAAACAATTACTCACCCTTCATTGGAATAAACAAATAAATAAACAAATAAACAAATAAACAAATAAACAAATAAATAAATAAATAAATAAATAAATAAATAAATAAATAAATAAATAAATAAATAAATAAATAAATAAATAAATAAATAAATAAATAAATAAATAAATAAATAAATGAATGAATAAATAAATAAATAAATAAATAAATAAATAAATAAATAAATAAATAAATAAATAAATAAATAAATAAATAAATAAATAAATAAATAAATAAATAAATAAATAAATAAATAAATGAATAAATAAATGAATAAATGAATAAATGAATAAATAAATAAATAAATAAATAAATAAATAAATAAATAAATAAATAAATAAATAAATAAATAAATAAATAAATAAATAAATAAACAAATGAATAAATGAATAAATAAATAAATAAATAAATAAATAAATAAATAAATAAATAAATAAATAAATAAATAAATAAATAAATAAATAAATAAATAAATAAATAAAATTTGAAATAAAATTGCAGTGGTTTATTTTTTTTATTATAACTGTAGCTTTGAGAGGCATTTGAAATGCTTACAATTAAACCCCATGGAGGGGGTAAATCTTTCGGTTTCGTTTATGCACAGTCCCTAAAGTAACCACGACCCGTCAGAATTGAATCAGAGAGGCATATTAAACACCAATTACCAGCATGACAAAAATCTACAATCTTTGGCCAAATAATGAAGGCGAACACAACTTTGTCACAACATGCTTTTTACAGCGACCAGAGAGAAAAAATAAGAAGAAGCCGGAAAACAAATATATAATTCATTACATTCGACACGTAACCATGGAGACAAGCAACATGAGATGGTACACCTATTTAATTATTTGTTATTATGTCTGATATGCCATACAGTTCCCTAAAGATTCGTGACATTTTTCGGTAATAAATGACAGTCTGTGTTCTTTGTGGTACTTCAAATGATATCAATAATAGAACGATCCGCTTCATGCAATTGGTACTCTGGGATAGAACACACTCATCTCAACATTTCAATTTCAACGACCGTGACTGATACACATGTCGCGTCGACTGACCGCGAAAGCCCCTTGGCGAGAACGACAGACAACTATACCTCAGTAATCCATGTCATATTTCACAAAATTATTATTTCAGTCACGTATCAGTTTTTTATCAGATTATGTTTGCGGCATATATATACATTTGTCAGTCCAGTTGTTAGGAAACATGTGTAACCAGCTGTAAATGTGCAAATGTTTAAACATGATTTTGCATGCGTTTTATACAAATTAAAACACACTGCATTGCTGGGTGACAAATCAACATGTTCGTAAAATCAATAGTATTTAAATATGTTTACTTGTTTACAGTGATTCAGGTGGGTGTCTCTATGTCAATATACTGCCCTCTAAGACAGAATATAACTATAATGCTTCTAATAATATCAGGTTTCATTGAACTTTTGTTATATCCTCGGGGGCGGAGCTACGTCACGGTCGTTCTACGTTGCTAAGACGCGCACCACTGTACCACGTATTTCTATGGGCTTTGTGCGCGCTGCTGTGGAACGCCGGTGGAGCCGGTGAAAAGTCGAGAAAACAACACAAACTCAACTTTGAAGTAATCCTGAACAATCAAATTCATATATGTTACACACGTAGGGCTAATCTTGTTACACTGTTCAGGAGACTCTCATCAACCATCGCAAAGTACCGTTTTCTGCGAGTTTTTGGTCTTTGTTTTCACCGCGAGGGTTGCCAGGCGGTAGAAAAAGCCCGGATGTCCGCCCCCGAGGATTGGATACTTGCGAACGATACCAGAACGGGCTAAACTGAGGTACGCCGCCAGTGAACACTGAAGTACAACAATCATTAGTATGGCAAATTCGCTGGAAACCAAGTTATGTGTTCGAAAGCAATGCGGCATATACTAGTATACTAGATGGTGGAAGTGTCGAACTACATTTTATTAGGCTGACATGTAGGCGTGAGTAGGCCCTCGCCGGTCGAACTGCATCAGACCTCACTAACTTGGAGCACAGCGGAGGGCGCAACTCACGTCAGGCTAACATTTTATTTGCTCAAAAAAACAAAACAAACTTGAAACTGTAATACAAACGTATGTAAGCTGATGTGGTCCTTGTTAAATCATGGAGGTAGACAAATATGTTTTATATTATAGTCCATATTTAGACTAATACTTTTTCCATGATTGTTTCACACTGACTACAAACGAGTGCCCCACCTATGATGCAAAGTACATGACGACGTGTAATCATTTTCACCGTGACTGCCAAGCGTAACGTTGAAGGCATTGTTTTCATTACTATGCTTCCTAGTTCCTATGCTAGTATAGTTGTTTTGTCTCATTCTGCCTCGGACGGAGATCAGAGATGGAATTGCATTTATCGTCGTATGCCACGTCTGGTGTAATTAACTGAAATTAAATTGTCACTATGTCCAACAGCTGCAAAGACTCCTATTTGTCGATCAATGCTTAAACTTTAAAATGGTATCATTAACCGCAGAAGTCAATACCTAAGCTAATATCTACTATACTTTAATAAATAATGTCTCTTTCTTTGTGTGAACGCTCCAGAGGTTATTAGGATGAAAGTGGATGTATTTTGTTGTAAACCTTTGGTGATATTTTTAGTTTTGCTATATTCAACTTCAGTTAAAACGAATATGGTTATGATGGAATTAGACGCAAGAAATTTTGATGACGTAAGTACGTTGTTTTACTTATTTTCTGTTTCTGATGTGACACTAATGAAATATATACCAGTGCGAAATGCATAGGTCAGTGGAAAGATTGTGTATTCAGTTTCATTACCTAACACGTGTTTAATTACACAGGTCATTGGAGATCGGTTCGTTATGGTCGAATTTTATGCCCCATGTGAGTATATATATATATTGTTATTTTTACACCATACCGTTGTCCTGGCAACGAGTGAACATGTAATGTATACCATATGCAGGGTGAATACCCCGGGAACTACATCGTTGATTATCCACCGACTATAAGAGGGCGCATCCCGAGCATCGTCCCCTCGCACGGTTCTGTAGCCGTTCAGAAATTTCTCCAACACGTAGAAACAGTAAGGTGAATCATTATACCCTGATATTTAAGATTTCCCGAGATTCAATCGACAAGATATTCATCACTCAAGACAATATCATAAAAAATAACGTCGATACAAACATTAAATATTGCCAAACTAACTTGAATTTTATCAATTTTATCAAGAACTCGAGTAGGATGTTCTCCTGTTTTTAATAAGAGTAGAGCGTCGGACGGTCGCTCATTTAAAGAGGGTCTCTACTCAGGGTAATGTTACACAGTAATTTTCTGAACATTTCTACAGTAGTAGAACTAAGAGTATTCAAGAACAAAAAAAAATGTATGGTCACCGGTGAATTTGTTGGGGTGACGCCCTCTAGTGTCAATAAAACTAAGCAAGTCATGACATAGACTAAATTAACTACAAAAATCAGCAAAACAATATTTTTTTCTCAAATATGATTTCAATATCTGGCGAATCAGTCAATTTATCAGAAAAGTATAATCAAAGTTCTGTATAGCGAAATGATACTGAATTATGCTAAATTATCAGCAATTTTTCAGAGGATTACAATTTTAATTTTCATAATTTTATTAAAAATTGTGATAATAGCAAAACAGCGATTTCATTTGGCGAGTGCTTCTATACATATATATAACAAATTAAAATAGTGGTCAATTTTTAATGTTAAATTAAATTAATATCATTATTATTATTGTTGATACCAGGGTGTACCGCATGTAAGAAATTCGCACCATCTTACGAGAACATAGCCGAGTATTTTGCGAACAGAGAAGACGTTGTCATAGCAAAGATTGACGCTTACAGTGAAAAGTCGTTGTCACAGAGATACGATATAACGGGGTTTCCCACTGTGCTTTATTTTGAGAAGGGAAACACTAAGCCATACCGGTAGGTGGCGTTTATATACTTTCTTTGCAATTTTGTCTATGTGACCGCTCGTAGCATGAACTTTACGTGTGCATTGTACATTGTTGGATGTGGTGAGTCTACCCAAAACATCGGGGTTTCCCACCTAAGGCAATACCGGTAGGCGGCGTTTACGTACTTTATTTTGAAAAGGTCGAAAAAGCAATACCGGTAGGCGGTGTTTATATAATGGCAGTATGGAAGAGTTGAGATTGCATCGGGAAACGATAGAATACCAGTATCTGAGATAACAAGTGCATTAAATTATTAATATTACACAGAGCCGTCGGTGGAGGGCGCCACTCCTGCCACTAGACTACTAGTATTTTCTGTTCACTGCGAGATCCTGCGTTATGCGTGAAATCGAACGTAAAAACATGACAAACAAAGGTCATAGCGTCGTAGTGACGTAAATACATCTCGTGGGATTCGGACAAACGCGGAAGTATTTATTGGGTCTTCCCACGTTTAATATTGTCCTATGCATATTTGCCAATGATCAATTTTGATGAATTAAGGGTATCTCAGTGTCAAATTCCCTTCTGAAATATTGGAGCTTCGACATTGACCTATAAAAAAAGAAAGAAAAGAAATTCAAGTTTAAAATCAAATCGTTTGATTTTTGTGCCAGGCGCTCGGTGTGCGCCTTTCGCGTTATACGCGAGATCTCGTAGTAAAAGGAGAATCACCTATAGTAGATTAGGGACTTAGAATCTAGTTCTGCACATGGAACTAAACATAGATATTCTGAGCTTGACGGAAATCCCCAAATGTAACATTTTTCATTGTTGAAACCATTCAAGGCCATTTACATGTGTGCTTTTTGACGTTAATATGGCTTCCTTTAATTTAGTAGAAAGGACCTATAAATTCGATTTCAGAATTCTGTTCAAGTGGGAAAAGATTTTCCTGAACTGTACAAAAAAACTTATGTGTTTACAATGGTATCATGCCACACGTGAGCGATTTTCTATAGATCACACAAAGTTGGAATGCAACTTTAGCCAGTTGAAAAAAAGAGTAACTTGTTCCACCTTTCAAAAAATAAAACCATTAAAGAAGTATGTTCATTTGGTAATCAGGTAATATGTTGCTCCAACATTTTGGCGAGAAAAACTATTACGCACAGAGGCTTAAAGCGCGGTAGTCGTCGCGCTGCGCATGTGCGAGATATATTGGTCTCATATAAACATAGATGGCGACTTTGACTGTTGCGCAGATCAACGAGTACGAACTGACACGTTTCCAAGCTTTAATTAGGTAATTTTCATGTGATTGGAAGGTATCGAAGGAGTCACCGGCGGTAATCAGTGCAAGTCGCGCCCAGGTCAAACCTCATACTTGTGATTTCCATTTGAAGAGCGCAATGGATTGTGGGAAAATTAATGTTTATCAGCACAAATGTCGAACATGCGCATGCGCGACAACTACCGCGCTTTAATATACTTGTTCCGTCATTAAAATTTTATTCTCGTTTTTGAAGTTTTAAAGGTACAAATGTGCTAAAGATGGTGACCTTGATAGAAGAGGTAGCTGGGAGATTTGCCAAAAAGTATAATACCAACGTCAAGTTCGTCACATCATGGAATTTCACTACAACCATTGTGGACAATGACAAGCATGCTCTGGTGGAATTGTACGACAAAGCACACGACGAATGCAGAAAACTTTATCCCGTCTTTGAACGGGTTGCATCGGTGTATAAGAACGATCCGGATGTGAGTATGTGGACTGAGTTTATGCTCACGTCTGTCATTGCATAAACTCGGATTTAAAGCGGTGGAGTCGTCACCTGCGCATGCGTCAGATGGCCATAGCGTGTCAATGTTTATAAACACGCGTCTACCTATGCGCCTTTGCGTTTTTAGCGTCTGTTGTTATTATCGCTTGGGACCCAGTTCCCGCGCGTGCGCAGGTAACGACCCTCCCGCTTTAACCGCACTATAATGTTTTTACTCGGAGTAAGTCTGATAATCCCCGAGTCATGAAACATCCTTACGTGTTCCAGTCGCCCAACTATCGCACGAGGGCGGGCTTGATTATTACAACAGGTATCATACATGATATCATTTCATGATTTAACATTTCTGGCATTGCAACTTCATTACCCTTATCAGACACTTCTCAATAAAGTAGAACAAGAACAACATCATAACTAGTCAATACCCAAACTCATAGTGTATTTTTTTAAAAGTTGTCTTCTTTAAAGCGGGAGGGTCGTCACCTGCGCACGCGCGGGAATTGAGTCGCAAGCAACGATAACAACACACGCTAAAAACGCAAAGACTCATGGGTAGAGGCTTGTTTTTATGTTCTATGCCCATCTGACGCATGCGCAGGTGACGACTCCCCCGCTTTAATATAATTCTTTGGTGTTTAGTATTAGAAGGTTTCACTGCATCAGTTCTCTTGTTCGGGTTAGACAGGTTTCCCTGCATCAGTTCTTTTGTTGTTCGGTTTAGACATGTTTCACTGCATCAGTTCTTTTGTTCTCCGGTTTGGACAGGTTTCACTGCATCAGTTCTTTCGTTGTTTGCTTTCGACAGGTTTTACTGCATCAGTTCTTTTGTTTTTACGGTTTAGGCAGGTTTCACTGCATCAGTTCTTTTGTTGTTCGGTTTAGACATGTTTCATGTTTCACTGCATCAGTTCTGTTGTTCTTCGGTTTGGACAGGTTTCACTGCATCAGTTCTTTTGTTGTTCGGTTTAGACATGTTTCACTGCATCAGTTCTTTTGTTCTTCGGTTTGGACAGGTTTCACTGCATCAGTTCTTTTGTTGTTTGCTTTCGACATGTTTCACTGCATCAGTTCATCTGTTGTTCGGTTAAGACAGGTTTTACTGCATCAGTTTTGTTGTTGTTCGGTTTAGACAGATTTCACTGCATCAGTTCTTTGGTTTAGACAGGTTTCACTGCTTTAGTTTTGTTGTTGTTCGGTACAGATAGATTTCACTTTATCAGTGTTTGCTTTCGACATCAGTCCCTTTGTGTGTGTGTTTTTTTTCGATTTAGTCAGGCTTCATTGAGAAGGTTCCTTTGGTGTAATTGTCTTTATGATCTTATTAGACTAACAATTTATATCTTCAGATACTATTTGGTCGTGTTGATCTGAGTCGTGATACGGACAGATATCTTCTAGAACAGTAAGTATTAAAATAAATACGCTTTCTTATTAAAAAGAAACATGCAGTCCGCCCACTAGTCTTTGTTAGTTACATGTTAAAGGGTGGTGGTACTAGTAGTCGTCGCGCCGTGCATGTGTGAAATTTGTGTTGACAAACATTGATTTTCCCACAATCCAATGCGCCTTTCTAAAGAAAAATTACAAGTATGAGGTTTGACCTGGGCGCGACTTGCACTAATTGCCGCCGGTGACTCCTTCGATACCTTCCAATCACCTAAGAAATACCTAATTTAAGCTTGGTAATATCTCAGTTTGTACTCGTTGATCAGCCAACAGCCAAAGTCGCCATCTTTGTTTATATGAGACCCATATATCTCGCGCATGAGTGGCGCGACGACTACCGCCCTTTAACAATTTTAATGATAAGCTATCAACAGGTGTCAAATGATATTATTTCTGTTTAAGCACTTCATCAGATCCTCTATGATGTTGCTTACTTTGTAGTTAGTCGTGTCAGTAGAATAGTCTTTCAAATCTGACTTATCAGATTAACGTTTCATTTGAAGTGCTCAGAATTATAAAAATGCAGTAGCCGGCTCGTAAAAAACATCACACTCCTTAGTGGGTTACTTTGCTATAATAATATTGTGAATACTGTAAAACAACTTACAATTAGCGGGAAATACAATTTGCTCCACTCACGTTCAGTGGCGGATCCAGAGGGGGGCCAGGGGGCATACCCCCCCAAACGCATGACGATTCGTATCATCTAAATTACGCATAGCTTCTCTGCGATTTACGGTCCGTATATCTTAAGCGTAGCTTGGACCCCCCCCCCCCAATACATTTTGCTGGATCCGCCACTGCTCACGTTACGTGCGAACGGATGACACGAACAGAGAAGTGAGACTTGTCTTTTGGCTCTGTTCGATATTAGTTTATATCGGTGAACTTTGTCAGTATCCAACCATCGGTGGCTCTGTACAAATGATACAAATCGGTTCATGCATTTTATATTCCCAGTTATCATGTCCACGCTCTCCCGGCATATCTGTGGTTCCCACAAAGAACTAAAAGATCAAAACTGGTAAGTTTAAATTTATCATTTGACACGTGAAGTTACCAATAACATGACACAAGTTTAATGTGTCATTTATTTCACCGTGAATGCATCTACTAGCTTGTCGAAATTTCAAAAAAGCGATGCCGCAATATATTTGCTTGTTCGTTGAGCGATTACTCCAACCAGTGTAGGGCGTTATACTAAAGATTTAAAAGATGTTAATTTGTATAATCGCAATAGTTGCATTCTGTGTAGTAACAAGTCACGTGACCTGTCCATGTTACCTAATGCTCTAATTATTTACACATTCCGCTGTCCAGGAAGTGACGTAATCAATATTCATATGTGCTTAGTTTCCAGGTGCATCGCACGACCCAAATGTCCAGCTGACCTCTCAGAACTTCGTGGATTTCATCAACCGAGAAACCAAACTATGGAGATCGCTGAACGGCAATCTAACGGACGCAGTGAGTTGTTGTTGTCTTGAGATTTAACGTCTCCTTTACCATTAGTTTCGTGATACGAAACTGTGACTGTGTTCAGATGACAGTTGATATATTATAGTATATTACATAGATCTTTTTACATACCACATCGGTGTGTGTTACCCCCCCCCCCTCCCAGCGTAATTGACATAACTAAACAATATAAGATGAAGCATGAAAGTCAAGATTCTTTTATTTTTCCAGGCAGGGCGTATCCCCAGTATCGATCCCATCATCGCTAAGTACTCAAGAAAAATCCAAAGTGGTGATACGGTACTGTAATATTCTTACTTACGTATGCCTCAGCATACCACCAATTAGCCAATCAGCGTTCATAGTCCTCAAATCATATTTTTGTTGCTAGGCAACGATTTTTTTCGTGTCTTATCTAAGAGGTGAGAAGGAGTTGTGCAATTACGTCAACCTGTTTGAAGCTTTGTTTATTGACCCGTGACCCGTGACCCGTGGATCTGGGCAGCACTAGATTAGACACTTCCAAAATTCCATTCTGCATGATATGTAGAACGTAGACAGCCTGGAAAATGTGTGTGTTTTATTTACACCCATTTCTTGTGTTTTTCTAGCAATAATTACATTACATACATGAGGTTTTAGCAAATTAAAACAATATTTATTTGTAAGGGCTAACATTGTCGTCTATAAAACTAATCTAATAAGTGGTATGAGCCCTGTACGTCACAGCAATCTAGCTGGCTTTAATACAAATAATACATCTCAACAACATTACACTTCTCAGTCTATTTTACTGGTGTGGTTAACCACAACCACATACTTACCCGAAATTTAACAAACATCAAACAAATAAATAATTAAACAAACTATAATAACACAAATTATTATCAGTATATTAAATAAATAAAAAACAAACAAACTAGGATCTCATTTCAATACATCTTTGAATAAAAAGTGTCAAATTTACGTTTTTTTTCTTTACAAAACATGTGTAAGGTTACTTACCTTCTAATTTAGATAATTGATCTTGACCTTGAACAGTGTGTATTGTTTGTGTATTTCAGGCTTCCACTAGAGAGGACATACTGAGGGCGTCATCCCAGCTTACAACGGACATAGAAATAAAGTGAGTGTTATTTATTAAGATTGAGGGCGGTGTACAGGAAGAAGCATCACCGCACTTCATTCATCTGATGAGTTAAATTTATCGTTCCAAATTATGTTCTTATGTAGACGTTAAAGAAGTCTTTTTTTATTTTAGATATGTTGACTACTATTTAGCTGTCCTGAAGAAAATTCAAGAAAAGGGAGTTTCTTTCGTCCACGAGGAAATACAACGAGTGAATAACATCATTGGTGAGTTACAGTCACGTGATCTATATATTTGTTCTTGCGGGAAAGTCTGTGAACAATTTGTATCTACTTATATGGACCAAATATTGCGACCCTTATACATTTATAGAACATACCTAATTTAGAAGTGTCCCGAAAGTTACAGAAATAGAAACAACGCCCATTGTAAGATTGGAACTCACAACTCAATTTCAATCCTTGTCCGTTAATCTACTATGTTAAAGCGGGGGAGTCGTCACCTGCGCATGCGCCAGTTGGCCATAGCGTGTCATAGTTTACAAACAAGCGTCTACCCATAAGCCTTTGCGTTTTTAGCGTGTGCTGTTATCGTCGCTTGGGACTCAATTCCTGCGTGTGCGCAGGTGACGACCCTCCCGCTTTAATCACATTCAAAGAAAGGTCATAAATATTCATGAGCTGATTAAGCAATGTTACTTTCACCTACGATATATTTAAAGGGCTGTGGTATGTGTGAGTTATGGGTATTATTTAAAGGGTAGTGGTCGTCGCGCTGTGTGTGACATTTGTGTCGATAAACATTGATTTTCCCACAATCCAATGCGCTCTTCTAATAGAAATGAGGTTTGACCTAGGCGCTACTCACCTAAAATATACCTAATTGCAGCTGAGTAACGTCTCAGTTTGTAATCGTTGATCTGCGCCCAGTGATCGCGGCGCATGTCAACTTTGATACATTGCAATCTGTGTTTAGAGCATGTAAACTTCGTGTAATGCATATCACTATGAATTCAATATTTCGAGTTATTAGCTGGATAAAGTATATCTGACATGGTGGATGCTACACGCAATACGTATGTTGTCAATTATTATATTCTGATAAGCGCCCCCATGAATTGCAGGTGGTAAGGTGAGCAAGGAGAAGTTGGACGACATGACGAGAAGAGGAAACATTCTACGTCACATCCTTGAATATACCGATGGTTCTACGCGTATAGGCATTGAAGGAGAGGTGCCTGGTAGAAAAATTACCTTTTCAAATGAAAAAGAAGAACTTTGATGACAATCGTTATTTATTATATATAAATAAATAATTATTTTTTTCTTGTCGCTGTGTGGATTGTAACCCCAGGAAACAGACGAACGTGTGATATTTTAAACGTCTGAAAACATGTACCTTTCAATTCAGTGTTACGAAAAATTTACGGCAGGTGAAGTAAACAAGCCTCTTTATTGTCGCATCACAGCATTATTACCGAAGCATGTTGCGGTTAGGAGCATGTATGACCGGGACTGAGAACTCAGCTAGCTGTAGACTGGCAAAGTCGGGACTTCTTTTTTGTTTTACAAAAAGAAATAATTAATTGTTTTAAGTCCTTTTAGCGTGATCGCGAAAACTAATGTGACCGCGGTCACGCTAGTTTTCGCGATCACGCTAAAAAGGCTAAACTGACAATTATTTTTTTTTTAAACAAAAAAAGAAGTCCCGACTTTGCCAGTCTAGGCAGAATGCAATATAGAGATACTGGATGAATCGACAAAAGACACACACCATAGATTCCTCGCGGATAGTTCAGCATTTAAATTATTACTACCCCGACTCTACCGTCGGGTTCCCAACTCCAATCACTTACCCTCTGTCCCCAGTCCATTTTGCTATTTCCTATAAATTGCTAAAATCATGCAGCAGCGATAAAACGTCATCGCCCATGGCTGCTAGGCTCTGACATGATATGAAGCGTGGATTCGCCCAGCTGTTTCGCCCAAACGGCTTTTCGTTCCAATGCTGTTTCGATTCAACACTGTTTAGTTCCAGTCCATCGATTTTTATATATTTTGTTTTTGCTATAGCATTATTGTACAGGGAAAGTAAATAAATTAATTAAATCAGAATACAAGAAACTCACTATTATATAAACAATTTAAGATGTCGATTCGTTATTTCCAGTAACAGGCATCAACATTGTTCGAAAGACTGAACAGTCTCCTGGTTGTCAGGGCTAGATAACAACGACAACTCATGCAAAAGCTTTCGTGACTTTCGATTGGTCGAAATCTAGAATAAAGTTAAGCTCCTCTCGTGAACCATGGTTACTAAAAGTAACCGTGCATGGACCAAGCAGGTCTGGAACATTTGTTCATTTCTGCTGAGTTCAGTTTGTCGTAATCGAACATGTTGATGAGGAAATAGTAATATGCAATAGTAATAATAGCCTGAGTAACAACAAAATAGATTAGATCGAAACAGCACTGGGACGACACTGAACCGATAATACATGCTTATAATATTGCATATATAATATTGGTCTTAGACTAATAACACTAGAGAAACTACATAAAATGAGCCAACTTTGTGGTTAGAATATAATCAAAATATTATTTACATGGTATTAAAACTGAGGAGCCCGTAGATTTTTCATCATATTTAGAACCGATATAGCCTAGCCCATCAAACAGATAATAAAGCGCAAAAAAGTAACAACGAAAACTAATAATATGCTCCAATATAAAATTGTAAAAACTCTTTGTGTTTGCTGCGGTCAAAGTATTTATATAAGATACTAGTATTGTTTTCATTTAAGCATAGAAATGACACGTCATATGAATTAATTATTCAAACTTTCAAAATTGTTCTTTTTTGCGACGGAAAAAATGCTTATATTTAGTATGCTACGCCAAAGGTGTTCGTAATTTTGCTAGATTGTTTTATATTGTTCATAAATGACGTTATAAATGTCGACATGATCGTATTACTCGCATTTTCTGCTGTAATTGAACGCCGTCCAGTAAATATTATTAGCACCTGTGTCGTAAAGCGGTTGAATTTTACGACTATTCAACGTGAATCGAGGTGTATATTATCGATCAATATCAAGTATTTATTATATCAGTCAATTAAATAAAAAACAAAAAGTTCGGTGTCAAAGTAAAAAGTTTCGACTACCGTTGCCTTTAAATTACTCACTGCATTGTGTCTTACTGTGTATTTACTGCAATAGTATAGTTGTTTTCATTGTATGTGTGGCAGCTTTTCCGGTTTTACTCACGCGCGCTTTCAAACGAGCGTGTTTTCAAACTCGATAGAGCGGGTGTATATAAACCTCCAATATGCCACACACAACTGTAACACGTGGGATTATAGTATCATGATCGGTACACGTCATAACAGGCGGTGACAATCATGAGGTGGGTTCCGTATCGTCTTATTATATCAAAAGAGCATTCAAAATGCGCATTTTTTGCCGCTGTTCTTGTTTTGATGCTAACTGTTAGACATATCAGTCACGTTCAACACTGCACGCAGTCACTTATCGATCTCAAACGTTCGTGCTCGGAGACCGCAGTTGTATGTACGGCGAATTCGTCATCAGTTCACTCGGCGGAAGTCATCATCGGTGATAATGTCACTCGTAGTATACAGCTCCGCGATGTGTCCTTGGTTGCAGAAGAAACGGAACAGTCGACTTGGGATGCGAGCTACGACGAAGCGAAGTACATCGAGGCGAAATTCGGGAGTTTTTGCTACAGCCCAAAGTATCCGTACTTCGTCGCTACCGATAAGCAGCTTTTGAGTGAATCCGTGTTGAGAGAACGAGGTTGTGCAAAACGGCTGCCAAAGGTCATCATCGCTGGCGTCAAAAAATGCGGCACAGGCGCGGTATTGAGATTTCTAAACCTCCACCCAAATATCACCGGGTCATCTCAAGCCGAAGTCCACTATTTTGACTCGCGAGTTAAGAGAGATCTGACATGGTACCGAGACCAGATGCCATATAGTTCTCAAGATCAAATTACAATAGAAAAAACTCCAACCTACTTCAACTTCCCCGACGACGCTCCGCGGAGGATTCGTGAAGAGTTGTCACCGGAGACAAAAATTATTCTGGTATTGTGCGACCCTGTTAGAAGGGCGGTGTCTGATTACTTAGAATACCAGTGGAGAACAACTGTACCGGGAGCCGGGGCAGCGAAAAGAATCCGAAAGACTTTCGAGTTGACGGTGGTGGACGTCGGATATTCTGAAAGTGTGAAAGAAGAACAGGAGATTGTAGATCTCGGGGTTTATATAAAGTTTCTAATACGCTGGTACGATGCGTTTGAAAAAGAGAACATACTGTTGGTGGATGGAACCCGATTTTCTAACGCTCCGTACCGAGAACTCCAAAAGATTGAGCATTTTCTCGGCCTTCGGCCTTTCTTCAGAGAAGCTCACTTTTCGCTAAACCCAGATAGAGGAATATATTGCATTAATTTTCCAAAAGAATATTGTTTACCGGAGAGCAAAGGACGTACACACCCAATTGTGGACGACATCATTTGGCAGAAAATGTGCGATTTTTACGCGCCTTATGATAAAATGTTAGCTAAAATCTATGGATATAATTTTTCGTGGGTAGGACATTGCGAACAACGAAAACAATACCGATGATGTCGCAATGCTATTTTTTTAGTATAGAACTTGTCGAATACTTATAATATGACATATATTTGATATAATTCCCACCGAAATTACTGGACATTACTCAAATAGCGCACATTCATTGATTTATTAAATACTTAAAGATTTTACTGTATGTTTTGCAATGAATATGCGAGAGAAGTGCCTACGAAGTGACCTCAAATTGGACAGGACTGCTGTTAATCTTTCCACACGTGTTCACGCTAATCCACCCTGCCTACAATAACCACATTAAAATACAATAAATACAGTGATGTTTATTTCCAATGTGACACAAATACCACAACACTGTGATTAGAAATACTACCGGTACGTTCATGTTCAAAGCGGTTGTATCGGTTTGGCAAAATTATTATTGTTTTTTGAAACAATTGTCAATTTGAATAAATTAATTCTTGAAATTGACACCAACAGTTACGCACGCCTACCACGCTGTGCGTAATCTCCATGTTGACTGTGTATGATATCGCAGACATTTTTTGACCCTTTTCATCTCACACCGGGACATAAGGCTGCAATCAGGTTCTTCCATTCCTGTCTATCCTTGGCCACCATTTCTGCACTACTCCAGGTCAGGTTTTCTTGGGCAAGTTCTATGGTAATGGTTCTTCTCCATGTGGTTTTTGGCCTCCCTCTGTTTCGTCGTGGTGTCCAGCGAAGTGCTGTTTTGGGGATTGAGTCTTGTGGTATTCTAAGAATAATAATAATGTCCTTAGAATGTGTTTGCCTACAGAGATTATCATTGGATATGATCACTGGCCAGAATATTTTGCAAATTCTCCTAAGGCAACTATTGTGGAAAGATGATAACTTGATCATATCGGATTTTGTTACACGCCAACATTCGGATCATATGCATAGAGAAGGACAGATTTTACATTGCTATTGTAAAGCTTGAGTTTAAGCTTCTGACTGTATTGGTTGGATTTCCAAATTGGATTTAGTTTTATGAAGGCATTCCTGGCTTTGGCTATTCTTGATTTTTACTTATGCTGTCTTTGCTCACATTACTGCCCAGGTAAGTGAAGTCATCAACTTCATTGATGGCCTTACCCTGAATTTTGAGTGGGGTTTGGTTTGTTGTGTTGATTTTCAATAGCTGTGTTTTTTTCTCATTGATTGACAGTCCTGTTTGTGCTGCAAACCTAGAGAGCCTGTTGGTCTTTTCTTGCATGTGGTCTAGTCTTGATGAAAGCAGAGCTATATCGTATGCAAAATCCAGATCGTCAAGTTTGCAAAACATGGACCATTGTATTTCTCTTGCTTTGCCGACATTTGTGTTTCTCATTACCCAGTCAAGGGTATTAAGGAAGAACATGGGTGAGAGTATGCATCCTTGTCGTACTCCTGACTCAATTTTGAACCAGTCTGAGAGACCGTTGTCTAGGATGATGCTGCACTCAAAGTCTACATAAAATGTCTTGATTAGTTGGGTGAGTTTTGGGTGAATTCCATAGGCTCCTAATATCCTCCACAGGCTGTCTCGATGAAACAAGCGAAGTTTTAGCGTAAATATTGCTTCATCGTAATTTTTTCTGAAACCCAAATTACTAGAAATTATTTTCAACAACCTGAGTATCAAATATACACTTTGGCAAAATTAAGTACAGCTACATTTGAGATAAAGTGTATGTATGTGTACGTGAGGAAGTACAGCATGAATGAAATTGTGTTATTAATCTTCTTAGCCCGAATTTTACTAGTCTAAGACCAATTTTGTTTTTGCCAACGAAGCAACCACACCAATAACTGAGGATCTGAGAAGTGATTTCAGGATATATGTTTTTTAGTGTTTGTTTTAGACTTGCTTGCAGTCTGTTGCGATACCGATGAAAAATTCTTGAAAAATAAATATAAATTGCGTAATCGACCGGAGGGGTGAACGCGAAAGTCATGTGACCGCGAAATCCCAACAGTCTGTCGAGATTTCGCGGTCACATGACTTTCGCATTCACCCTTGTTTACGCAATTTAGTTTTATTTTTCAAGAATTTTTCATCGGAATTGTAACAGACTGCAAGCAAGTCTGAGATATTGCGTAATAGGTATCAATTATGTGAGTGCCTAAATAAACTAGGTACATGGAAATATACATTTTTAGTGATGTTAAAAGCAGAGTTTCATTAATCGCATGGATCATCGCACACATGTTAAACACAGATAATATAAAATAAGCGGGGAAAAACTCTAAGGTTACAATAATATAAAGAAAATAATTGAATATAATTGAAAAGGACAGTATTCGCAATATTAATGAGTACAACAACACACATTTCAGGTCAAGTACACTGGACTAAATAAATGTATATCAGACACAAATAATTATCGGTAAAGATATATCATACTGTCGCATACGACTTATTTGCCACTTCCGTGTCACTGAGAATGTTCTAGAACCGTACTGTGTCTGGGTGGAATATTCTAGATTTTGTTTAGAAACTGGTTGAATAGGTAATAGAACACTGTAGGAGGCAATAGAAGGTAATGGAACATTCTAGAAATTGGTAGTAAGTTCCAGACTCATTATGTATGCTGATGTAATGGTCTATTTATAGACAGTGTGGGTATATATAGGGGAGTTGTTCAGCACTGAGATCAGATCGGGGATCTCATTGAATTGTATTGGAGTTTAAGTATCTAGTTATTGGAGTAGTGGAGTTTTACCGCGTTATTGTACTTGATGTTTGCAGAGTATAATAATACCAGTACCAGTTGAAACCTCATCTGTTGGCTCCGTGTTCGTATTTTATCATCGCCGCCAGGGAAGTCTTTCTGTTACTGTTGCCATTTTGGTATTTGAACCATCACACCTGTACTATACCAATTACGGTAATATTACGTTGCGTGTGACACATACCAGCCTGACAAATGCGTGTTGGTTTGGTAAAGATTAACAATGCCAGTGCTGGTGTATAACACTTTATGTAGACTATAGAATATAGTTTGGTCACAAAATAAATCCGGGAAATACACAATAAATTCTGGGCAAACACACTTGTAATCGGCTTTACTATGGGGTCCAGAGCATACTACCCTTTAAAATGTTTGAAATATAGACCCTCTGGAACGCTATTTCCTGCATTTTGATGGTCAAATTTTGCTGACACAAAGGGTTTCAGTTTTATTTTGAAGGGGGAGATCCCCCCCCCGTGCCGCCGCCACTGTATTGTTGCATACACAACGCACCGAAATAGACTAACGTGAGGATTCATGAGTAACGCGGGGAGTCGTCGCGAGATGCTGAATTGTCCGAGTTACGGACATCGAGTTACGAAAACATCGAGTTACGAACATGACCACGCCTATGTTTTAGAAACCACGCCCACTGTTGCAAAACCACGCCCAAATTATAACTCGATGTTCAATTCACAGTTAACCAAACTTCGAGTTACAGGCAACATAAATTTGTTGATTTGTTTAACATTTTATGTTTCCAGTTACTCGAAGTTCGGTTAAATGTTAATTAAAATTCGAGTTATTACATTTTAACGTTAAACAAAACAACAAATCTGTGTTGCCCGTAACTCAATGTCCGGTTAACTGTTTATTAAAGTTCGAGTTACTAAATGTGGACGTTCAACAACAATAAAACATATACATGTTTATGTATTTCCCGCAACTCAAAGTTCTTTTAACTGTTAATTCAACATCGAGTTATAATTTGGTCGTTTTTAGCGTGCGTTGTTATCGTCGCGTGCAAGTAATGTCCTCTCCGCTTTAAAAAGGGGGGCAAACGTTGTTTTCGTTCAACGTAATTGCAATATATTTTTGTTCGTACAACGTAAATTGAAAAAATAAATTCCTGTAATCACAGGCTAGACGTACACCGTAATCAATCAATTATTTTGTTCGTACACTGTAAAAATGTGTCATTTTTCTCGGTACGTATAAGAATTTACATCCAAATAAAAAAGTCGTGAAGAATAATCCAGGGAAATTACATTTTCGAAACTGTAAAACAACTAAATGACACAATTCACTGCAAAATTCAATTTTCACTGTAAACTGTAAAAACGTCTTTTTCCCTTGTAAATTGTAAAAAAAACTTTTTATTTCCCGTAAAACTGTACCAGCTACTCCCTTGCCCCCCTCTTTGAAGTCCGCTTTTTCCTAGTTACTAGTAATTTAAAAGATAAGATACAACTGTTTGTTATTGGCCAGACCACGGGCGCTTGCAACAGGATTTATGGTTAAGGGAGATAGGCTTGGGTAGGGTTATATACTAGTATAGAAATAAAGACAGGGTATGAAACGTCCGCACTTGGAATCGCTGTACACCAAACGAATACGGCTGGTTTGTGAATAAACTCGCACACTACACTCACCAAAAAAGCAATCCACTTGACTATCAGACTCTTATTTATCCAATTTTGTCATACGTTTGTAATAATTTGTCTGTAAATTCGCAAAAAAATGATAATTTCTGGCGCTATCGAGCGTCGCGGCGTGAAAAACACAACTACTCCCTGACAAGCTCCGCCCATCGAACGCTCATTGGTAGAAAGGGTTCGGGTCAAAGGGTAACACTCTTGCTCACCTCACCGGGGGATATCACCCTATATAATCAAAAGGTGACTCGTTTCGTTGACAGTGGTTGGTGCTCTCTCCGCTTCGTCGCAAGTCTGGCATCTCGCCGTTGATGCTTAATGATGTGAATGTCATTGAATTCTTCGCCCAGGTCAATTTCACCGACATATTGATTTTTGCCGCCCTTATTTTCAAGCTGCAAATCTTCTTATATGCTCATTTCATCCATTATTATATTGTCGTACATCCACCTAAACACATCTGGGTTGAATCCAGGCCTTTGATTGATGACATTTTTATACATCATTGACAATCTCGTGGACGGCAGAATCAAGTACTTGTTGTCAATGATATCCTAGTAACCTTTGAACTCCTGCACCAAAGTTGAATTGCAAACTTGATTACTGCCCTGTCCCAACTACGTTCTTTGGGTTGCACTTTACTATTATTGATTATTGGAGTCAATAACGAAAGCATGTTTGAATCATCGTTCGGTGCTATTATGTTTAACACATCCCTTACATTAATTTCCGAAACGACACATTTCTTCCTGTCAGGGCTAGGCTCATCTACAGTTTTTGGCTGGTAGCTCTTCTGATAGCAGAACTTTGCTGACAGCTTCGACAAATATCGGAAGCAGAAGCCTATGATAATATGCGACAATACTTTATATCACGCACACTTTGAACAGTTTTACCATTTACTGGATTAGATTCAATTAGTAGGTTTTGTGTGACAGTAATATTACATGGTTTGGTCACACCCAGTGCATAGTTTTATCCTGTCTAAGAAAAGTACTAGAATATCTAAGTTATATTCTGTAGAAAACATGGCTGTTGGAAACCCATACTGTTTCAAATCAACTGCCGTATCATTTATCTTAACACTAAAGGAGTCATCACTGGTAAACGTTACAGACATAATGTTGATACCAATCGGCTTCTCTCGGATAATGTGCTTTCACAAGGTTACAGTCACAGTGTTACTGGTAATATCAAACTGAAAGAACCTTTTATTCAACATTAATGTTGCGATTTCACACATGTCAAGTGATTCGTTATATCCATCCTTATTGTGGCACTATGTCATACCTCTGTATATTTCTGAAAAGAAAATACACATCGTACACAACTAGAAATACAGTCAGATTATTATGACAGGGACCATGAAGAAAATTTGTGAAAGCCTCAAACACTTTGAAAAATATACTGCGAGTAATAATTGCGTGTAATAAATTAACTGTATAATAATTAGCCACTGCAATTATTGTTTAAATAACGAAATACCCGATTGTGATTTCGCATTGGAATTGTGCACGAAGAAGGATGGGCAAATCAACACGCACGCATACTAACCGATTGAATACATTGATTTCTAAATTAGCTACAAAGGCTTGCAAAAATGACGACGATACAAGTTTAATATAAACTCATAATATTTCAATTTCACCAGGGACCGGACACCTTACAATCAGATTATTTTGTGTATGGCTATGCAATGGCATTTTCTCTTTCCATATAAAAGTGCTGAATTTGGGACCCCATCTGGTGGCACATATGTGTATATCTTTTCAACGGGAGTACCCCCTAGAGGCCGAACAAATCCAGTGACGTTAACGACTCAGGCACGTTGTGATTGGAGTTTGACTGGAAACACAAGCTAAGGTAACGAGGGTGATTGTGACCAGTCGTAAGCGTGAACAGTGTGACCGGTTTGTCTACGTTCTTTACACATCTTCAACGTGTCTTTTTTCACTTCTCGGTATATATTCTGTCTTACTGTTGTCTATTGTGGTTACACCTATATATTGTTGGTACAAGACATTTCAGAGCTCTAGAAAATATCTGCCATTGAAATCGAAAAATAATGATATTATACATTACTAAAAAAACAAAGTCCTAGTCTATGTACCTTTTTACTGACAATCTTGTCGCTACCAGTGGTGGCCGCAAATGACATAGAATACGTTTTGTAAACTTTGTAAACTGACCCACACACAATACAATCACTCTCATTTGCACTTCTCAAGTTTGACAAAATCCTGTATATACATATACATATACATGTAAAAGCAGAATTTCAGTAAAAGGAGACGAACTAGCTTGCAGTGCATATACTGTGTAGATTGATGTATACTTATGGTGAAAAATAAATTCTAATTTATTCATATTAACGATTACAGTCATATTCGATCATCTATTCATTATAAGATATATATTATGTAATAGCGTTTTAAACGTGTTTTACAAGTGTTGTTTTAACTTTAAAGCAATCGGTACAAACGCGAGACCGTGTTCGACGAAATGCTACTTTAAGAGTGGCACCCCCTGTAAAGCAGCGAATTTTCGAAAAAGCATTTACCAACGCGTTGAGATTGGTGTAAAATAGTTGATGTTATATGCGATAGTACCTACCAATAACTATAAAATGCCATCTTCCAGCTTTCATAAGAGATGAAACGCCCATTTTCTCCGGATTTTGGCTCCCGTATTTGCATTCGTAGGTGACCGCTATTGTATTTGAAATCAGGGTGACCCTTTGACCCGAGCCCTTTCTACCAATGAGCGTTCGATGGGCGGAGCTTGTCAGGGAGTAGTTGTGTTTTTCACGCCGCGACGCTCGATAGCGCCAGAAATTATCATTTTTTTGCGAATTTACAGACAAATTATTACAAACGTATGACAAAATTGGATAAATAAGAGTCTGATAGTCAAGTGGATTGCTTTTTTCTTTTTTGGTGAGTGTAGTGTGCGAGTTTATTCACAAACCAGCCGTATTCGTTTGGTGTACAGCGATTCCAAGTGCGGACGTTTCATACCCTGTCTTTATTTCTATACTAGTATATAACCCTACCCAAGCCTATCTCCCTTAACCATAAATCCTGTTGCAAGCGCCCGTGGGCCAGACGGAGGCAAAGTTTCGTCATATGACCTTTATACTTTGGACCGTGACGTCATCATACACAGTATAATCGTCTGACGATCTCGTTTTCGTGCCACAGACCACCAGGACATTTGGAGAGAAATATTGAAGGTAAATTATTACTATTTATACGTTACAAGTATAAAATCGTTTTCGTCAAGAATTTAGGGACACCGTGTTTCAAGAAAAGTTGTAAGTATAAGCTTAGACTGTCTGCAAATTGCATTCAACATGTGTCTGCATTTCCGAATTGGGGGCATTTCGCCCATTTACCACTTCGCCCGAACGGTTTCGCCCGATTACCTGTTCGCCCGATTACCATTTCGCCCGATTGCCATTTCGCCCGATTACCAGTTCGCCTGATTCCTCGTATGTTTGGTATTTACGTGTAGTCAAAACAAGATAACGTAGAAGTCGAAATTTGTTTTTATAAGGTGACGAACGTGAAGTTTACAACGGGGTTGTAAAGTAATTTTATGCCGTTGCGGCCATCTTGTGTGGGTCATACCATTTGTGTATCGGGAGGAAACAATGAGTTGAGGGACAGTCACACCTTTTTGTTTGATGGTGGTAGTTCCTTTAGTTAAATGCACCGTGACCCTTTAAAAACATATTTTTTTGTGTATAAGAATGTAAACCTCTGTTTTTAATGTAATTTCAATCTGATAAAACTTTATTTTTCCTTTAATATTAGCATTTTTTGGTAACTTGACACAGTAAAACACAGAGCTACAACAATTCAACAAATTGAGTTGAGGAAAAACTTTTGAAATATTTTTCTAGTATTGTGTTTGTTTTCCCCAGTTCACTTCCAATATTGCATGAACTTTTTGTTTCCTGGAAGGGGGGAGCAATGAAAGTAAAGATATAATGCATAATTTACATTTACATTACATTTATTTATTTACCCTCGAATAAGAATAAAGTGGCACACCAGGTGCTAATACAATCGAGCAATATAAAAACACACACACTGTACAAGACAATTACAAGAAATCACAAATACCAAAAATATATATATTAGTACATGTATTACATATGGAATGTCTACGTAGAAATTGAAATACAAATTAAAAATTTACATCTTTGATTCTTTTTTTAAAAATAATGTAATAATAATTTTATTATTCAGTGATAAAATGTCTTGAAAAAAATAAAACTCAACCTAGAAACAAACTTCCAGACAAAATATTTGAAAATAGTTATGGCGAATAAATTAAAACTGCTGGACGAAATACGCGGGTGAGAACATTAACACTCAATGATATTGTGCTAAGAATACTTAACACCTATTTCCTCTATTTAACAAGCTATGAGACGGACACATAAATCGGCCATCTCTTTGATAATAGCGCGTCCGCCACACTAACATAAAGCAAATTCCTAAAATTAAAGCCATTTATAACGTTAAAAATTCAAGCAAAAAATGTAAAAGTACTAACTGAATCTCTATTGAACATCTCTTAAATATTTCCATATTGGCGTTCCATGATTTACAACAACACTTTGATTTTTTGACCCGGCTTGCACCAACAAAATGGTAGAATTACCTAATACCATTTAGGTGTGGGGAGGTGGCTGCGGGAATGGGTGGTTGAGTTTTCAAAGAAGGGGAGGAGCTAGCTTGCGTTAATCACTGCTGTTCACACTTACTCAAGTACTAATCATTTACTTTTATCTCTCTTTCAGGGCAAACGCTTGCTAAAAAAATATGTTTATTGAGACAAATAATGTGTGTGATTATGTGTCATATTTTTACGGTATATCCCTTCTTGGAGGATGTTTTGGCCCTGAAAAGGGCTGTTTTGTTTGTTTGTTTTTTGTTTAAATGCCGTGCCGAAATGGTTTTAATTTAGAATGCCGTACCGAAATGGTTTTAGTTTAGAATGCCGTATCGAAATGATTTTAATTTAGAACGCCGTATCTAAATGGTTTTAATTTAGAACGCCGTATCGAAATGGTTTTAGTTTAGAATGCCGTATCGAAATGGTTTTAGTTTAGAATGCCGTATCGAAATGGTTTTAATTTAGAACGCCGTATCGAAATGGTTTTAATTTAGAATGCCGTATCGAAATGGTTTTAGTTTAGAATGCCGTATCGAAATGGTTTTAATTTAGAGCGCCGTATCGAAATGGTTTTAATTTAGAACGCCGTATCGAAATGGTTTTAATTTAGAACGCCGTATCGAAATTGTTTTAATTTAGAACGCCGTATCGAATTTGGTTTTAATTTAGAACGCCGTATCGAAATGGTTTTAATTTAGAACGCCGTATCGAATTTGGTTTTAATTTAGAACGTCGTATCGAAATGGTTTTAATTTAGAACGCCGTATCGAAATGGTTTTAATTTAGAACGTCGTATCGAAATGGTTTTAATTTAGGGGGTACTGTTCCGAAATATGGCGTAAAATGTTCGTGACTGCCTCGTTGTCAGTTCTTCCATACCGCTCCCTCCACATGAACTCAATGAATGTAACACCTCCAACAAAGAACATAACACCTCAAACAATGCTTGCTAATCGAGGCGGCGCGTCAGACGCTGCCTCCCAGCGCCCTGCTTCGCACTTAATTTCACACTACTTGTGGCGTTAAAATGACGGGCTCATTCATCTGTGACTACGTTTGGTGAGCCACAATCGAGGAATCGTACATTTACCCAAAGATACTAGAAAAGTGTTTTTGATTCATCTTACATCTTGGTTTTTATACATGCATATGCATTGAGTTTATTTATATGTCCATTTCTTACGTTGTGTGTTACCTATTGATGGCATCCGGTAGAGGTCAGTGACCGCGTCCTGTGACCCGCAAGTGATCCTTTGTCGTTGGTAATTAACATAAAATGGCGTGCTTTTTGTAAGTCTGCAAGAAAATCTTAACTAGAGTGGTTCAAAGCAGCCTATATCCTATCTCTGATCTTTATTTTTAAACCTAAAAGCAGCCTATCTCTGGTCTTTATTTTTAAACCTAGAAGCAGCCTATCTCTGGTCTTTATTTTTAAACCTAAAAGCAGCCTATCTCTGGTCTTTATTTTTAAACCTAGAAGCAGCCTATCTCTGGTCTTTATTTTTAAACCTAAAAGCAGCCTATCTCTGATCTTTATTTTTAAACCTAAAAGCAGCCTGTAAAATAAAACAAAGACAGCATGTTACTAATTGGCCTGTCACTCAACCACATCATGCTAACTAGTTGACCTGTCAATCAACCACATCATGCTAACTATCCCGCAGCCACCTAAATGGTATAGTCCGACACGCAAGTTATTGGCAATTCAATTGACCACATCCCAGATTTCAGACCGTAAAGCAATACATGTCAGTTCCGCTCAGGGTCCGCATTTTTGTGGTTCGTTTGGATGTTTTTCCATGCGTTATTGCGTAAATAAATTAAGAACAGAAGTCGGAATGTAACAATGTAGCAAGATGTTTTATTTTGTCGCCTTGTTAAATGTCCAACTTCTTTTACTTTTATACGCTAAATATATAAACAATGACCTATCGGTTGGCGGCAGATCATTGTTTAAAGAAAAAAATTCACAGCTAAAAGAAGGTGTTAAGAACTTGAATAGAAGTGAGTACGTGACTGATGATGCCGCGCCTGTACGTAAGTGATAATAAAAAAAATCGTCCCATGTTACGTTAAGTCGCATTATAATCAGTCCCACTGATAATAAAAAAAAAATCGTCCCATGTTACGTTAAGTCGCATTATATCAGTCCCACTGATAATAAAAAAATCGTCCCATGTTACGTTAAGTCGCATTGTAATAAAAAAAATCGTCGCATGTTACGTTAAGGTAGCGAGAAGGTTTTGTGACGTTTTTAAATAAAACACAAACTGGACAGACATTGTTTACATAATTATCATGGCGAACCTTGTAAAAATGACTAAGTCCGCGATTGCGAGAGCATACTGCGGAATTTCCTGGTGAAATTTATGTCATGCATTGTCCGTAATCAAGTCCATTGAATTGCGTCTCCGATAATCAAAAGACCTATTATTCCGATTTCTATGCAGGTTTGTTTTTTTGTCCCCAAATTATTTCATACTTGGCACCTTTAACAGACTATTATTCTGTGACAAAGCATTTTCTTTAAAAACCCAGACATATTTCGCACCATCATTATCTTTTGAACGATAACTGCGAGTTTGAATGTCCTAGTCCGAACGCACTTGATTTGGCGGCGGTCCCAATGAGTCGTTCTCGATCAAAACTTCAACTCGAGAAAAACGCGAAAAACAGTTTTGGTTAATAAAACACTGTAGATTTGCTGCATTATTATAAATATACACTAAAAATGGCCAAACATATTAACCACTGATATCATAGAACTCATAAAGAGTGTCAGATAATGAATAATTTCAAGCTCGAGCGTGAAAAATGAAGAAAACTGCTGGCATTTGAGTCCGTACTCCAGGAACGTTCGGGTTTTCCATTGTTATGCGAACGAACAACGAGGGATAATCCTCTGACAAACATTACTGTCCCACTGTACACGCTGACAGTTTACAAACAAGCTAATCCTTCAAGTGTCTCTGATAAGACATATAATAAAACGGTTTTCATGGTGAAACAAAATGGCCGATGTTTGAAAAAAAAAATGCTGTGTCAGAGTGCGACACTGAGTGGCAGATTTTTCTTTGCCTCGTCTGTCAACGCTTTCTTTCTTTTCTTTCGCCATTGCGTTAGAAAAAAAAATGTATTAGTAAAATAGAATATTGACTTAGAAAATAAAACGATTTAAAAGAATGTTGTGCAAAGTTACAGTACCCCGGTACTCCTTTCGCACAACCTCTCGCCCGCTTCCGCTTTCCAATCACCTTTTTCTCTCGCTTTTGCGACCGCTTGTTGAATTCGATCTAACAATTTCCGCTTTATTTTCCACCGCGCAAACCCCGAAATATCACCGCCCACTTGCTCGCTCGCGCGCATTTAAAATTCAGACTAACAGAACAATTTCCGAGGTTCACATTGTCTTATAATTGTCTTTCTGGTTTTTATAGATGTTGAACAGCTGACAGAAGTTCAAATACTTTTTGTTTTAACTATATATAATTATATGCACGCAACCTGACCCTTTGACCTCGATTTGGCTTGGACTGAATATTATATTTTAAACAATATTCTGACGTGAAATACAAAATGTATTTCAACACAAGTACGACATGGTTGTCTGGGGTTTCTTTCCTGATTGTTGAGTCTTCGCAATGTGTTTTGTATAATTATTGTTGTTTTACCCCGATGCTGAAGGACCGTAAAGCTAAATGGCAGTTACATGCATGGACTGAGTGAAAGAAAATATTTCTAAGCCTAAAATAAAACCTAATATTACACCTCTTTGTGTATTTGTTAATTTTACATATGTTTGTCATGACAGTATGTTTGTAAATATCTAGAAAAATCTCGTCTTTCGTTGATAATTTCGATTGTTTGTTTGGAATATCGATCCCCGTTGGTTTCTTCATACTGAGTTTAGGAAGGGCGTCGATCAACACCGTGACAATCAGCCGAGAGAAGACAAACATTGACCGTAATTCATGGAGATCATGTCCGTAATTTGTGGGCTGAAACCCCAAATAATTAATCAAGTATTATTATTTTAATATATATTTTATTTTACATAGCAAAACTAAACCATGCCCAAAACAGAGCGGTGAAACAACCGCATTGAAGACGATGCAACTTCAACTAGCCATTTCTTACCTTGAAATAAAAAAAAAAAAAAAATTCGAAGAGCATCGGGGAAAATATTAATAATCATCCTTATCAATCGCTTGCTTTATTTTATTCGAATCCATGAAATTCACGATTTTTTTTTTACATTTGTTGGCAACTTCCGCGCTAAAAAAGATTGAAAATGTGGGTGTGGTTATTTTGCAAAGTCCTGTTGATAATACGGACAAATATGGTTCTGTGACCCAGTTTGTGCTCCGATCAGGTGACTCTCAGCCAAGCAATGATGTTGTAACAAAGAATATTTGACGCTAATTGAAGGGTCGTCGTACAATCCAATCACCGGCGTCGATTCACATAGTTTTTTTGTGCTGTGACAGGCTTCAAAATTATTCGCTGAAAAACATGTATTTTGACAAACTGATGGAATTTGACCTTAGTTCAAAAAGAAAATACTAGGCTAAGATACATAAGAGCTCACGCGAATCAGTTTTCTCTGCAAGTTGTGAAATAAAGTAAACCAGAGTAGCGTCGATGATTTTCAGCCCTGAAGGACTTCCGTGTGAATCCTGAGTTTTGAATTGTTCATCGACTGGCCACCAAATAGTTATGGCTATAACTAAATTTGACAAGTTTTTCTTTTAAGCCCAATATATTCATACATGTCAAGCTCTGTTCGATTTTTTTAGGGCATGTGGCCGTTTTTAGTCGAGAATATTTTTTGTGGGAACACTTTTGCGGTACATATATGGTATAGACCGAGCTTATTCAATGATCGTGACTTAATTTTAAAAATTGAATGTCAAATTTTACCAGACGTGGACCGATGTGGATTCGGTATCGTTATTTTTGGAATTAATCACTAACATTTCCTCGTTTCTCTGCTCTGTCAAAAGGAGTTACCTAGGCTTTTTTCACGTAACTGTCTCATTAAAATAAAAAAAAAAATATTACATCTAGAACAAGCACCCAAAACACGTAACAAGAGGTCCCAGTTCAGTTGCTTTCACGATACAAGTGTAATACAACTATTAGATTTGAATTGTCGTTCAGAATGTAATAATAGTTAATACTAGTTGTATGTTCACACTTTACTATCAAAACCACCATTTCGACCACCCATGTGCCAGTTTTCAGTGTTTGGGCGAGCGGTCAATGTTTTCAATGAGCGAGCGAGCGAAAAAAAAACGCGATTAAAATGCGGTCGGTTTCCGGTCGGACAAGACCGCGTGGTCGGAAATTACGCGATAAGCGGTCGATGTAAAAGCGGAAGGTTGGGCGAAATGAATACTGTATGACCATGTTTCTCCGACGAAGTCTCGACTGACAATAATGCTGACAATGGACGTTAGATAAACATGCATTGTTTGCAACTGGAAGCTTATCACCCGTTATATCAGAATCGTCAACAACAGAGTATACAGATAAGATGTTATCATTTAAACCCTTTCAAAGATAAACACTATGCAAATATCCACGAAACGGCTGTTGTAGTCTTTTCTGCTAGTGTTTTAAAACACTAATTTGAGCAACGTTATTTCGCAATTTCGATCTTTTGTAAACCTGGGGTGATGTATCAAGGTCTAAAGTAACCGTTTTATCAATTTTTGAAAAATCAAGAAAAAAGTGAAAATTTCCCTTCTCGCTACCTTAAGTCGCATTGTAATAAAAAAATCATCGCATGTTACGTTAAGTCGCATTGTAATAAAAAAAATCGTCTCATGTTACGTTAAGTCGCATTATATCAGTCCCATTGATAATAAAAAATCGTCCCATGTTACGTTAAGTCGCATTGTAATAAAAAAATCGTCGCATGTTACTAAGTCACATTGTAATAAAAAAATCGTCTCATGTTACGTTAAGTCGCATTGTAATAAAAAAATCGTCCCATGTTATGTTAAGTCGCATTATATCAGTCCCACTGATAATAAAAAAAATCGCCCCATGTTACGTTAGGGGTCCGGAAAGAAAACCCCTTAGGAAAAACCCTAGGAAAAAACCCTAGGAAAAAAAACCCATAGTGAAAAACAATTGTTTTTTATCACAAATGCTTGCACATTGTCAGTATTTTGCTTGCACATTGTCAGTATTTGCATGTAAAATAAATGGCAGCACATATTTTCTGCTATTATTTTTAGAGTATGTTAATGGTCTCATGGGGGATATGGTAACCTTTGTTCTTAGGTGTGATCAACAGGTGTTAATTTGTGTCAATCATATAGTTAATGGAGTGGCATCCTTTGATCTTGTCTATTGTACGCATTTAATGTGTTTCACATTTGGTAAATATTTAATAAATAATGAAAAATAACAAAAATACTGTGTACTAATGCTTGATGTTTACTTTTGCCTTTTCCTGTCCATCAATCCACCAATCTATATCAAAGTAATCATGGTGTAATTGCGTCGATTAACGACTTGTATAACAGGGAAATAGTGTAAACGTACCGCAAAGTCAGTTGTAAAAGTAAATGTGGAAATACTGTGCTAAGTTGCAAGGTTTTTTCTCTAAGAAAAAACAGGTCGCAATGACAATGAATGTACTATTGATATTCGTCGTGCCACAAGCGTGTTCATGCTCTCTGTTATAAGCTCACTTTCAATTATAAAACCTGTTTTATTATTCAGATAAAATAACTTGGGTTTTCATTCGTACAGTCGATGGCCTCGTCGTCATAATTCAAAGTACCAACTGTTGCATATTATTGAAAATTGGTAATTCCCAGTTACATTTAACATTAACCATTTCTCTGACTGTAAAAAAAGAGGAAATAATATATATATTAAAAAAGAGGAAATAATATATCACCGATGGTGAAACAAGTGAAAAATCTGTGTATGACGGCCGATGCATACCTGTCCCATTGCCTGTCGGCCACCCCTCTATTGTGAATGGGGATGACTACCCGCAATGGCGGACATCAGTTGCAGTGTTTGCATCGACAAGAAAACCCTGACTAAAATGCGATCATATGGTAGATTTTATGCATTTTACCAGATGTACATTTCGAATCGAAACCCCCAGTAGGCCTAGTGTGTAACATCGGTAAATCGGGCGAAAAGGAAAACTGGCGAACCGGTAATTGGGCGAACCGGTAATTGGGCGAACTGGTAATCGGGCGAAGGAGTTCGGGCGAAGTGGATTTCGGGCGAAGTGACTGTACCCCCCTCCCACAAGGACTGAAGAGGAAATAGTTAGTGCAGTGCAGGCCCATACTGTATGTGAGCTATCATGTGTCCAGCGATGACCAAGACACCGCAGCGAATGGATGGGAGACTTCTCTTGAGATATTACATGTAAAAAGTTACTTGTATAAATGAGATTTGGATCGGAAACCAATGTTCAATGTCCTAGTAGTGGTTTGGAAAATTACCTCAGATTTCACCCATTGCTAAAAGTGCTGTTTTTCAGATAGAACTTGAAAGATTACATTAATTGTACAGTTTCGTTTTATTGAATATTTGCTACTAGCGCCAAGATCATAATAGAATCTGTAATTAATGTTTTTTGAGTATTTTTTTTTATTTCTCTGCACGCATATATATCTTAATGTGCCTACAGTTCTTTTTGTGTGGTCATGGGGTAAATTAATTATTTCTCGTATTAGCCGTGTTTCACGTTTGGTAAATATATAATTATATGTTACATTCCCGCAGCTGCCTCCGTCTGCTCCTCCAATTCGCCACCGAAAATAGACTCCAGTACATTTGCTATACGATTTGCATATCTCGACCTTTAGCCTTTGAAAAACAACCAATCATCAAAGAAAATACATAATCAAGTCGGACTTTAGATCTCATTCTCTCGGGTTCACGATAACGGCGTGACTGATAGATCTAATAAATGTATCACAGCAAGGGAACAGATATTGTACATATTTCCCAAATTATTTAATAAATTAATATATTCTCTTACTATATATCAGATACTGTATTACAATTTGATGACTGATATGTTTGTGTGAGTATATGTATATGTATAAACATATTCAAAAGGCCATAAGCTTAAGTCAGTGAATTGATTGCAGTGATATGAAATCATGCCTTCATTCATGCGAAGTGTCCCGAGCAACAAAAACACATGGCGATTCTGACGTTATTCACATATACAATGTATTGAAAGGGCAATTGTCGTCGCGCTGCGCATGTGCGAAATTTGTGTTGATAAACATTGATTTTTCCCACAAACAAATGCGCATTTTTAATAGAAATCACAAATGTGAGGTTTGACCTGGGCGCGACTTGCACTGATTACCGCCGATGACGACTCGATAAAGCTTGGTAACATCTCATTTTGTACTCGTTGATTTGCACAACAGTCATAGTCGCCATCTTTGTTATGTGAGACCCCATATATCTCGCGCATGCGTGACGCAACGACTACCACCCTTTAATAGTAGAGTAAAGAGGTATACTTAAGGTAGAAGCCTACTCATAAATTAAAATACCCTGAATTTATTCGTTTTGCAATAAACTGTACTCCTAGGCAATATAAGGATATTAACTTTAAAAACGTTGGGGGTCACCAGCCTTTTTTTCGAGAAAATGATGGTTGTATTTTAGTCGCCATTTTGTCACTATTATAACACTTGTACCACAGGCTCCTATGGCAGAGATATTATGCAGTATCTCAAAATCCAGCCTGGTGACATAGGCTGAAAAAATCATACATTGTTAATGATGGAGTACTTTTTGTTGTTCTTAATTATTTAAAAAATCTGGGTTTTAAAAAGTGACAAAAATGCAATTTTTCTTTAACATTGTGTTCCATAGAATTGTTCTAAAAATAGCAATTTTCAAGAAATATTAGAACACGTTTCTCAAAAAGCTCAAAGGGCGGCAGTCGTCGCACTGCGTCCTGTTCGATATGGGACTCATAGCGACGTATACAACGCGTGTAAAATACATTGTTTATTTACATGAAATTTGAGCACGCGCTGCGCGACGACCACCGCGCGTTAACTATAACACACAAAATAACGCTATTTCAATGTACCATGGGACATTAGCTTCATGATTGTACATAATAAACTAATGAACATTGTCATGACTAATTTTGTCAAAAATTATGACTAGGCTTCTACCTTAAGTGTTTGTAGCCAATTATTTACATACGGTGGCCCACAGGTGCCACGGCAATGTCTTTCTTGGTGGGCAAAACTTTAAATTCATGGGACAAAACTTATTATTTTAGGACGAAACTACAATTTCTGTAGTCAATACTTTAATATTGCAGTACAACATTTTTAATTAGATGGACAAAACTTATTGTTTCAGGACACAATTATATTTTCAGCAGAGTAAACTTTAAGATTGCAGGACAAAACTTAATGTTTAAGGACACAATTATATTTTCAGCAGTGTAAACTTTAAGATTGCAGGACAAAACTTAATGTTTAAGGACACAATTATATTTTCAGCAGAGTAAACTTTAAGATTGCAGGACAAAACTTAATGTTTAAGGACACAATTATATTTTCAGCAGAGTAAACTTTAAGATTACAGGACAAAACTTAATGTTTAAGGACACAATTATATTTTCAGCAGAGTAAACTTTAAGATTGCAAGACAAAACTTAATGTTTAAGGACACAATTATATTTTCAGCAGAGTAAACTTTAAGATCACAGGACAAAACTTAATGTTTCAGGACACAGTTATATTTTCAGCAGAGTAAACTTTAAGATTGCAGGACAAAACTTAATGTTTCAGGACACAATTATATTTTCAGCAGAGTAAACTTTAAGATTGCAGGACACAATTATATTTTCAGCAGAGTAAACTTTAAGATTGCAGGACAAAACTTAATGTTTAAGGACACAATTATATTGTCAGCAGAGTAAACTTTAAGATTGCAGGACAAAACTTAATGTATAAGGACACAATTATATTTTCAGCAGAGTAAACTTTAAGATTGCAGGACAAAACTTAATGTTTAAGGACACAATTATATTTTCAGCAGAGTAAACTTTAAGATTGCAGGACAAAACTTAATGTTTAAGGACACAATTATATTTTCAGCAGAGTAAACTTTAAAATTGCAGTACAAAACTTAATATTTCAGGACAAAATTATAATTTTCAGTAGACGGAAGTTTAAGATTGTAGGACACAATTATATTTTTAGTGGACTGAACTTTAAGACCATCATGGCATAATTCTTTTTTTGATGGTAAAACTTCATGTCATAACATGCGACTTTCCACATTTCAACACTTTACACGACGGAAGTTGAGTATTTTCCCCAGAATCCTTGAACATCCAGTGTATCGCCATTTTCTTTATCAGCTTACTATATAGTAGTATATAGTGGTATTTACTTGAGATCAGTTTCATGGGATCATGGCAAACGCGCAACCACGTGTACAGTTTGAATCAGACGAAGACGAAGATGCTTACCTTGACCAAGATGAGGAAAGTTTAATTAGGTACTTCTTTTTTAGAGGATATAGATATGACGAGATTTTGCAGTTCATGTCCAAGTATTATGATATACATATGAGTCACAGAACTTTGATAAGGAGACTTTCAGATTATGGACTAAAACGAAGATCGCCGGATTATGATGTCCAAGGTGCTAGGGAATACATAAAACGGCTACTAGATGGCCCCGACACAGACACAGACAGACGGACAGAGACAGACACAGACAGACGGACAGAGACAGACACAGACAGACGGACAGAGACAGACACAGACAGACGGACAGAGACAGACACAGACAGACGGACAGAGACAGACACAGACAGACGGACAGAGACAGACACAGACAGACGGACAGAGACAGACACAGACAGACGGACGGACAGAGACAGACACAGACAGACGGACGGACAGAGACAGACACAGACAGACGGACGGACAGAGACAGACACAGACAGACGGACGGACAGAGACAGACACAGACAGACGGACAGAGACAGACACAGACAGACGGACAGAGACAGACACAGACAGACGGACAGAGACAGACACAGACAGACGGACAGAGACAGACACAGACAGACGGACAGAGACAGACACAGACAGACGGACAGAGACAGACACAGACAGACAGACACAGACAGACGGACAGAGACAGACACAGACAGACGGACAGAGACAGACACAGACAGACGGACAGAGACAGACACAGACAGACAGACGGACAGAGACAGACACAGACAGACGGACAGAGACAGACACAGACAGACGGACAGAGACAGACAGACACAGACAGAGACAGACACAGACAGACAGAGACAGACACAGACAGACAGAGACAGACACAGACAGACAGAGACAGACACAGACAGACGGACGGACAGAGACAGACACAGACAGACGGACGGACAGAGACAGACACAGACAGACGGACAGAGACAGACACAGACAGACGGACAGAGACAGACACAGACAGACGGACAGAGACAGACACAGACAGACGGACAGAGACAGACACAGACAGACGGACAGAGACAGACACAGACGGACAGAGACAGACACAGACAGACGGACAGAGACAGACACAGACAGACGGACAGAGACAGACACAGACAGACAGACACAGACAGACACAGACAGACAGACACAGACAGACAGACAGACAGACAGACACAGACAGACAGACAGACACAGACAGACAGACACAGACAGACAGACACAGACGGACAGACAGACACAGACGGACAGACAGACACAGACAGACACAGACAGACAGACACAGACAGACAGACACAGACAGACAGACAGACACAGACAGACAGACACAGACAGACAGACACAGACAGACAGACAGACAGACACAGACAGACACAGACAGACACAGACAGACAGACACAGACAGACAGACACAGACACAGACACAGACACAGACACAGACAGACAGACACAGACAGAGACAGACAGACATGTTCTGCAGAAAGTCAGCCCAGTAAGCGAGTACATTGCTTTCTTGATTATATTTGTTGGATCCGACTTCACTTCTAGTCACAACAACCATATTTTCAAACATCTCAGCAGTGAGTGAAGCAACATCCTCACAGAAAGCTGACCTTAAACTGCATGGATATTGCTGCATTGCCGTTAAAACTCCAAGAGTACTAAGGCCGTTCTTGAACTGATCAAATGCTGCTCTTGTTCTTCCATACAGATACCATTTAAGAGTAGCCGATAAAACCTTTTCTATGTCATCTTCAGTATGCATCACCTTCAAAGTACCAGCCAACTCAAGCAAGTTCTCAAAATTTCCAGACAATACATCATTTGCCTCACTCAAACTTGCATTCTTCAACTTGAGCAGCTCGTCTCTAGCAGTGCAGTTTTCAGGAAGGTCGTCAGTGGTTGGTTTCACAAAGTCTGGTCCATGCACTAATGCATCAAAAAAATGATTAGCAAAGAAATGAGGAGCAATGCCCCCATGAACCAAACACAAAGCAATCATCTGACCAGCCATATAATACTCGTTGTCATCCACACAACTACTGATACAGGATAGAAACTTGTTTTTAGTACCACCATCAAATATTTGAGAACCATGTATATGAGACAGGGATAAGGTTAACATTTCTCTCATTGGACCTCCTGCATCCACAGCTCCTTCTGAGGACCCTGCATCATCGGTAAACTTGACAGAAATCTTCTGTTTTGGATTAAATGACTTTCTTCTCAATCCTCTTTTCACACATTCATACAGTTTGCTTCTAGATATGTTGAACTTAGATATACCATCATCAGCATTAATTTGACTTGCCAGATTGCCCAGTATATCATCTAGAGGCACTTCTTCATTTAATATGGGAGATGATTCCAGATCTACCTCGTCATCAGAATACCACTCTTTAACTTTATCATCAAACAGCAGAGATGCATACGTATCATACTCTATTTCATCAATATTGGCTGATTCTGACTTTTTTTGACTTGTAGTATTAGAAACATCATTAGAAACATCATCTGCAGACATGTTGCTGTCTACTTTCTTTTTCTTTTTTGGAGGCATGCAGGTTACACCTGTACCACGTTTATCTACAGAATTTGAAGTCGAAGGCTGGGGGTCTCTATTCGTGCTTAGTTGATCTACACATAGTATTTCATCTTCTTCTTCATAGTCAGTATTCAAACCAAGTGAGGGATTATAATCTTCTTCTGTACACAGGTAAAGACAAATTCGTTTGTATGGTTTGCCTAGTTCTTCTTGGTATCGACATAGGCTGAATGACTCATCACTTCGCTCACTTCCTGGTACAAACATTGCTTGGTTACCATCTTGAAATAAAAGTAAATACGTCTGACCTTCCTTAATGAAATCTTTGCTGAAAGCCTTCCATTTTTTCAATGCCTTATTTAGAATTGACCAATAAGTGGCATTTTTCTCAATCTTCAAAAGTAGACGTTTTCCCCACTGTGATTTTAAATGAAGTACATTGTCATCAAACATCATGATGCCGATGTTTATTGTAACGCTATCATCCTCACCACTACTGGGTCTACCAGGTTTCTTTTTATTGGTGACAGGTAATTTTCTAAATGCTGTTGCTGTTTTCTGACGTCTGTATTCCTCAAATGATTTTACTTTTCCAAATTTCGCTCTTCCTGCCTTTTCCGGAGCATCTACAACAAAGTATCAAGTCATTGTAAACTACGCAGTCCCAATTATATAAGTGTGAACTAACTAACAGGTGTGCATCAAATATATAACAAAATAAAGGCATGTGATCTGTTCTCTAGTGTACTACTGAATTTAATCTAAATACGATTACTGAAAAACCTAATTAACCCTCATTAACATGCACGCAGAAAAATTAAGCATTAAACCATTGCCCCGGCAAGGTATACCACAAGATTTTGCACAGAAACTAGCGATAGCAAGTTTGTATATGGCAAGCTTCTGTTCATTCTGTTTATTTCTGGTCGCAGGGATATCGGCAGACTTGACATCACTATAACCAGCCTATTATTGGAAAAAATTGATTGTCGAATGACACCGTACACGGCTTGACAGTGCACAGGTCAGCAACGACTCTGGTCTTGTTCGAGCGAACAGGTGCAGACGGTAGTCGATTTATGAGCGCAGTTTGCGTTTTTCGAAAAATTGACTTTCCATGCATACAAGAATCAACACAATGCAGTGCATAAATTTAAAAAAAAAAATTTTTTCAATTAAACTATGTGTAATTCGCTTAGCAGTATATTCAGTATATTCAATGTATTCAGGAGCTTGATATACTGGTATAATATAATTACACTTTTACAACATAACAATTACACTATTATGCTTACCTCTGACAAAATCACCTTCTTCACCAGCAATGTGACCAGGTTCGGATCCTAGAAAACAACGGTACATACATACATTAAAGAATGACATATGGTAACAAACTGGCATATGGCACCAGGTATAAATAACATATGCTAGTCTATGACAATATTAAGTGTAAATGACATATAACATGATACCACTCTTGTTGAAATGGTATGGACTATTTACCATGATACCAAACAATATATATAGGTATATACCATGGAATAATGTACATGCATGTACCTTGATACAAAGTGTTCATTGTGTACATCAGCAACTATAATACCAGCTATGATACAATATATACATTGTGTACATTAGTAACTATAGTAGCTATGATACCAGCTACACATGGTCTATAGCAGTAAACATGATACAAGATATACATTGTGTACATTAGTAACTATAATAGCCATTATACCAGCTACACATGGTCTATAGCAGTAAACATGGTACAAGATATACATTGTGTACATTAGTAACCATAGTAGCCATGATACCAGCTACACAGGGTCTATAGCAGTTAACATGATACAATATAAACATTGTGTAAATTAGTAACTATAATAGCCATTATACCAGCTACACATGGTCTATAGCAGTAAACATTATACAATATAAACATTGTGTAAATTAGTAACTATAATAGCCATTATACCAGCTACACATGGTCTATAGCAGTAAACATTATACAAGATATACATTGTGTACATTAGTAACTATAGTAGCCATGATACCAGCTACACATGGTCTATGGCAGTTAACATGATACAAGATATACATTGTGTACATTAGTAACCATAGTAGCCATGATACCAGCTACACATGGTCCATAGCAGTTAACATGATACAATATATACATTGTGTACATTAGTAACCATAGTAGCCATGATACCAGCTACACATGGTCCATAGCAGTTAACATGATACAATATATACATTGTGTACATTAGTAACTATAATAGCCATTATACCAGCTACACATGGTCTATAGCAGTTAACATGGTACAAGATATACATTGTGTACATTAGTAACCATAGTAGCCATGATACCAGCTACACATGGTCTATGGCAGTTAACATGGTACAAGATATACATTGTGTACATTAGTAACCATAGTAGCCATTATACCAGCTACACATGGTCTATAGCAGTTAACATGGTACAAGATATACATTGTGTACATTAGTAACCATAGTAGCCATGATACCAGCTACACATGGTCCATAGCAGTTAACATGATACAATATATACATTGTGTACATTAGTAACCATAGTAGCCATGATACCAGCTACACATGGTCTATAGCAGTTAACATGATACAAGATATACATTGTGTACATTAGTAACTATAATAGCCATTATACCAGCTACACATGGTCTATAGCAGTTAACATGGTACAAGATATACATTGTGTACATTAGTAACCATAGTAGCCATGATACCAGCTACACATGGTCTATGGCAGTTAACATGATACAATATATAAATTGTGTACATTAGTAACCATAGTAGCCATGATACCAGCTACACATGGTCTATAGCAGTTAACATGATACAAGATATACATTGTGTACATTAGTAACTATAGTAGCCATGATACCAGCTACACATGGTCTATAGCAGTAAACATGATACAAGATATACATTGTGTACATTGTAACCACAATACCAGGTACACATGGTCTACACCAGTGACCATACATGTCGATACTTTTAATACAAGTATTTCACAAGGTATTTTATATGAGACCCTGCAATTTTCACAATACTTAGAAGTCAAGGGATGGTAAATTAGTTGCTTGATGTTTAACATGGTTTTTATTTCTGTTTATAATATATAATAGGAGGTACTGTGGTACAATGGCTGTGTGCCTACAATCATAGTGTTGTGAGTATGAGTAGGTTTTTGCTATTGCAGTTGCATAGCACATTTTGGAAGTACATGTAACATATTCTTTGAATCCCATCAAATTATATATTTTTAGAAAACTTATTTTTCAAATAATATGAAATAAATATTTCTACAAAAAATCGTACCGTGTAATCACTGTACAAATAGAGAGGTGTTATTTTTTAAGGAAACCGAAATAAGGCCACAGAAATGATGTTTGTGGTACTTAGAGATACTATAAAAGATTTCAATTCAATTTCCCTGTTCATCTAATGTTGCGTAACCTGGATTTTTACCTCATAACACTTTTTAAAAACATTGTCAATGTTGTTTTAAATTATGATACCCTGTGTCACAGTTCACAAAGGGGAGAGTTGTGTCGTATTTTCATAAAAGATTTCAATTCAATTTCCCTGTTCATCTAATGTTGCGTAACCTAGATTTTTACCTCATAACACTTTTTAAAAACATCGTCAATGTTGTTTTAAATTATGATACCCTGTGTCACAGTTCACAAAGGGGAGAGTTGTGTATTTTTTAAAGTCAAAGTGGTAGACAAACTATCTTTGCCAGATTTCAATAGCAGCTATCAGAGAATACCTATGCCAAAAATCGTGGAGCAGCTGGGAGTCGAGATCAACTCTCTAGACTAACCCCAAATACTGATGTTTACTTATGCGTGAAAAATCACAAAAAAATATAAAACACACTGTATCTCAGATTTACTCAAAATGTATCACCCTCTTAAACCATTGCAACAATTGTTGAATGCATGCTTTATATATTTGTATAAAAGAATATGGAAAAAAAGTTAATTTGATATTTTCAAAGAAAAAAACTACTACATCCTTAACTTTTAGTGCTTCCTTCCACCCAGGAGTAAATAGGTACCTGACAGGAATAATTGGCAGCTAGCCCATGTGGGCCTAGTGGCAGTCGGGATTGTATGCTCCCTGAGGAGTTGAGTTTGTTTAAGGTATGACTTGTATATATGGCCAGTCTATCAGGGTAATACTGTCAAAGCACTATTTGAGCTAGATGTCATCTAGAATGTTTGTGCAAACTATCAACAGATACATGGTCAACCAGGGGAACATAGTGGCAATTAGGCCAGAAATGCTTATTTATTAACAAGCAAATGAATGGCTGACATATTGACTATCGCAATTTCAAAATCAGTACCTACCTGCTGCTGCTGCCTTGGTGTAAGATTCTGTACCACAATGTGAGCAGAATTTTCCTCTTAACTCCTTGCCACAGTTGCAACAATATTTATGTTCTGATAAGAGACAAATAAATGAAATCATTTAATGTGTGAGACTAAATGAAGTTGCTAGTATAACATCATGCTTAAAATTACTAGTACATATCATTACCAACAAACATCCCACAAAAATGCATTTTGATTATCTGGATTTGCACAGTTTACAAAAATAACGACTTGCTCGAGATCCCCTTAATTTTTCCATTATTATTATTGTTTATATGGAATTTGTGTACTGCAATGGGACAGAATATTTCCATGTACTAGTATACTCATAGAACACAGTAGTCCACCCCTGCATATTTATGAATATTAAAACCAACTTTGTTGAGCACACCTATATTACAGCAAGTCTCAGAAGTATTGGGGCAGCCAATTTGCAAACTCGCTAGCGAATTAGCTAACTGCTTGGGTTTTGATAAAACAGTTGCCTTTCAATTCTCGCTGGCGCCGACTCGTGATCGCGTTCACTCTGGGCGAGTCTATATTGCATTAGGGAACATGGAATGCTTTTACGTAGCCTGATACATGTCTAGATTCCCCTTAATAATTTACTTTGCGAGGCGTGATAATGTGAAAGTAGTTTCCCTGGTCAGCCTGAGAATGTCCACAGTCAGCTGGCGTACAAGTGATAATATGATAAATGCGATTAATCCACCGATATTTACTATTTGGCGGTAGCCATCTTGAACACTGATTGAAACAGTTTCTTACAAATCAGGGAGAAAATAAATTTTCACATTAAAACAATTCGTTGGGGTAACATTAAACCAGCCGCTAATAAAATTCAACTTCTGTCCTCGTTTTTGTGTGGACAATCCCTGTATACGAACACCTCATTACACAAAGAAAATAGAACATTTTCCCTGGTATAATTGAAAGCAAAATTGCCATCCAACCAAAGTATGGCTCCAACTGTTATATGGATTCATCCAGAGTGAGTGTGATCACAGGACGGCGACAGCGAGATTCGAAAGCCAATCGTTCAGACAAAACCAAAGCAAACCAAAGCAAATTGGCTGCCCCAATACTTCTGAGACTTGCTGTAATGAATTAGTAATGATTACTGGACCCCCCTCCCCCATCTACTCCAGTAATCTGTATATACATATTAAGAGCTTAATTATATCTTCTTTGGAAAAAAAAGTGGCTAGCTGTGGTTCATAGCCCGACTTTTTCCTGGTCTCTAACGGCCCCGGTTGGGGGGGGGCTGTACGCCGAGTGTCTGAGACCATGGCCCCTTGTTGAGAGGCCGTGCTTCGACAGAGTGGGAATGTTGCAATTGATATCAAGTTCCGGGATCACGTTTTAGCTACTTGTCTACATATATCACACCTGCTTATCCATTTTTGGACATCGAAGGTGATGTATTACTACTTCCATCATTCCGATGATTCTAGCGGCGAGCGTCCGGTTGACAGCATTGACAATGGCCTGACGCCCAGGACTTGAATTTCAGTCAGGAAGTTCATTAACAAACTTAACAGTATATAATGTGAGATTCTTACCTGCTGACATCTTCAACGTACTTGGTCGGTGGGAATACTACGTTTATAGCAGCGCGGGGTTAGCAGACAACCATTTGGTACAATGGCGGAAATGGTCGCGAGGAGTTCTGGGTAGAATGATAACTTCCGTCCTGAGAATTAAATGTTTTGTCCTGCGAAATAAATGTTTTGTCCCGTGGAATACAAGTACGACCACATCATATATATGTTACGTTCTATGGCATATATTTCAGCGCAGAATTAGATATTGTATTTCCACATTATTGTAGGTAGTTTCTCTTGTTATTTTGATATCCAAACAAATATTTTTTTTTAAATCGTGAAATATTACGTTTTGTCCCACCGATTAAATGGTTTGTCCCACAATCTTAAAGTACGGCCTGCTAAAAATATATAACTGAATCCTGAAATATTACGTTTTGACCCACAATCTTGAAGTGCAGTCCAGTAAAATTATAATTGTGTCCCGGAATATTAAAGTTTTGTCCATCTAATTAAAAATGTTGTACTGCAATATTAAAGTGTTGAATACAGAAATTGTAGTTTCGTCCTAAAATAATAAGTTTTGTCCCACGAATTTAAAGTTTTGCCTCCCAAAAATAACCTTGCCGTGGCACCTGTGGGCCACCGTATTTACAACACTATTCTCAAATATTCATTTCATTCAGCGAAATATTAAAGTTAAAGCGCAGTGGTCGTCGTACAGCGCGTGTTCGAATTTCATGTAAATAAACAATGTATTTTACACGCGTTGTATACGTCGCTATGAGTCCCATATCGAACAGGCCGCGGCGCAACGACTACCGCCCTTTAACATATAAGTACTTGTGGTATTTAATTCACGTGCTGCTGCCATATGTGTCTATGATACCAATATAATACAGATTAAATACTTTTTTTCTACTCTAGTATCAGTGTCATAACAACGTTTTGTTTAGTTTTACTTTACGTCATGTGTACCATTTGAAGAATGAAAAGACAAAGTGTTGAAGCAGGTGCTGGTTCGTCACGTAAACCTGTAAGTATGAACACTACATTCACACATGACATGATGCGTCAATGCTGTCTAATATATGCAATAAGTTTATAATATTATAATGCAACTATAAGTATATCAAGACATATGTCTATCACACTTATGGTTTTTTTTGGATGTGATTTGAAAAACTATACAATATTATAGATGATAGTTTTATTATGAATATGACACTAAGTATTTTCTCTTTAGAAACTGCCAATGTTTGTTGATAAAGATATGAATGATTGGTGAGTATTTCTTCTCCTGATCATTGGTGTTCACTTAGGGTAAAAAATGCAGGGTAACTTGGAAAGGTGGTCTATTATGAATTGGCACATTTCTTTTATTGCTTTACACGTTGCTTTAGGATGTTATTCTTTGTGTGGAATCCGGTCAAAATCGGGTGGCAGCCATGTTTATTTTTATTATTAGAGGACGCTTTACGCGCATAATCATTCCATATTTGGAATTTGCATTTCCTAATATGGTATGATAAAAATACCCTGTAAAATACCGCAAAATTACGACACGCTGTAACTTATGGTATTACGGTGACAGATATATAATAATATCACATATAGTGTGTATTTAACAAGGCAATACAATGTTTTTGTTGATTTGCAGTGCCGAAACTATGCTGGTCATGGAAAATGAGATCCTTCTGCCAATAAAATGCAATACTAAATCACAACGAGAGGCACAGCGAGATGAGATAATTGTTAAAACATGTGCACTTCTGAACTCTGGAGGCGGTGTGCTGAGGATAAAAAATGTCGAGAATAAGCAGATAAATAAGTTACCTATATTCTTTGACAGGTGGCTCAAATCCATTGACGAAGCTATTAAGAAACTTATTGACCCACAGAATATGAGTGATTTTGTATCCGTAGAAGGTGATTGTTCCAGTGAATATGTTAATTTTTTTGTCACTGCCGCAAAAGAGTGGAAATCGATTAATCTTGACTGCTATAGCGCCTCCAACTGTGAAGTCACCAAAATGTCTATATCACAAGTAAAAACACTGCTCAGTGAAAGAAAGAAAAAATGCTCTATTAAATGTCATTTAGAGGATCTTCCCAAGCTGCCACACCAATTGACGAAAGAAGAGTATATGCCTGCAAACCTCTCTCGTGAAGATACACAAGTGCAGTTTAAAAACATAAATATATCTAAAGATACTATACTCTCAGACAACCTTGGTAAATATATTTCTGGTTTCGCCAATACCAGAGGAGGTCATATATTTTTCGGGGTTGATGACGAATGCATAACCAAGGGAATCGATTTGAAGAACATTAATTCTATAAAACTGAAACAAAAGGTCAAACGTGAACTTGAAAAAATACAATGGGGGTTCGTTCCGCAAGAGAACACACACTGGAAAATTACATTTATACCAGTCACCAGTGAGTCTTCCGTAGATAATGACGAGGAGAATGAGAAGATGGGAAATTGTCATGATGATGGAAATATTGTCATTGTTATCTCTGTTGCTGGTATCAAATATTCCGGAGGAGTATACCGTAGAATTCCTGAGAGCTATTATTTGGACGAAGAAACAAAGGTGGTAAAAATGGAAGACTTTGAGGAGTGGGCTGCTAAAACAAATACAGTCGGTGGAGGTAAGCATCAGTGAATATGAAGATTATGTAATATGTAGATTAATCACCAGCGTGAATATATGGCATGTGGTGTATGTTTTTAATCTTAATAAATAGTTACAACCAAATACACTAGGTAGTCTTGCTTTCGGTTTGTTAAATTTCGTTTGAATACATTATAAACATACACAAACCAAGATAGTTCTTAGATGGAGGAATTTCTGTGCAACACATTATGAGCAATAGAACATAAACTACCCGGTATTAAGATTTGATAGAATTTCAATTTTTGAAATCGGGTTATATGAATTATTTTCATGGACAAAATTAAAGTAAAATTGGTTGCTATTAGTTTCTTTAAAATTAACAATGCGAATCTTTACGTTAAAGCTCTACAATCATGTTCGTGATTGATATGGGACTCACATCGACGTATACAACACATGTCACACGGTCTCTGGTGAAATTGTGCAACCTTTTTCTTATTTTCACATTTTAAATTCAGAAGAAATGTCACCCTTATTATAAAAATGACCAGACCAAAATCCTAAAAAAATGTTCATCAAACAAATCTTAAAGAAACCAGCTTCACCTTGAATTTTGATTAATTAGGAAGGTCGCATTGTAAACATTTCGCGTGCAATGGGAGATAAGATGATGAAAACTTGATCTTAGTCGAATCTACATAAATGCTCAGTATAAATGTTCGGCTTTTTAACGAAACTTCTGGCACAGATTTTTTGTTAATACCAAAATTGTTGCAGTTAGTGTATGTCAAATACTACGTTATATCTAAAATATATCCGATAATACAACTTTTAAATCTTTATCAAAATGTTTGAATTAATTAAATTGACAAACACAGTACTTCCAGTGATCTGGCATTCGAACAAACTTAAAGCGCGGTGGTCGTCGCGCAGTGCGTGTTCGAATTTCATGTAAATAAACAATGCATTTTACACGCGTTGTATACGTCGCTATGAGTCCCATATCGAATGTGCAAAAGTATTTTAATGGTCCCGAACTACTAAGCATTGACTTTCTCACATACCCAAAACTAGACCGCCTGTCCGTGAACTAAACTTTCTACGATTCACTACTAATGCAACTACTAGTTTCAATTCAAACATAAAGACGATTGGTACACTGCCAAGTTTCAGGTTATTTGACCGTTAGTGTATAGCAAAAACATTATTGATAATTATAAAATACATGGCATAGTCTGAGTGCAATATGTGTAGCTTGTAGCAACATTTTGAAATATTATATATTTTTTTTGTATTTCACAGACTCGTCGTTGGATTATCGGACGAAGCGGATGGAGAAGTTGGAAACATCTAGTGATATATCACGACCGATTTACTACTTAGAGGATGATCAAACCATAGAGAATGCAAGGAAGGAACTATTTAGCGGTACGTGATGCATGTAAATGTATTATAGTAATTTTAATAGTGTGTCAATGTTTTTGTAAGCATAATGTATTTCCGCTTTGGCATTTTTAATGAAACATCAAAGCTGTTATATGTCTATCCATAGTTATATGTGGTATAGATATAGCCCTATGGGATGTAAACTTTCCATGTCTTTGTGGTTGAGGTCTATGTTTATATTGATGGTTGAGCTCAACACTTAAACTTTTCGGTTGTGGATGGTCACTTCCCCAACAAACACTCCTGGTACATAAAACAACCTAATCTACCAACAGTAATTGTTTTGATGATCAAACAATTGATGGTCAATCAATTTACATACAAAATGTTTACAAAGTAAACACTTAACGATAAGCAAAAAATATACAAAACAAAGCAAAAATAAAATAAGTGAACTGAAAAAAAACTTTCCAATGGTTAACAGATGTGGATCATTATACTGTTCTGAAAGCCTTCATTAGTATTTCCACTGATACAATACGTATAAGGAATTGCTCTCTATTTTATTGACATATGCATTAAATTATCATTTTTTAACTGCACATTTTAAGTTTCTTTCTTCTTCCACTGCATTTTATCACAAAATTAATTTCATGTCATACCTATATCATGTAATGCTATATCTAGATTACATATTTTATCTGCATCACATAATTGCTATATATACATCATGAGATATAATATCTACATCATATAATGCTTTATGTACACCATGTCAACGTAATGTCATCTACATCATAGAATGCCATATCTACATCACGTAATGACATTTACACATCACGTAATGCTGTATCCACCCACATCATATTATACATACATCGCATAATCTCCCAACAGGGAGACATTCTCCCAACTTGTATCTATTACAGGCTATGTGACAAATCTTCCAATAAATTTCCTAAATTTAGTTAAAATATTTAAAAAAATACCACTCAATCATAGGAATTTTACCATATTCTTTCCTGTATGGAAAAAATAAGGTTGAAGTATTTTTGTATTCTATAATTTGATTTTAGGTTATTAATTAGGATGCAAGACATCTCAATTATTTCTCTACACGTACTTTGCCATGAAGCCATTATGATAGTAAGATGATCACACAAGCCCTGTAACAAATGGAGTGCATTTCATTGATTGACAGTATTCTGATTAGTTGTATCGATTATCTATGTTTAAAAAATGTGGGTCTACACTTAGTTACAAGATACGTTGAATTATTTCCCACAGGAGAGAGTGTAACAGGTGGTGTTCTTCATAGTCTGTCGTCCACTTACAAGAAAAATATAGAAGACAACATACTAGAAGTGGTTCAAGGAACATCCATCTGTGTCAAGTCCTTTTATTGCGAGTGCATTAAAGACGCACATGCAATGAAATTACTTGTGCCTAATACACTAGTCTGCGATATTCTACTTTTCGTGGTTGGAAAGGGAATTTTCCTTCTGACACTTTCAAGAGGAGCAAGTGAAGAAATCTGCAAATACAGTCGAGAAACTGCCAAGGAGCTCAAATCTGCATTAGTAAAGATAGGGGACTGTACAAAACAGTTTGCAATCAATCACAATGTTGTTGATATCGATTTATTGAATGCGCCTGTAGAACTTGTCATTAATAATTTTTACCCGAAAGAGTATCACAACATCGACCAGGATAAAGTGAAATCTATCACATACTCACTGACTGCTGTATTATTATCATTCTCTTCAACACACCTCTCTAGTAAAGTGGGATGTACTTATCTAAATGCGTTAACAGTGAATCAGTTCCATATTTTCTGGAAGAAATTGCATGATTTTTCAAGTAAGCATCTATGGATCAAAGGGCCGCCTGGAACTGGAAAAACATTGATGGCTTTAGAATTCATGAAGAAGAAACACAAAGAAGAAAACCTTTCACCAGAACAGATTTTGTACGTGAATGAATACAAAGGAGCATTGCAATTAGCCTTGTAAGTAGTGATATACAATGCATGTTGTATGTATATTTAATACAAAGGAACTTGTGCAGTGTATTAGCCCTGAATTGCGACCAGTATTGAGAATACAAATATATGAAACGATCTATCTGAATTAACTCTTAAAATTGTCGTTTTTTGTAGGAAAACAGGTGTCTGTATAGCTATAACAAGAGCCGCGTTCGTCAGGGGTGACTTTCCTGAAGTGAAACACATCGTCATGGATGGGGTTCAGTTTTACCGACATGAAGATAGATATGATAAGTGGTATTGCAAAGCAAGAAGTATGACAAATAAGAGTGGTGGCTACTTCTGGTGTTTCATTGATTTGGCTCAGAAAATTAGAATTGATTACCCATATAATATGAGTGGTATCCCTGGCTTGCTCGAACCATGCTACAGTCTTAGAAAAGTTGTAAGAAATAGTATTAACATATTCAACCACGCTAAACAATATCTATGTGAAGTTTTGTATTCAGAGGGGATAGAAGTTGCACACAGCTTCGATGGATGCTCTCCATGTGAAATAGAGCATTGCGAATCTCTCCAACACCTCGGCTCGATTCTTGACACTTTGAAATCTGAGGGTTATTTACCTCAAGACATAGCCGTCTTAGTTAATACAAAGAAAGACATCAGTAAAGTCAAATATGAAATTGAAGCTTTAGGATATAATGTAAAGGATGAAGAAAGTACCCAGTCAGACTGTATAGTGTTAACTAGTATCAGAAGTTACAGTGATTTAGAAAGGCCAGTAATTATTGGAATTCATCCAATGGCAGATGGTCTGACTAATCATCTAGACGCACTCATGTTGATTTTATGTACAAGGGCTCTGTGTAAACTATTTATTCTTTGGGAGAGACAAAGTTATCCAGGACATCCATCACTATTCGCATGTATGGAAATAGTATAGTTTCCTTCAGAAGATCAGGACAAAAATAGTCAAATTTGTTTGAGTAAAAGCTCCACAATTAGGGTTCATTTCCAGAATAATTTGGGCGAGAAAGTCTGGTGGCGAAAAGGTTAATATGCTAACGCTATCGCTTTTTCAGTTTCACCGTTCTTTATTACATTTTTTCTGCAGTAGTGAAAAAAAACGAGTCTGTTTATAGTCTTTTATTAGTATTCGATGTTACAGTGAACTGGAGCGGCCTATAATTATTGGAATTTACTCGCTTGAAAATGGCAGTGTACATCTTCTGGATCCACTAATATTGAATGTGTGTACGTACGTAGCCCGTGTACTATATATATATGCTCTGGTAGTCATGTTGATATGCTAGGACGTAGCTACAATTTTCATAAATTTTCCCTATTTTTAAAAATGTTTTCCCAATTTACCTTTTCTGTTTGCAATCAAGTACTCACTTTTCCGTACCCTCTGCACAAAGTCTTTAAATTCCTCAAATTTTGGTTTTTTACCCTGACATCTGCAAATATAAATAAACCTCCTGGCAACCAAAAGCAAAAAGTTTAACAGGAGGGGTGAAGACTATCACCAAACAAAAAGCATTCTGGGTCGTTTACCCGAGGGAAAATCAGTTTTGTCCCCCATATCTGATTTTCCATTGAAATTTTCTGAGCTTTGACTATTGTGAGTTTAAATGGTGCTAAGTAGATAATTTCCCATTCAGTAATATTGGAGTTCAGTGTTTTAACATGATAAATTTCAAATCTTGGCGAAATAAAATATTGCTTTATCACTTCTGGAGTCACCAACTTAGTTTTACATTGTTTCAAATGAATTTGAATGCCCACAAATCTGATACCCAACATGTCATCCTCAAGGCTAGCAAATTTGTTTATATCTACTTCCCTTTTCCACTCGCAACTCCAGACTAATCCAAAAACCTCTTGTGAGGTATTCCCATTTTTTCCACTTCACCCCATTAAAGAAGTTGGCCCTTATTATCAAAAAGATTTCCAACATAGTGGAAACCAGCCTCCCTGAAATCTCCCAAAAATATACTTCTGCCTCCTTGTAAATTATATTTGTTGTTCCAAATACTTTGATTTAGGGGATGCTTTTCACCATCTGGCAGAGCTGTGACTGCTAGCCACGACTCTAACATACTACGTAAGAAATCCCTCACAGTAATAGGAAGAGCATTAATATTAAAATTACTCCTTAAAAGTGTTTCTATTCCCCAACTCGAGGCAGTTTCTTCTGCAATATTCATTTCCAAGGGTGGACTATATCGTTGTCAAACAGATGACGTAATCAATCTATTCGTTAAGCAAAAATATCCCCTATCATTGTTTTCATGGCCACCTTATCTTTTCCTTTCCAAAGAAATGTAAATAACATTTTGTTTATTTCTTTCAGGTATCTATTAGGGCAATCCGAGAGACTAAGAATATACTGAACTCATGAAATACCCATAGCTTTAATAATTTGGATTCTCCCAAGCAGTGTTAGGTCTCTCATTTTCCAGAAGTGTAAAGATACTTTTAGTTTCTCTATGGGGATTGTGACATTTTTATCCATTGCCATTTTTCTGTCATTTGAAAAGTAAACACCAACAATTTGAATCATAATTGGCCATTTTACCGCAAGGGGTTTCTTTTTACATTTGCTTTTGTTTCCAATCCACATTGCTTCACACTTAAACTTATCCTGGTTAATTGCTAACCCAGATATTTTTTCGAAATTACCCAATTTTTCAAACAGTTTTCTACATGAAGAGAGATCACTGAGGAAGCATGTCAGATCGTCTGCAAACGCACTTTTGAGAGAACCAAAACCCGGAACCGCAACCCCTTCAATATCCTGACTGGACCGCAGTGAGCACAGAAATATCTCCAACACCAAAATGAACAACAGGGGAGAAATTGGATCCCTCTGCCTAACTCCTCGCCCCAGAGGGAAATATCCTGTACTGGTGCCTTTGTTCATAGCACAACTGGAGATGTCAGAGTAAAATACTTTTATCCATTTTATAAAACTTGGGCCAAAATTATAAGTCTCCAATGCTCTAAAGAGGAAAGGCCACTTTTTCAAAGTCTATTGTTAATAACAAACCAGGGATGTCCTCCTCGTCCATGTACTCCATTACACAGTCAACCAATCTCACAACATCTCCTATAAATCTATTTTTGACAAAAGCCGATTGGGTTATATGTATTAACTGCGGAAGAACTTTTTCTAATCTTTTAGTTATACATTTTGTACCAATCTTATACTAGTAATCTGAATTGAGGAGTGATATAGGCCGCCAATTTTGGATCTTGCTATTATCCCTTCTATTCCTTTTTTCCCCAGCAATATTAATACAGCTTGTGGTTGAGATGTGGATAGCCTGCCTTTCTCAAGGGATGTTTTTAGAGCCCTCGCCATAAATTTGTTAACCAATGGCCAAAATTGTTTATAAAAATCAGCTGGCAGAACGTCATTACCTTAGGTTTCATTTGGTACAAAAGTTTTAATCACCTCCCAGGCTTCCTCAACAGAGATGAGGCCTTCACAAATGTTTGCCTGATCTTCAGTTTTGGAATGTCTGGATTATCAAAAAATGAGCATTTTCCCTCCCCACTCTTTCATTTTGGTCAAGTTTTGAGGCACACAAATTTTCATAATACATTTTAATTTCTTAATTTCTCTGGGACCTCACCTCTGACCCATTCGTTCTAGTAAGTTTGTTTATTTGAGATCTCCTAGCGTTCATTGGCCCTAGCTCTAACAATCTGCCCCTCTGCTATTTTGTCGTATTCCTGTTGTAATGATTCTTTTATTTGACTAAATTCATGTAATACTTCAGCAGTAGGATTTAGGCAAATTTGATCATCCAAATTTTTTAATTTTCGCTCCAGATTTTCTATCTTTACTGTTTGTTTTTTCTTTTTGACTCCCATGTGCGAAGCACAAAATGGGAGTCTTTGCAGTTAGTGTGTCTGTATGTGTGTATGTGTATGTGTGTGTGTATGTGTGTCCGACTGTTCCACTGCTATCTCAAGAACCATACATCGGTTTTTGATGAAACTTGGTGCATAGATGCTCTGGGCCAATGCGCAGATTTGATTAGGTTCTGGTAAAAATCCATGCTCGTTAATTACCTAATTTGCATGATAATTAGCTAATTTTTAGCTGTTCTATGACTGTTCCACTGATATCTAAAGAACCACTCATTGGATTTTGATGAAACTTGGTACATAGATGCTCTGAACATATGCGCAGATTTGATTAATTTTTGGTAAAAATCCGTGCATATTAATTACCTAATTTACATGATAATTAGCTATTTTTTAGTGGTTCCATGACTGTTCCACTGATATCTAAACAACCACTCATTGGATTTTGATGAAACTTGGTACATAGATGCTCTGAACTAATGCTAGGTTTTGATTAGTTTTTGGTAATAATCCGTGGATACTAATTACCTAATTTGCATAATGATTAGTCAATTTTCGGTTTTTCCACTGATATCTCAAGTACTAATCATCACATTTCAAATGAAACTTGGTACATAGATGTCATACGACACTGCACAGACCTGATAGTTTTTATGGTGATATCAGTACATATTAATTACCTAATTTGCATAATTAATTAATTTTCAGCATTTGATATAAGTAGTTAGCATTACATTTCAATGAAACTTGGTACTTACATACTCAAAGACTATGCAGAGATTGATTGTTTTCGATAAACATTTGTGCATATTAATCACCTAATTTGCATAATTAGTTAATTTTCAGCTTTTCCATGGGTATCTCAAGTACTAATCATCGCATTTCAATGAAACTTGGTACATAGATCCTTTAGGACTATGCAGAGACCTGATTAGTTTTAGGGTAAATAATTGTGCATATTAATTACCTAATTTGCATAATTAATTTTCAGCTTTTCTACTGATATCTAAAGTACTAATCATCACATTTCAATGAATCTAGAATTATGCAGACCCAATTAGTTTCCGGTAAATATTTGTGCATATTAATCACCTAATTTGCATAATTAACCAACTTTCACACTGATATCTCAGGTACTATACATCACATATCAATGAATGTACATGGATGCTGTAGGACAATAGACAGACCTGAATAATTGTGGGTTACAATCTGTACATATTAATTACCTAATTTGCATAATTAACCAATTTTAAGCTTTCACACTGATATCTAAAGTACCGTAAAAACTCCAAAATTTCGACCGGTTTTAAATAATTGGCGTTAGAAATGTGACATGTTTTTAGAGTCGTGGCCGAGTTGTAACTCAAAATCTAAACAAAGTCATCAATCAGTGAGTATTATGACAAGCAAAACAAAACATCAAGACGCGCAGAAGAGGTCAGCACAAAACTAATAGGTCAAAAGACAAAGCTGTCTCGCACTACCTAGGAAAACTTGCGAATGTTCGAAGTACAGGTACCCATTGGACAAAAGATACATGGAAGTTTAGCAAACTATCTCCCCGACCCAGTGCAATGTATCCGGTTAGAATCAAAGCTCACGTGTCCCTTATTTGAGGGACCAAATTCTGCCGTAAATTCGCCCTTGGATTAAAAAATAAAATGGGATTTAAGAAAATAAAATGGGACTTTTAAGGTGTATTTTGGCGTCATTTTTCGGACATTTCAATCAATCCTGCCGGCTAAAATAGAGTCTAAGTTTTACCGTAGTCATTGACGTCTGTCTATTCAAGAGTACACGTGTATGATTTTTATCGTGACTAGCGTGAGCGGGTAAGCTTCCTTTCGAGAATGAGCTGTTATCACTGTGAACAATGTTAAATTATTCTTCAGATGACCAGTTTATTTTTTAAAAACAACTAATTTTTTTATTTAAAAAAAATCATGCCGTTTTCGCATCAAAATCCAAGCCAAAATATCGTACTACAACATCAATCTCTTCGCATTGCGTTCAATAACATTAACATATTTAAATAAGCTATGGTAATTTGAACACGTTGGCATCATCCAGCTTTTTGATTGGTTAATTAGCGATTTGACCTATTTGACCTAAGAGAACATGGCGGATATCCTACAGCATCAAACGTTTATACGAGACCGGAATCATTCGCTTAGATGAAACTTAGTTGACTTTTATTTGTATTTCATAACCATTCAACAAATTTATTTTGTGTACATTATTATAATCACTACTGAGTACAGTAATAATCAATAATTCAGAAACGCAGCATGCCGAGATTTTTGTGTTCGTTTTTATTTGAAACTTCGTTTATTTAGAATATATTTTCGTTACCAATAAAATAAAAATCTCTCAGTCAATCAGAAACCCGGATTCATGCCTTCGAGGAAGGTCCCGTTTGAACGCTCACATCGTTTTTTTTTTTCGTTTGGGGGAAAACTAAAACTGGTCGCAATTTTCGAATAAGAATGAGTCGGCAACTTTTAGTGGAGTCGAAAATTTGGAGGTAAATAAAACACCGAAACCCGGCAAATAAATAGCCAATCGAATTTTTAGAGGGGTCGAAATTTTGGAGTTTTCACGGTACTAATTATTCCATTTCAATGAAACTTAGTACAAAGATGCTCTAGGACAATGTACAAACCTAATTAGTTTGGGGTAAAAATCTGTTCATATTAATTCCCTAATAAGCATAATAATTCATAATTTTTTGGTTCTAATCACATTTCAATTAAACTTGGAGACATAGATTTTCTGTTACATTGCGCAGACCTCATTAGTTTTACACTCAAATCTGGTCATATTAATTTTCTGATTTGCATAATTAGTTTTCAGCTAAGTAATTTCGAATTATATTTAATGTGTCTCCAATACTCTCAGCACATGGGAGTTCTTTCTAAGCTTTCTTTGATTTTCTTTACTAAAGGTTATTGAGACTTTCTTAATACAATATTTAAGCCAGTCCAATACCATACGCGGGTCCTCAATATCCTTGCCTTCTTTAGCCAACTAGGGAACTGGGTTTCAATAAGCTCAATATAATCAGTGTCTCTCAATAAGCTAGTATTCAATTTCCAATAAAAGGGACCACGTACAGTTTCGTCATATTTAAAGGTAATGACGACCGCTGACTGATCAGACAGCACACAGGAACAATTTCTGTTTTAACTACTGTAACATCACTAATAAGTGACTGGCTTACCAGAAAATAGTCTAGTCTACTTTGGATCAATTCCGGATTAAAGTGTTTCCATGTAAAACTACTTTTATCCGGATGTATAATTCTCCATACATCTACCAGATCAACCGCCTCCAAAAAGCCATGAAACATTTCCAAAACACGAACCCATCTCTGGGGGTTACCACCTTTCCTATATTTAACCATGTCCAATACAATGTTGTGATCGCCCCCACACATTTTGGATATCTGGGTCTGACATGCTCCCCCTGATCTCACTGAGTAAATTCTTCAGAGAATTGAGAAGACAAGTTTTTCTTCATTTGGGGCGTATGAATTAACCAAAAGAAAATGTTTCCCATATAACATAACATCGTGAATTAAATAAGTACCTGCCCCCTGGGTCACATATTGTATTTAAAACCTCATAGTCGATGTTTCGAAAGATAGTCAACACCCCCTTACTGTTGGAAACACCATGGCTAAAAAAACATCTTTAAAATTTAACCACATCTGTACGTACTGCTATGCGTTTCTTGCAAAAAACAATACGAGAGCCTTGATTATTAACCCACCTAACACTTTTTTTTTTTTTTTGCAATGACCCAAGCCCCTCGCATTTAGTGACAAAATTTTAAGTTCAGAAAACATGGCAGTTGAATTATAACATACTCCCTGGTACACCATTCTTGAAAAATAAAAATAAATTGCGTAAACGAGGGGTGAACGCGAAAGTCATGTGACCGGGAAATCTCAGATTTGCTTGCAGTCTTTTGCGATTCTGATGAAAAATTCTTGAAAAATAAAACTAAATTGCGTAAACGAGGGGTGAACGCGAAAGTCATGTGACCGCGAAATCTCAACAGTCTGTTTACACAATTTATATTTATTTTTCAAGAATTTTTTATCCGAATCGCATCAGACTGCAAGCGAGTCTATGTTTGTTTGTTTGTGTGTGTATGTGTATGTGGGTTGGGTGCTTTTACATTTTCATATTTTCATATATGTTGAACTTTAGTTCAAATACCTGGTAGACGGTGGTAAGCAGGAGGTATTTTAAAAATGTTGAGATGCAGTCGACGGAACGAGAAAGCGCCACCAGTAGCGAATTATGACAAGTTTATTGGGGGGGGGGTGATCAGAACAGGGGGCCACAGTCAGCTGGCGCACACGTGATAATAAAATAAATACGATATTTACTACATGGGGCCGCCATCTTGAATGACGCATAAAACTAAATAAGAGACAAGTTGTGAAACGCGTTTTTCAGATTCCTACAAATCAGGACAAAAATACCAATCTTTCACGAAAATACGATCCATTGGGGTTATATTTAGCCAACGATAACAAAATTCGGCCTAATTCGTCGTTTTTGTGTGGTAAAATCCCTTGCAATTACACGAAGAACCTAGAACACTTTCCTGGGGTATTTAAAACTAAAAATTTGCATTCCAGCTTAGCAGCCAATCAGCGACGGCCTAACGCTTAGAT